>NC_140168.1:17653618-17787618 GCF_963971535.1 Notolepis coatsorum | reverse complement strand
AAACCACCCCGAAACACATCACCCCCCCCCCCCCCCCCCCTCAATGGACCCGAAATCCCCCCCATGGAACAGACCAATCACCCACCTTTCCAGTTCGATCACTGACAATGGACACACCTTTTGCCCTTCCTGTATAGACTGTATATAATGTGACCACAATGGTTGATCCAGAGCTCAGTTGGGACACACCGGTCAGTGTCCACTCTGAGGTAGGACTGGGTTTATTAATGATGTTAAGGTAGGACTGGGTTTATTAATGAGGTTATAGGGCTGTGTTTATTAATTAGGTTAAGGTAGGGCTGTGTTTATTAATGATGCTAAAGTAGGACTGTGTTTATTAATGATGCTAAGGTAGGACTGGGTTTATTAATGCTGCTAGGTAGGACTGGGTTTATTAATGCTGTTAAGGTAGGACTGGGTTTATTAATGATGCTAAAGTAGGGGTTTATTAATGATGCTAAGGTAAAACTGGGTTTATTAATGATGCTAATGTAGGACTGGGTTTATAGTGCTGTTAAGGTAGGACTGATTGATTGATTGAACATGGGTATTGCAGAATGGGTACAATACAGTACCGCTCAATACACACTGACAATTGTTAATGCCGATGCAGACCAGAGAAAGACTTTCGTCTTGTTTACATCAGGGTCCCCCATTTTCAATTAATCATAACATATATGACATACATGACATACGGATGTACTGCTACATCTATACATTTAAAACATACCAGATTACAAATACAGTACCGTTTGTGATACAAAACACGTCTAAAAGAGAGTATATACATTTGACGTAGAAACTATACATTGGAGGAGGTTGGGTAGGTGGGGTGGGGGGGGACGACTGTACATTGGAAGTGGTTGGGTGGGGCGGGGGGGGGGACTGTACATTGGAATATCGACGAAACCTTACATGGTCCCAAGAAGAGGGTCTCGTGTATTATTGGGTTAGGAGGACATTTACTGTACATTGGAGGGGGTTGGGTTTGGACATTTACAGGGGCCAGTTTCAAATTGCAGTCTCCCGTAGGTGCTCTTTGAGAGTGGTTTTGAAAGTGGGTAGTGATTCACATTCCTTTACAGCTTTGGGTAGAGCGTTCCACATTGATGTGGCATAATTGCGAAACGTGTTTAGTCCCTTGTTTGAGCCGAATCTGGGTTTAACATGATTTGACTGGGTTTATTAATGCTGTTAGGTAGGACTGGGTTTATTAATGCTGTTAAGGTAGGACTGGGTTTATTAATGCTGTTAAGGTAGGACTGGGGTAGGACTGTGTTTATTAATTTTCTTATTTTTATTTATTTTTATTTAACCTTTATTTAACCAGGAAAGTCACATTGAGATTAAAAATCAATTTTTCAAGTGAGACCTGCCAAGACAAGCTGCAGCAAAGGAATACAAAAGTTGCACATAAATACAAAAAACAACAACAATGAGGTTAAGGTAGGAATGGGTTTATTAACAAGGTTAAGGTAGGGCTTGTTTGATATTATATGCTATTATTGGATGCAGAACAGGATTATTTAGCTTTTGCTTTCATTTAGCTGCATGAATTTGTGTGACGTCCACTCCTTGATGTTTCCCAGACAGTCATTTAAGATAAGATAAGATTAGATAAAACAAGATAAGATAAGATATTCCTTTATTGATCCCCTTGGGGAAATTCAGGCATCATAGCAGCATGGGGGAGAGGGGGGAGAAGGGGAGGTACAGGTACATGTAGTCTGGTTAAACCAGTGGGGTCATCTGTGGTGAGTGGCAGGTAGATCTGGATATCGTCGGCATAGCAATGGAAGGAGATGTGCCGAGTGATGATCTGACTTGACTACATAGCATGTAGAGGCTGAAGAGAATGGGAGCCAGGATCGAACCCTGTTGGACTCCGTGCACGGTTTGCTTTCTGAGAGGAGCAGTTTGTTAGGCTCACAGAGAAGGTTCTCTTTTCAAGGTAGGACTTGAACCAAGCGGTGTTTGTGATGCCAGCTTGTTGGAGGCGGTTAATGAGGATGGTGTGGTCAATTGTGTCGAATGATGGGACTGAGTTTATTAATGAGGTTAAAGGTAGGACTGGGTTTATTAATGATGTTAAGGTAGGACTGGGTTTATTAACAAGGATAAGGTCTTGTTTATTAATGAGGTTAAGGTATACTGGGTTTATTAATGGGGTTATAGGGCTGAGTTTATTAAGGTAGGACTGGGTTTATTAATGATGTTAAGGTAGGACTGAGTTTATTAACGAGGATAAGGTAGGGCTTGTTAAGAGGTTAAGGTAGGACTGGGTTTATTAAGGTAGGACGGGGTATTAGTAATGAGGTTAAGGTAGGACTGGGTTTAGTAATGAGGTTAAGGTAGGACTGGGTTTATTAAGGTAGGACTGGGTCTATTAATGAGGTTCAAGTTCTTTATTTGTCAAATACACAACAATACAGGGGGCATTGCAGGTAATGAAATTCTTGTGTTTCGAGCTCAGACTCAGTGCGCAATTAAGAAACATCAATGAATACAAGAATGGTAACAATAGGTAGTAGTAGTAACATAAAAAAAGAGGTAAGATAAAATAGTCAATTATTTACAGAAAGTGTCTTGTGTGTAGTGTATGTGCATGATAAGGTGCAGTGCACCTCCAAAAAAATGCATGTGTGCGTTCCTATGTGTCGCCCATCTTGCATGTGTGTGTTCGTTGCATGACAATGTAGCACAAATAAAGACTTCTAAACTTCTAAAGTGCAATAGCAATATACAAAGTACAAGTGATTAAACTGGAGTAAATGAGTACTACTGAGTAATAATGCTAATCAGATGTACAGAGTTGTAGTTATATACAGTGATATACAGGTATGAAGACACTATGGTAGTAAGTCATACTGGCCAGTAGCGTAACTAGTAAGAGTAGGTAAGGGATATACAGATATAGATATACAGGTATGTAAAAAGGATAATATGCAGGTATATTCAGACAGATAGATAAATATGGTAAATATTCAAGGCGGCTGGGTGGCACAGCGGAGATTGCGCTCGTCACCAATGCAAGAGACTCCGGTCTCGAATCCAGGTGTCAGCATTGCCTCCGGCTTGGGCCAGCTGTCATACTAACTCAATTGGCAGAGTTAGAGGGTGGAAGTCGATGGGTGGGGATTGGACGTTGTGGACAGCGATTCCTACAGGTCGGTTGGGGGACGCCTGCACAGCAGAGACAGGAAGTAGCGGGGGTAGTGTGAGCCTCCCATGCGTTACACCTCGTCAATGAAAATATAACCACCACATCATTCACAGTTACAATCATCAATAACAACTATTGAAATGTAATAGTTATTATATAATAATGATAATAATAATTGTATTCTTTATTTATTCTTACCATATATATATATATATATATATATAAATATATATATCCACATCTGTCTGTACATACCGGCATATAATCCTTGTTACATACTGTATCTGTAGATACTATTGTCATGGACCATGCTCAGGGTACAGACAAAACAAGCGAGACCACACAAGTCGCTTTGGATAAAAGCGTCAGCTAAATGACTAAATGTAAATGTAAATGTACTTGAGGATTTAAAGAAAGTAATTTAATGAACTAATGAAACTATTTACAAAAAAAGAATTAAAGACTGAGTGAATCAGTAATATCCGTGATGTAGTGAGTGCATGGATGTGTGTGGTGTGTGGTGTATGTATATACTCTCTTTTCTGGACTCTTTTTGTATCACAAACAGTACTCTATTTGCAAATCTGGTAATGTCATAAATGTATAGATGTAGCAGTACTGTCTATCTGTATGTCATATATGTTATGATTAATTGAAAATGGGGGACCCTGATGTAAACAAGACGAAAGTCTTTCTCTGGTCTGCATCCCCTTAACAATTGTATGTATTGCGCTGTACTGTACTGTACCCATCCTGCAATCTGTTAATAAAGTTTTCAATCAATCAATCAATCAATAAGGTGAGAATCGAACAAACAAAACCAAATAAAAGCTCATGGCATGGCCAGCTTGGAGGAGAGGGGAGAGACAATAGGAGAAGCCAGTCCTTATATAGCCTTTGAGCTCAGGTATGACTCCTCCTCCTCCTCCTCCTCCTGACACACACCTGAATGGCTGTGAATGACAGACAGGTTAGCACATACACAGACATGCATATCCCTTAGCTAACCTGTAGGAGAGGGATGGGGTTGTCACACATATCTACCGGTATACATGATATCCCATAATTACTTTTACTACACTGCTGGCCAGTATAACTTAATTACTATCATAGTGTCTTTATACCGGTGTCACTGTACATGTTAATACTACAACTCTGTACATAATACATCTGATTAGCACTATTACACAGTAGTACTAATTTATATATTTGATACCCAGTACATTGTATATTGCTGTTGCACTTTACTGTTACATTTACTGTACTCTGGTTGGATGGCAAACTTCTTTTTGTTGTACTGTACTACACGAGACTCTAATAATGGGTGTAGCTGCTCTACCTCTTCCTGCCTTCACATGGTTTTGTCTTAAGTAGGTGTTGATCAGATGTGTTGATGATGGATGCTGATGACTGCCCCCTGTCGCTGGACAATCTGTTCTTTGAGAGACCTGTCCACAGAGTGTGAGTAGAGCTGATGATGTCTCACACACACACACACACACACACACACACACACACACACACACACACACACACACACACACACACACACACACACACACACACACACACACACACACACACACACACACACACACACACACACACACACACACACACACACACACACACACACACACACACACACACACACACACACACACACTCTTTGCTTGTATTCATAGTACAGTAATAAGCACGCTATCTCAACCTCACATTTCAAATACATAAATCTAATATCTGTATCTGTACACACACACACACTGTCTCTGACACACACTCTGACACAGACACACACAGACACTCTCTCTCACACACACGCGCACGACCTGTGGAATTCTGAATGTTTTCTCGTTGCTTGTATTCATAGTGTACACTACAGTAATAAGCACGCTATCTCAACCTCACATTTCAAATACATAAATCAAATATCTGCACTCTCTGGAATTGTGTGGATGGGGGCAATAATACAGCGAGGGGGCCAGATTTGGAAAGTGGATCTCGCAGTGTGTGTGCGTGTTTAAAGTCTACTGTATTTTTGGACAATAATTGAGATTATCACCTGGTCTCACTACGTCATCATGTGTGCTACAGGAGGACATGATGACAACCATCGGGGGCTTGGGGTTACATCTTTGTTTGACTGGAATGGAATGTTAGACAGTGGTCCAAAAACCTGTTTTACTGTCAAATAAATACACGTCCCCAAATATTACCAACCAGGCCGTGATTTCGCAGGTTATTATTAGGTCAACCAAAATCGCGATTGTGTCAGCTATTATCAATAAAAAAAAAATCCCACCTAGTACTAAAGACATGGTCATTAACTCCTATCTGGAACAAACCACCTCGTCCTGCGGGGGGGAAAGGCGCTCCAACGTAACTTTTAATTTAGGAAATTGATACAAATAAATACCCGATTTTTGAACGAGCTAATACATACAATAAAAAATTTTACATTTAAATTGCTCATTTCAAGTAGTTATAAGTGGTTTGTTTAATCACGACGTCGATTCTCCGTCGGTGTCCCCCCCCCCCGCTCTCCAAAAGAGAAATGGATCGGTCCACACCCAGAAGACCACCACGGAAAATGGCGACTGTGAAATGGATGGTAACGTTAGACGAAAGTGAGAAATAATTCAATGCCGCGTTTAAAGTGCACCTCGCCTGCATCATCTACACCGTTCAAAGGTAACGTTTTGTTCGCTATTCAACGTTATAGCCGTGTGTGGATAGCTCGGTGTCGGGCGAAACGAGCTATTCCTTGTAGTTGAGTGTGAGGGTTTGGGGGTTTTGGTGTTGGAAACACAGACTACATGGAATGGGCTGCACAGCTCTCCTGCTGCACAGCATCCAACAACACAGCGTGAGAAAGGCGAAGAAAATGCAATAACAAGAGACCTTTGCAGAGCACTAATATTAACACCCGTTTGTTTACTGTACTGTTGCTTCTGAAAGCAGCGACTGACTTTACTGTGGGTTTGGCAGTTAAAGTGGACTAGTAAAGTTTTTAGCTCAGAATACAGTCCATTATTACTGCTCTCATCAAAGCCATTCTGTGCTGCTGTGTGTATATAATGGGGAAAGCCTTTCTTTGCCACGAGAAGATCTTCTTTCAGCCCACTTGACACGTTTATTGCCCCCTCAAATTTTAGATTTAGATTAAAATGTATTGTCATCATCATACAGCACAAGTACAGTACAACGAAAATAAGTTTGGCATCTAACCAGAGTGTATACTACTGAGTAATAGTGCTAATCAGATGTATGTACAGTGTTATAGCATAGTGATACAGGTATAAATACACTATTATGGTAGTAGTAAGTCATACTGGCCAGCAGCGTAACTAGTACGAGATATGTATAGATATAATATCTACAGATATGTAACAAAGATTAGCCACAGATGGATGTGGATAAATATATACCGTAAACTTAATATATGTATGCGGTATATACAGCATTATTGTACAAGCTATCATAGAGTTGTGAGTTATGCTAGACATATGAAGACATTCCCTCCTTATTCACATATCCTACCTAATTAACAGTATTGGCAATCTTTCAAACATAATTTGACAATCTTATCAAAAGGTGGGCTTTCACTCCCTTCAGAGAACTGGCTAGATCAAGAGGAGTTGCAGATGCAGTGCTTGTATTTCTACATGTGTATCCTGTAGCCTCATTAATAATGTGTCCAAGAAATGTGGTTACCATCACATCATTTACAACTGTAACACGCTAGCTATGTAACCAGTTTGTTTTACGTTACATTATTTGTATTTCGGTAGCAATATAAAACGCGTAATCCCTAGAGGGCGCTCTTGTGTAATTTAGCATAGCCAGATCCAGCCAAGATTAACGGTAGGTCTGAGGAACATCAAACACAGAAGTCTGTCAGCAGTGGCCTGTTGTCATAACAACCAATCTCGCATTGCGAGATTATCATACTACAAACAAACCAATGAGAGCGGCTCCTGGCACTGCTGCTCAGAAAACGAACCAATGAGACCGGGCATTTCTCCAACATGCAGCCAATCAGATAGTTAACCCTCAGGATTTCCGAGCTCTCATTAACGCAATTTTTGGGACAAGATGTTTCCCCAGACCTACCATGAAGCTTTGAGGTCTGGCTACGCTAGATTACTTACTAGCAATCGTTTAATATTAGGCTGTGTTGCTCATTCATATTCCACCTTGGCAAGTAGGTTGAGTAATTCATTTGTATGCCAACAGTTGTAGTTTGTGTCCAGAAACATCAACAACCCTGTTGTTGTATTTCACTTAAGACATCACTATGCCGGCTAATGGTGTGTTCAGCCAGTCTTTATCAAGCGGTAAAGTCAGAAATCTCAAAAGGTTCACCACCAGGAAGTTGCACTCGGAACAGCCGATCAAGTTGTAAACTCGGACTAGTTCTATGATACCTCAGTTTCCCATCCCAGCACCCTTACCCACCACGACAACCCAACCCAGCACCCTAACCCACCACGACAACCCAACCCATCCCAGCACCCTAACCCACCACGACAACCCAACCCAGCACCATAACCCACCACGACAACCCAACCCAGCACCCTAACCCACCACGACAACCCAACCCAGCACCCTAACCCACCACGACAACCCATCCCATCCCAGCACCCTAACCCACCACAACAACCCAACCCATCCCAGCACCCTAACCCACCACGACAACCCAACCCAGCACCATAACCCACCACGAAAACCCAACCCAGCACCCTAACCCACCACGACAACCCAACCCATCCCAGCACCCTAACCCACCACGACAACCCATTCCAGCACCCTAACCCACCACGAAAACCCAACCCAGCGCCCTAACCCACCACGACAACCCAACCCATCCCAGCACCCTAACCCACCACGAAAACCCAACCCAGCACCATAACCCACCACGACAACCCAACCCATCCCAGCACCCTAACCCACCACGACAACCCATCCCAGCACCCTAACCCACCACGACAACCCATCCCAGCACCCTAACCCACCACGACAACCCAACCCAGCACCCTAACCCACCACGACAACCCAACCCAACCCAGCACCCTAACCCACCACAACAACCCAACCCAGCACCCTAACCCACCACGACAACCCATTCCAGCACCCTAACCCACCACGAAAACCCAACCCAGCCCCCTAACCCACCACGACAACCCAACCCATCCCAGCACCCTAACCCACCACGACAACCCAACCCAGCACCATAACCCACCACGACAACCCAACCCAACCCAGCACCATAACCCACCACGACAACCCAACCCAGCACCATAACCCACCACGACAACCCAACCCATCCCAGCACCCTAACCCACCACGACAACCCAACCCAGCACCATAACCCACCACGACAACCCAACCCAGCACCCTAACCCACCACGACAACCCAACCCAGCACCATAACCCACCACGAAAACCCAACCCAGCACCCTAACCCACCACGACAACCCAACCCATCCCAGCACCCTAACCCACCACGACAACCCATTCCAGCACCCTAACCCACCACGAAAACCCATTCCAGCACCCTAACCCACCACGAAAACCCAACCCAGCGCCCTAACCCACCACGACAACCCAACCCATCCCAGCACCCTAACCCACCACGACAACCCAACCCATCCCAGCACCCTAACCCACCACGACAACCCAACCCAGCACCCTAACCCACCACGACAACCCAACCCAACCCAGCACCCTAACCCACCACAACAACCCAACCCAGCACCCTAACCCACCACGACAACCCATTCCAGCACCCTAACCCACCACGACAACCCAACCCAACCCAGCACCCTAACCCACCACAACAACCCAACCCAGCACCCTAACCCACCACGAAAACCCAACCCAGCCCCCTAACCCACCACGACAACCCAACCCATCCCAGCACCCTAACCCACCACGACAACCCATTCCAGCACCCTAACCCACCACGAAAACCCAACCCAGCGCCCTAACCCACCACGACAACCCATTCCAGCACCCTAACCCACCACGACAACCCATTCCAGCACCCTAACCCACCACGACAACTATCCCACCACGACAACTATCCCAGCACCCTAACCCACCACGACAACTAGTGATGCACGATATATCGGCCAGTGGCCACCGATATAATATCGGCCGATGGTCATTTTTTTTTACACATCGGTATCTGTCCGATATCAAGATAGGGCAGATAATTACAAAAAATAAATTTATTTTATTTTTTATATGTTTTGGTCTTAAATAGTTTCAGAATATCAGTAATTTCTGAAAATAAGTTACAAAAGTAAAAAAAATAAAAATATGCGTTTTGGAAAATAGCTCTTTATTTGATTATCATAGAAAAGTGTTTTCTATACAGAGATATCGACGTCGGTAAATATCGGTATCGGCCAGAACAGCAATATTAATATCGGTTATCTGTATCGGCCACAATTTCGGTGCATCATTAACAACAACCCATCCCAGCACCATAACCCACCACGACAACTATCCCAGCACCCTAACCCACCACGACAACTATCCCAGCACCCTAACCCACCATGACACTATCCCAGCACCCTAACCCACCACGACAACTATCCCAGCACCCTAACCCACCACGACAACCCATCCCAGCACCCTAACCCACCATGACAACCCATCCCAGCACCCTAACCCACCTCGACAACCCATCCCAGCACCCTAACCCACCACCATAAATAACATTTATATAAATAATAAATAAAAGTGAAACACTGACTACTTTCCCTGCCAAGATGATGGCCAGTTTTAATGTGGTATAAACTCTGAAATACAGAGAGGATGAGTTAATTTACATGGCCCACTTTCTTGGGAACCGCTTCTGCTTACCTCACATGAAGCCATACAAAATGGAATCTTTTGGGCAGCTGGGTAGCGTAGAGGTCTAAGCACTCGCCTACCACCGCAGAGACTCTGGGATCGAATCCAGCTGTCAGCGGTACCTCCGGCTTGGTCAGTCATCCCTACGAACACAATTGTCAGTGTTTGCGGGTGGGAAGCCGGTGGGGTATGAGTCCTGGTCGTTGCAAAGCAGCGACTCCTACTCATCCGGGGGAAATAGCGTGACCCTCCTATTACGTTACCATTGACTGAAGGAGTGCTTGTCGTCTTGTCAATGTAACATAATTAGGAAACGGTAACCAAAGTAACCAAAAAAGATATTTAATTATAGTTACCATGGGTTTTGTAATCAAAAGGAATAACAAAATAACGACACAGGACTGTTGTAAACAGGATCAGCATCTCACACAGGGGAGGACAGAACAGTTATACACAAGGGAATGACGAGACAAGACACACCTGGGCTGATTACAAATGGGTACACCTGGGAGGGAAACGATAAGGAACTACAAGACCAGGACAGGCAACTACAACTAGACATTACACATCACACTGGGAACACCTGATCAGGGTACAAACACACGGTACACACCCCACACGTAACACCTCACGTTCTCCCAGTGAAAGTCCTCGCTGTCAGGTGAAAAGAAGCGGCTGGTGACTCCACATGTATTCGGAGGAGGCATGTGATACTATACACCCTCCCCAGACCAACAGTAGGGCAATGTGCGCAATGACCAGGAAGGGAATTGGCATAACGACTAAATTGGGGGATGGGAGAAAGATAGAAAGGCAAACAATATATATAATTAAATGGAATCTTTCAGTGTTTTGAAAGCTCAGCTGCAAATGCAATTCAAGTTGATTTTTCTTTTTTTTTTACTTTAAACACAGCGGGTATTGCTGCGACAGAGGTAGGCTCCACCACTGTCATCGCAGGAAAGCAACAGCCTAGCCGGTGCCAAGCTATTCTGCCATATGCAGGCGGCCTAGGAGAGCCTGTAGCCTTGGGAGCTCTCAGCCCCAATTAACAAAAATATTGGCAAAGTATTGTCCAGCAAATTGTAATTTTTTAGGGGTTCTTTTGTGATCCATAGCCTAATGTGTTCACAGTTTGAGTAGCCTAAACACGTAGCTATAGATGCTGGTCTAAGACTAATGTGTTCACAGTTTGAGTAGCCTAAACACGTAGCTAGATGCTGGTCTAAGACTAATGGGTTCACATTTTGAGTAGCCTAAACACGTAGCTAGATGCTGGTCTAAGACTAATGGGTTCACAGTTTGAGTAGCCTAAACATTTAGCTAGATGCTGGTCTAAGACTGTGTGCTTTTCTCTTCCAGGTTGCAGCTGCAGAAATGTCCTGTCTGGGTATTGATGAAGAGGAAAACGATGCAGATCCAGAGATGAATGCGTTCACTCTCCTCCAAGACCCAGTGAGAATGGCACAAGACCCCATCTCTTACATCGATTCATATGGAAAGCCTTGTCCTCTGAAGCAAAACAACAGTGTCCTTGACGTTCTGACAGATGCAGACCTGTTGACCCCAGTCGGCTTGGGGAATGGGCCTTGTCCTCACCGGGCCACGCAGGCACATGATCTCAACAGCCTGTCGACCGATAAGGAAGAGGAGAAGAGCATCACCCCCTTGAAGAACGTGCAGGAGATCGACACTGCAGGAATATGGGGGTTTGATGTGGAGTCGCCAGATAACTCATTGGATGGTTTTAGCAGTGCCAATGACCTCGGCTGGGACCCTCGGAAAGAGTTCATGCAGTTTCTGTGGGAGAACCATGACAACTCCCCCGGAGAGGAGCCGCAAGAGGATGTCCCCCCGCCCAGCGGCCAAAGACGGAGAAAGCGTAAGATGGACATGGTGGTTATGGTGGATCCTTCAGAAGAATTCTATCCTGATCTGAGCCCTAAGTCATCGGAGGACTCGTCTGATGAGGAAGACCAAGTAGACTCCATCAGCAAGGTCTGCAAACTGAGGAACCATTCCAAGCCACAGGCGTCGCCCACGGAGAAGGGATTGCAGTATCCCAATGGAACCGTGAAGGCCATCAAGAAGATTATATACAATGCGCCGGCAAGAAATTCACATGAGAAAAGTATAGGTCATAAACTTTCACCATTGAAGGGGAGTCTCTCAATGAACTCTTGCTCAGGGGAGAAACCGTTGTGTTTCCCTTGTTCAAAATGCAGCCTTAGTTTCAAGAAGGTCCACCATCTGCAGCGCCATTTGAAGTCCCACACGGATCCTCCTGATTCTCTGCCAAAGTCTTTTATCTGCAGGGTGTGCGGCCAGGGCTTCAAACACAGCTACATGCTGCTGGACCACATGAGCAGCCATCAAGACAAGAGAGACTGGGACAGAGACCAGATCAAGGATGAGGACGACTTAGAAGAAGAGGAGGAGGACGAAAATGCCAAGTTGTATTGCCCTCAGTGCCCATTCGGAACAAACTGCCCGAACGCATTCGTTCAGCACGCCAAGACTCATGAGAAGGAGAAGCGCCACTTCAGCTACTTCAGCTGTGAGAAGTGTCACTTCAAAGCTGCGTCCCAGAATGAGCTGGTGAAACACAGGATTAGGCAGCATACTGTTGTTCCCCACGAGCCAGAGCTGGAGCAGAGCTTCTCCTGCATCACCTGCTCCTATCGAGCCTTGAGTAAAAACGTTTTTAAAAATCACCTTCAACGTCGTCATCAGCAGACTTTTGAAGAATACCTATCGGCACTGGCAAGTGAAAGAGATGCAGCATCACCTGCGGGGCAGAACTTGTCAACTGGTAAATGCGCCGTAGTAGATTCAGTGTTGACATCTAAAATCTCAATAAAAAACCAGGTCTCCACAAAGATAACTGCTCCTCCTAGTGATTTTAATGACATATCAGATTTATTCAAAAAGGACAAGATAGCAAACAGGGGCGTTACGTCACAACAAACTGAATCAAAGCTCGACAAATCCATTAACAATCTCATATCTCGACAAAGACATGGCAAGAAAAACCAGAATCAGCAGAAAAAGGACAGGGACTGTGTTGAGTTACCAGAAACATTAACTGTAAAGGTTGAAGGTACTAATTCATCCTCAAATGGCCAGCAAGAGTCTTCAGTGCCTGACTTCCACTCAAATTCCTTTTTTGGTGTGAGTTCAACTGAACGAGGCCTCAAGAACAAGGGTGTATCAAAGACAACCTTGGATCAAAGAACTGTGAAAAAGTCACCCTCCAAAAGAAAGATGTCCACCCCCTACCGTAACACTACCGACCAGGACTCCTGCTTCATCTTACCCAAACATTTGCCAAGTCCAAAAAGGCTAAACCTGGCAGAAGAAATGGAGGACGCTGACGAAAAGGACATTTTCCACTTTAAGGACACGGACGATGACGCAACCCTTTTTGACAAGGCTATCAAGCTAGAAAAGCCACACATCCTCTACACCTATAGCAGAAAAATGCCTATGAGGGGGGCTCTCCAAGCACCCGAAGACCTGTATGAAAACGAGCGACACGCAGAGAGCGAGCCCATTGTCAAGGAAGAGTGTATAGAAAGAGAGGTGTATGGGGAAAGCTTTGAGTCTGACCCAACACCAACGGGGGAACCCTTTAGTGATGATCTGTTGATGTTGGACTCCAAGGGCAATACTTGCCCTTATTGCCCTGCGTTCTTCGAGTCGGGTGTTGGCTTGTCCAATCACGTGAGAGGACATCTCCACAGGGTGGGACTGACTTACAACGCGCGCCATGGGGTGTCTCCCGAGCAGGTGTCCTCTCAAGACAAGAGGCCGCGCATTCGGCGAAAGATGTCGGCTATCCGGCGAATCAAGAAAGGTATTACTATCGTGTTACTTAATACTGCGTTATAGAATACTGCCACCCAGTGGCCATGAGGTTAGTAGTAGTAGTTTTATTCAGTCATCACACACAATACAATATGCACATTCCAGACTGTCTTTTATTCTGGCTGAAAAGGTAAAAAAGAATTTTTTTGTTTCATATTTGTAACCCTTGTTTTTGAAAACCAAAAGTGAATTATACTGTTAAATTGATATCAGCATTATTCCACAAGTTAACCCCAACAATAGACAATAGATACATCTCCTTTGAATAATTTTCTTAGGTTACTTTTCTTTTAACATGGCAGATAAGACATTTTTGGGAATTGTTTCACATTTGTGTCGTTCACTTATGTTCCAGAACTGGTCCTACCAGACCAGAAGAGCTCTGCAATTTCACTGTTTCCTGTTGGGAGGGTTTTATCTTGTTCTGCCCAACTCTGATTTAACCATAGTGCAGGTATAATACTAGATTCTTTTTTTTTAAAGATTTATTTTTTAGCGTTTATCGCTTTTCATGGTCAGACATGACCGACAGATGAGGAGAGGATGAACGGGAGAAGAGGCGGGGAAGACATGCAACAAATGGAAGTCACCGGGAGTAGGAAGCGAACCCGGGACGGCCGCTTCGCAACGTAGCGCGATACATGGTGTGTTACTAGAGCGCCCCATAATACTAGATTCTTACGGCATTCCCATTAACACTTTGACTGCCATGAAACGTCTTTAGATGTATTGCTGGCCATGCTAAAGTTGCCGGAGGACACGTTACGTCGTCCTTATATCAATATTTCAAAAATCTGCGATCGGATTCATATGTCCCCTCCGCTGGCCTGAGATCCACCAGCAGGACCCACTGAGCTCTCTGGCGGTTCAGGAGCGCCATCCGGTGGCCGATCGGCGCAATCGCCAAACAGGATGTTCCATAGAGGTTCTGCTAGACGTCCGTAGTACTTCCGGGCGCTCGCTATAGGTCATGGGACTCTGGCTCGTCATGCTACACAGTGATCGATTGGCAATAACTCGATAAACAACGTGATTTGGACGTATATACCATTATACAAGCTGGAGATGGACCGGGTAAAAATATATCCCATAATGATAAGATTTCTACTCTACGATGATCGCCCAACGGCGCGCGGAGACTGGGGTGAGTTTCAGCGTGTAACGTTACCGTCTTCGATACTAACTGCTATTATCAACATTTGACCCACATTAGATGAATGGTATAACGCTGCCCACGGAATTATAAACGCCCCCTCGCCCATCCGGTCAACATCAGATGACGTGTAGTAACTTCTAGAAGTACGTCTAGTTGGAATTTTTTATATCGCGCTGATTGCCATCAAACTGTATTTCATCATCAATATAATGCATTTGGGGCTATATATCACGTTCTGGAGAAAGCTGCAGAAAGAGATGAAAACATACTTATACATTAGACCATACTTTACTATGAATATGTGAATGAAAAAGTTTAACGTTGCTACACAATGAACAATACATATAGGACTTTGAATGGGCCCTAATAATGGCAATGTAGCAATAGAATTTAAAAAGTTATAGCCCTGCAAAGAAGGGGACTTTCTCCATAGACAAATAGCGCTGGCAATCTATGGTATATCATGAATTTAACCTTAGGCAGCCAAAGTGTTAATCCTTAGTAGAAGTTAAATGTAACTTTGTGTACTAGGGGTGTAAAAAATCATCAATGAATCAATATGATGTCGAAATCCAGCGGCTTCCATCTGTAAACAATCAAAATTGATGCGTTAATCTATTTCATGTATATATTAATAGGGCCAGGTAAAAATATCAACCTTGAACGATCCGATATCTATTCTTAAAATCCTCAGATTGACCGCTAAGTGTTATTTCTAGTGAACCCTCCCGTCCTGCAGTATCTCCAGATTTTCTTGAACTGTGTTTCTGTTGAAATATTACGCTAACTCAGTTGCTTTGAACTAAAAATCACTAAAATTAAATTTTCTCCAATAGATTAGACAGGATCATTGCTAGAGTTGTTGATTTAGGAATCAGTGACCATTGCCCAACAGCCTGCCTCAGGAATACTAAGCTAAAGAAAACAAAATCACACAATATTATAAAAAGAAATCTAAAACATTTCAGTGATCAAGCTTTCCTATTTGATCTACTCAATAGTGACATCTCATATACTTCTGAAATTCCGGATATAGAATTGGCCTTAGATTTCTTCATGAAAACTCTCCTATCAATCATTGATAAACACGCACCATTTAAGAAATTCAGAGTGAAGGATAGGTCAACTCCTTGGTTTACACCTGAGCTATCATTGCTATTCAAAGAAAGGAATAGAGCCCGGACTCTGGGGGTCCATCCCACTGGTCATCTTTTAGACAGATTATAAACAAATGTACATCACCTGTAAAAAATGCTAAATCAAGCTATTATTTAGAATTAATCACAAGTTCATAGTACTCTGAACCAACAACATTTTGGAAAGCAGTAAATTCAAATAAAACCAAGGCTACCATTTCCCTGCCTAGAGTTAAAATATAATGACTATTTGATAACTGAAGGTAAAGAGATTTGCTTAGCCTTCAATAGCCATTTTGCCCAAGCTGGACATTTGTTTAACTCAATCAGCGCCAGAGGGATATGTGTAATGTGTGGTTAAAAGGTCCGCGTTCTAAAGTATAGGAATACGTGGCAGTGTTTGCAGGGCTATAACTATATTCTATATTATAGCTATGGATACAATACTATGGCCCATTTGACATCGAGTATCTATCGTTCAATATGTGAAAAATAAATAATTTTTTCATCCATACATTCCCGTTTTATACCGTGGAGAATATAAGTATGGTTTTAGAACGGTCTAGGATAATTCATGGGAGGCTGGTAATAGCCCGCAATGTGTATTATACTAAATGCATTTAATTTTTTTATGCTTTGATCTTCACCAACGGAATACGTTATGGACTAGCATTATACACATACGCTCAGATCGCAATGAAGGCATGCTTTGATCAACACAAGATTGATATCATACCTTGACTAGGATGTGCCCCAAAAAGAATATTCCAATTATCTGATTGTGAGTCCCAGTATTGGTGTCGATCGTGTCGCCAACATAATCCGCCCCACATCATCCATCTGGAGCATTTGACGCTCCTCAAGCCGATCGGGACAACCGCTCCCCTTGCCCGACATGGAAAAATCAGACCGCAGACTTTAGATCGACACACAGGGTGCTCGATTCCGCCGCCTGGTAGGATGCGGCTGGTATTGCACTTTTGCGATCTCAGACTCATTCCCTATGATAACACCAGGCTCTCTGGATGGATAATGAATGGAAATATCGGAAAAACTACCAAAACTAGAGAAATCTCGGGTCTGGTGCCCAACCGCTGGCGAGTTAACGAGTTAGCGAGTTAAGTAGACTGTGAGCATGACTGTGAAGGGCCTCCTCCTGGTGACTGCTATGAGCAAAATGAAGGGCCTACCACCACATTTCTCTTTGAGCCTATTACTCCTAATGCAGTTTTTAATATGTTGGCGTCTATTGATACCAGAAAGTCGACTGAGGAGGACAACTTGGAACCTTACTTTCTTAAATTAGCTGCACCTGTAATCACAGAGCAAATAACCTATATTTTTTATCTCTCTATATCAACAGGCATAGTTCCCACTCCAGTATTTGGAAAATGGCCCATGTCTCTCCTTTGCATAAAGGTGGAGACAGAACTTACCTGAACAATTATCGTCCAATGTCCAAGTTGTCCTGCTTAGCAAAAATTCTGGAATCACTAGTGAATAACCAACTCAAAACATTTCTCTCTAATCATTCTGTTCTAAGCCCCCATCAATCTCGTTTCAGAGCCAACCATAGTACAATCTCAGCTACCACTTTAGTTATAAATTATATTGTTTCTGCATTGGACAAAAAGAAACATTGTGCTGCCGCCTTTTCACGGTCTGCATGGTACCTACTCGACTCGGTAGTCGAGTAGGTACCATGCAGACGTGAAAAAGCGGCAGCACAATGTTTCTTTTGTATATATTATGTAAGTGTCTTTATGTATATATTATATAAAGACGGTACCCCCCCCCCCCCCCCTTCAGTGTGCCGTCATCTTCAACGTGACACACACGGACAATAGAGGATTTCGACGCTAGCTATGAAGCCTATGAATCCAGTGCCTCATCTCAGTCGCGGCAGCTTAGAAACTGACGTGAGGGTTTGTGAGAAACATCACGATGTCCACGATACGTTTAAAAAGTGTATCGTTACTGAACTGTAGCCGATATTTATTTAATATAGTCATATCGCCCACCTCTAGGATTCAGTCAGGCCCTTCAGTAACGAACTGCACAACCCCCCACACACGCAAAATGTCTCATGTGGGTACCGATACAGCCAACACAACCACATACAAAATACACTTCTTCTTCTTTCGTGTAACGTCAGAGGTCCAACTCCGTATCTTGTAGCCATGCCCTTAACTCTGGTCCCACATCAAAGAGGCTGGCTTCCGAGGGTGGTTTGTATAGGGGGCAGATGGTCAGGATGTGGTCAACAGTTTGCTCAGGGTCTCCACACTCACATGCAGCGCTGTTGTTTTGAGTCTCGAGTAGAGCAATGGCGGACATTCAGGAAGTAAGAACAGCAGAGGTGGGTGCAAGCGGTGTGATGTAATTGGCAAAATTGACTCAATTTGTTTTGCGTCAATCTGGTCCGCATTGGTCATGTCTTTAGTCCCCAGACAACCCGACCTACGAGCGAATCTATGAAGGGGAGCAAAATATGGCAGGAGACTTATTTAGCAAAAACCCATTTTTTTTTACAAAACTCTATAGGCACTCTATACCTTCAGGAGGTGATAACCATTAATAAGCTACAAAACCAAAAGGTCTATCATATCAAAACATAATCTAGGGATGTATAGGTATAATAAAATCACATCTAGAATTTGCCCACCCAGATGGTCAAAAAGTGTTTGGCTCAAGGACTACATGTTCAAACTTTTAACAGAACACTAAAACCCGCCTACTCCTTTACTCCTGTAAACTTTCGGCTTGTTTACATAAGGGTCCTCCATTTTCAATTCATCAAAACATTTAGAGACATACAAATATACAGTACTATGTAAGAGAGAGAGAACATCATACAAATATATTATTATTATTATATATTTCTTTCAAGTATTTAAAAAAAATTATATATATGTAAGGGATAATGTATCCTGAGGTCATTGTCGCAAAATAATTGACCGACACGGAGTTTAAAATACCGAGCCGCCTCGGCGAGGTGTTTTAAGCGTCAGTGAAGGTCAATTATTTTGCGATGATGACCGATACACGAAACTCGCATTTCTTATCAAATCTACGGTTCATGTAAATTTGGTACAGATTCCCAACACTCACCTCACGACCACAGGGTCCCAATCTTACATAATGCAGCTAGAAAATAATATTAAAATGAACCTTAATTAAATCAAACTGGACCATGGTCAAAATGTAAGGTTTTAGGATGCATTGAATAAACCCTGAATAATCAGAGTTGAATGGTTGGATTGAATTATCATCACCCTTATTGATTACATTGCTGTGCTAACACGGTTACACTGAGGTACAGATTACACAGATTACACAAGATTACAGAGTTTGAACCTCTAGGCCTAACAAAAATAATGGTTGGTTTCCGGTTGCCGACCGACCCTGCCGATTTAGGTGCGACCCAATATATTTTATGAGTTAAAAAAAAAAAAAAAAAATACGATTTTTTTTTAAGAATAAAGTTTCATAGAAATCTTAGTCAAACATTTAGTATTATGGATATTAAACATGCTGGCAGAGTACATGCATCCATGTTGTTGTGAACATTTTAATTAAATAAAGAAATTCCCTATCCATAGTCGCCGTGGGAAAGAATAAAATAAAAAAATAATAAAAATAAATTCCCTACCTACCCATGGCCAAACTGACAACCAACAGGAAACCAACAATATTTTTTATTATGCCCTAATTAGGGCGACGTGGAACAATGTTCGTCACAATATTCATAATAAATAATACATTTTATTTGTATAGCACCTTTCATACAAGGATTGCAGCCCAAAGTGCTTGCTTCACAGCAGTAAAATAGACATAAAATGAACATAAAATAGACAGAATAAAAGCAATGCACAGAATAAGCAATGTTGACTCCTGACAGTTTTAAAACCTGACAGTCTCTTCCTGTTTGAAACCCACACAGTTTAAAACCTGACACTTTCTTCCTGTTTGATACCCACACAGTTTAAAACCTGACAGTCTTTCCTCCTGTTTGATACCCACACAGTTTAAAACCTGACAGTCTCTTCCTGTTTGAAACCCACACAGTTTAAAACCTGACACTTTCTTCCTGTTTGATACCCACACAGTTTAAAACCTGACAGTCTCTTCCTGTTTGAAACCCACACAGTTTAAAACCTGACAGTCTCTTCCTGTTTGAAACCCACACAGTTTAAAACCTGACAGTCTTTCCTCCTGTTTGATACCCACACAGTTTAAAACCCGACAGTCTTTCTTCCTGTTTGATACCCACACAGTTTAAAAACACTATACCTACTGTTGGAAGTATGGAACTCATTATACATGTTGGATAATCTGTTCATTCAAGTAATGGAAAATGTGATCATATTGAAAGTAACCTTTTGAATATTTCAGAAATGAGAGAAATCTGAATTAATATATTTTTTATGATGATCATGATTTACAATATCAAAAAAATTATCAGTACTGTTGTAAATACTGGTACATGTCTGCCCTGCCCTGTAAAAAAAATAAAGTAAATTCTTAATTGAACTTTTCCTCAACTTACAGCATTGACGATGGAGTCCGATTCTGACGTCCCAAAGAGTCTCCATTCCTGTCCGTTATGCGGAGACTCCTTCGACAACAAGACGGGGCAGTCCAACCACATCAGGGGCCACCTGAAGCGGCTGGGCAAGAACATTTCCACCAAGAACAAGACCCCGCTGTGTCTGCTCCGGGAGCTGATGCGCGACAAGAGGGAGCTCCAGAGGGCCGTTCAGATCCTGGGCAAGAAACGGAGGCGGAACCACTTCCACTACGGCGCTTCTCCGACGCCGAGTGAAGGACCTCTCGCACATCATCCACCCTTCGGGACTCAGAAACGGAATTCCCTCCCGAATCTCTACGACGAAGCCAAACCACAGGTGGCCACGTTTTCTTTATCCAGAGTGGCGTCAGACAGGAAGCAGCTAGAGACTAAGTTGGAGGTCAAAGGGTCACTCTCGGGCGCGAGTGCCTTGATAGGGATTCTGAAGAAGAGGAAGTGTCAAGAAGATTCCAAGTTGAAAAGCTCTTCTCTGATGTCTAGAAGCACCATGTCGGTTTCTTCCAACCATGAGCACAGTTCTGCCTCCTCGCTGCCAAACTCAACATCAGGTCAGACTCATCGTCTTTACATTGCATTAAATGTATTACATTTACATAATAGGTCAATATTTTTTTTGTGGGAATTAATTTCACTTGATTTAATTTCAAACCTTTATTTCAACTTATGAGGCACTGAGGTTGCCCTCATTTACAGAGACGACAAGCTTACAAAACAAGACCCAGTTTCATACATATAGGCATAATAAATAAGAATAAAAAATTGAAAATCAGCGAAGACAGTTACAAGTCACGTTACAAGTTCATTGCAAGGAAAGGGAAAAAACTATCGGTTATATTATACTAATAATAATATAGGCAATAAAAAATGTGAATCTGAATATATACTTATATTAAAAGTAAACAGTATACACAAGGTACCGGCTATATATATACCGGCTAGCATTGGCCAAAACTCACAAATACTCCATGAAAGATGCTAGATGCAGACCTAGACGTGTGAAAACTACGACACCTTTTACTTTGGCTCATAACCAATGCACCGAATGGACTGTGGAAGTTAGACACGCAGGGCTTGTACTGTAGTAAAGTCTTGGTAAACGTGAACAGAGGGGATCATACTGCTCTAGAGGGGCACATACTGCTCTAGAGGGGCTCACACTGCTCTAGAGGGGCTCATACTGCTCTAGAGGGGCTCACACTGCTCTAGAGGGGCACATACCGCTCTAGAGGGACTCACACTGCTCTAGTGGGACTCACACTGCTCTAGAGGGACTCATACTGCTCTAGAGGGGCTCATACTGCTCTAGAGGCCCTCACACTGCTGTAGAGGGACTCATACTGCTCTAGAGGGACTCATACTGCTCTAGAGGGACTCACACTGCTCTAGTGGGACACACTGCTCTAGAGGGACTCATACTGCTCTAGAGGGACTCATACTGCTCTAGAGGGGCTCATACTGCTCTAGTGGGACTCACACTGCTCTAGTGGGACTCACACTGCTCTAGAGGGACTCATACTGCTCTAGAGGGACTCATACTGCTCTAGAGGGACTCACACTGCTCTAGTGGGACTCACACTGCTCTAGAGGGACTCTCACTGCTCTAGAGGGACTCTCACTGCTCTAGAGGGACTCTCACTGCTCTAGAGGGACTCACACTGCTCTAGAGGGGCTCATACTGCTCTAGAGGGGCTCATACTGCTCTAGAGGGGCTCATACTGCTCTAGAGGGACTCACACTGCTCTAGAGGGACTCATACTGCTCTAGAGGGACTCATACTGCTCTAGAGGGGCTCATACTGCTCTAGGGGGACTCATACTGCTCTAGAGGGGCTCACACTGCTCTAGAGGGACTCATCTAGCATGAAGATACTAGTATCATATGAAACTAGTGATCCATTTAGGAATCCAAAGGCACCAGCCATGTCATGCTACCATAAAGGGGGGTTTGTTCTCAAAGTTCAGCTAGTTTAAATTAGATGGTAATCCAAAATATTTCCAAATCCTCCATGTGTAACGTGTCGTCTCTACTAGAGCTTCTTTCTCTCCGTCACGTGAAGTTAAAACTACTCAAAGTGAAACCTAAAAATAGCTGCCGTCCACGCAGACACGTTCAGTTTATAATGTTGTCTGATTTACACGCTTGATAACACATTTAGTATTTGACAAATTAGCGTATTTTTTTATGTGGGTACTGATATGTGAAAATTAACTAAATGGGTTTTACTTTTATAAAAAAGAAATCTGATGACCAGATGTCTAACCCTAACCTTCAAATGACCAGACAACCTCTCTACCTCCTTAGACACTGTTAACTAGTGATGTGCGGGTCAGGTTCTCTTTTACCCGCACCCACCCGATCCGGCTTGAGAGAGCATCCGAACCCACCCGAACCGCTATCATGCAGATAAAACAATGACCCGAACCCGACCGAACAGGAAAAAAAAGGATGCAGGCAATATTCCAAAGTTTCTTGTCACATTTATTGAATGTTTTCAGAAAGGCAACTTCAAGGGCGGCCAAGTGGCGCAGTGGGCAAGGCGCTCGCCACTAACGCAGAAGATGCTGGGTTCGAGCCCAGCTCTCGGCGTTGCTTACGGCTTGGCTGGTCGTTCATACTAATACAATTGGCAGTATTAGGGGGTGGGAAAGCCGGTGGGTGGGGATTGGACGTTGTGGACAGCGACTCCTACAGGTCGGTTGGTGCGCCTGTACAGCAGAATCAGGAAAGTATCGGGGGCAGCGTGAGCCTCCCACGCGTTACTCCTCGCCACTGAGAGATCGCGCTGTGCAGGTGAAAAGATGCGACAGCTGCCTCCTCGTGTACCGGAGGGGACATGTGATGTAAGGCTTGGTCCTCACTGCAGCCGACCAGTGGGAGGCATGGTCTAACAACGTTCGAGACAGGGGAGGGTAGAATTGGACAATACAAAATTGGGATGGGAGAAAAATTGAAAATGGGGAGAAAAAGTGAAAAAAAAGGCTACTTCAAAAACGTTATGAAATGACGGCACAAACGGCGCAACGTGTAATGCAAAAAGGTCGGCAATAGTCTCGTCCCGCATGAAACATTTGCCTACATATAGGCATGGAAAACAAATTCTAAACATAAATAGTAAATAAATTGCCTTTAATGAAAATAAATCCAAGTACAGTTTCTACTCACTGGCTGCACTTAGTGCACTATGAAATTTTTTTATTTAGTCCACTGTCCACGGTGCCTCGCCTCACTGGGCTGTGGGCTCCTTGGCTGCACTGTGAAGAAATAAAATCGAGTGCACGGTGCCTGGGCCGGTCTGTTACGTCCAGTCGAGCTGAATGTGTGCTCGCTTGCTGCGCTTGTGGCCGGGATGCACAGCACCGCTCACGCGAGCACGGAGAGGAGTGGAAAAATAGCTCGATGCTTCTTCCAGAAATTTTGTAGGTCTTCATCGTCACAATCCTCAAGGGAAAAGTGGATATCCAAGTAAGGCTGAACTTCATCCGATTCGATACCTCCTTTTTAGTTTCCCTCTGGTAGATTTAAGCGTATCCATTATTAGCCTTACTTAGCCTAACATTTTGCGGAAGTAGTTTAGCCTACGGATACCAATAAGGAGAAAAGGTATCCTGAGGCCGCAAACACATAGGTGGAATACGCTTGGAGACGTTTATTAGTTAGTCTATTATTATTATACATATACACATACACTATTTTGTGTGGCATGACGCGCCATTCGACCCCCGATCAACGTTTTTTTCAGTTGATCCGAATCCGCCCGAACGGCAGTCATATCACTACTGTTAACCCTAACCTTCTGATTACCATACGACCTCGACCTCCTGAGACACTGTTAACCCTAACCTTCAGATTACCTGACTGTCTAACCCTAACCTTCAGATTACCAGACGACCTCTACCTCCTGAGACACTGTTAACCCTAACTGAATACATTTCCTACCTCATACCTGTTCTATAGTCTACAAGCTGAATAAATGTTCTACCTGGCAGCTCCCACCCTCTGGAACTCCCTCCCTGCAGAACTCCGCACCGCTCCAACTCTGGACTCATTTAAAAAAAACTGCTCAAAACCCACCTCTTCAACTTGGCCTTTAACCCCTAATTTCTCACTTTATATGTTGTGTCTGTCCAGTGTCCACTATGTTTGTTAATTTGTTGTCTCCCCCCCCCTATGTAAAGCGACCTTGGGTCTTATGAAAGGCGCTATATAAAACGAAGTTATTATTATTATTACCTCATATAACCTGTTGTTGTTCTATAGTTGACCAGCTGAATACATTTCCTACCTCATATAAACTTTGCAAAGTACATTTTCACTGTAATGTTTACATCCCATCCGTGTTTAGTTTAACTTTCGCTTTTGGGCTGTGTGGGAGTGTTGTGGGTTTTTGTTTAATTTTCTATTATTTATTTCTGTAAAAAATGCAAATAAACAGATTTATAAAAGATGATACTAATATGACCATGTTGTTGTATTGTGTTTTCACAGAGAAAGGTGAGTTCAACAGGAAAGTGTGTGTCAACTGCAACGCATCATTCCACAGCGGGGTTAGCTTATCCAACCACCTGCGGGCGTTCGCCAAGAGGAAGATGAATGCCTTACTAGAGGGAATCAGTAAGTAATATTAATATTATACACTAGAGGAGAACACCTTACTAGAGGGAACCAGTAAGTAATATTAATATTATACACTAGAGGAGAACACCTTACTAGACGGAATCAGTACGTAATATTAATATTATACACTAGAGGAGAATACCTTACTAGAGGGAATCAGTAAGTAATATTATACACTAGAGGAGAACACCTTACTAGAAGGAACCAGTAAGTAATATTATACACTAGAGGAGAACACCTTACTAGAGGGAACCAGTAAGTAATATTATACACTAGAGGAGAACACCTTACTAGAGGGAACCAGTAAGTAATATTATACACTAGAGGAGAACGCCTTACTAGAGGGAATCAGTAAGTAATATACACTAGAGGAGAACGCCTTACTAGAGGAAACCAGTAAGTAATATTATACACTAGTGATGCACGATATATCGGCCGATAATGGTAATTTTTTTACACATCGGTATCGGTCCGATATCAAGATAGGGCAGATTTAAAAAATAAAATAAATTTAGAATCTTTTTAAAAGATTTCTTTTACATGTTTTGGTCTTTAGTTTCAAAATATAAGTCATTTCTGAAAATAACTTACAAAAGTACAAAAAATTAAGAAACGAGTTTTGGAAAATAGCTCTTTATTTGATTATCATAAAAAAGTGTTTTCTATACAGAGATATCGACATCGGTAAATATAGGTATCGGCCAGAACAGCAATATTAATATCGGTTATCGGTATCGGCCACAATTTTCACATCGGTGCATCACTAGATATACACTAGAGGAGAGCACCTTACTAGAGGGAACCAGTAAGTAATATTATACACTAGAGGAGAACACCTTACTAGAAGAGCAGACAGACCACCTCTGCCTTCCATGATCCTCTGTAATGCCCGTTCATTGAAAAACAAAGTCGACGAACTTCGATTCAACACCAGGCTTCAACACGAGTACCGGGACTCGTGTCTGCTTGTTTTCACCGAGACATGGCTACAGGAAGACGTACCGGACTCGCTCGTTGACCTAGAAGGCTTCTCTCTTGTGCGCTCCGATAGGAACTTAAACTCCGGTAAGAGTAAGGGAGGAGGCACCTGTGTCTTCATCAATCAAAAGTGGTGCTCACAATTCACTACGAGAGAGTCCGTCTGTAACCCTGACATTGAACTGGAATGCTTAAGCCTCCGACCCTTTTATCTCCCCCGAGAATTCGGGAACATTTTATTATGTACAGTTTATATATTCCACCCAGTGGTAATGCTGCTAAATCAGCCAGTGCTATCACGGACTGTGTACACAGACAATTGAAACATACTCCTGAAGCACCTTGCTTTATTGCTGGAGATTTTAATCATTGTAAACTTGAGGCTGTGCTGCCTGGATTCAAGCAATATGTAAACTGTAACACGAGGTAAACGAATTCTGGACAAATGCTATGGCAATATTAACGAAGCCTATACTGCCAAGGCTAAACCCCCACTGGGCAATTCTGACCACAATGTTGTCCACTTAATTCCCACATATAAATCTCTGCTCAAGAGTAGCAAGCCACAAGTAAAAACGGTCCATGTTTGGAACGAAGACAGCATTGACACCCTTAAGAGGCTGTACCAACTGGGACCTCTTTCATGACCTGGACCTCGAAGAGGCCACTGATACTATTACAGATTATATAAAATTCTGCAGGGATAATGTGTTACCCCAGAAATCAATAACTATGTACCCAAACAATAAATCTTATATTTCAAAGGAAATTAAAGAGTGCATAGTTAAGAAGAGAATTGCATTCAGAAACAAGGATCTTGTGGCCATGAGGAATATCCAGAAAGAATTGAATCAGAAATTAACAGGGGCGAGGAGGAAACAGAAAGAGACATTTGAATCCCATTGCTCTTCTATGAACACAAAAGAATTGTGGGACTATGAAGTTTATGACAAATATGGCCCCAGCTAAAAGGTCTCTTAGTGTTCTAAATGAGGGTGAGAAGGCCAACGAACTTAATAACTTTTATGCCAGGTTTGAGACTGCCGACTTCTCACAGGAGAAAGTAACGGCTCTCCAGGCACTACCTGCATTAGAAGAACAAATTATAATTGATCCACGTGTGGTTCAGAGACTGTTCTCAAACATCTGCCCTGGGAAGGCCTCTGGACCGGATGGCATCTCTGGCCGCATGCTGAAGTCATGCAGTGAGGAGCTGGCAGAGGCCTGGTGCCCAATCTACCAGAAGTCTCTGGACTCTCACACTGTTCCGTCCACCTGGAAAGACTATTATTATTCCTGTTCCTAAGAAAGCTAGCTGCAAGGAAAATAATGTCGACCAGTTGCTTTGACCTCACTGGTCATGAAGTGTTTAGAGAAAAGAATGATCAATCTAGTGAAAACTGATGTCATCTGTTCTTTGGATCCGTTTCAGTTTGCTTATATAGTTTGCTTACTAGAAGGAACCAGTAAGTAATATTATACAATAGAGTGCAAACGGAATATGACTCGTTTCCCTATGCTTTTTCTTTTGTTGTTGCGGTTCTTAGCTCTATTCTATTCAATCTTTCAAAAATGTCATGGTACATACTGTAACTGTAACAAAGGTAGCAGACAGGGGTAGCTGGAAGGTGCAATGTGGTTGTACAAGTAATCAAAACACATAGTCAAATAGCTTAAGCTCCCCGCTGGACAATGGCCAGGGGCATTTATTTAAGTAAAACAGAAAATTAAGCAAAACAACAAAATCATAATGGCTCCCATTGGAGCACCTAAACTACCTTCACTGTAGTCCAGTCCCTCACTAGGCCGGGCTGCCGTCCAGCTTACCGGGGGTCAACTCACGGTTTTAGAGGTCTCCCAACAGCTCTCACTCTCCATTCCAAGACACACTCTGAGTTTTTTTTTTTTTTTAAACTTTATTTTTTAGCGTTTATCGCTTTCCTGGTCAAGCATGACCGACAGTTGCAGGGTGAAACGGGAGAGAGAGCAGGGGGAGACATTCGGCAAATGACGGCGGGTCCGGGAATCGAACTCGGAGTCAACCAGATCCGTGACGCAGCACGGAGTCCCGCGCGAGCGCGGTAACATGGTGTGCTACTGGAGCACCCCCTCTGAGGTTCTTTGTCTGTCCTTTGAGAGGCATGCTGATTGCTGATTTCTGATTGACAGACAGCCGTGTGTGTGGGTCTGCATGTGTGAAGCCGTCAGTCCTCTTCTCTCCATTGGGAGGAGCCAACAGGCAGGAACATAGAAGCCACCAATCACCATTCCCCTCAGCCCCATACAATACATACCAACTGTTTCGCCCGTTTTATTCTCCACCCATTGATCATGTCCAAACTAAACTGTCAAGAAGCATTTCAGTCATGAGTAAAGTAAAGCACATTCTGGATAAAAACAAAATCACTCCACATTCTCTACTGTTCACTAGTTTTACCATATTTAAATTACTGCGCTGAAGTCTGGGGAAACACTTATTCTACACTACAACCACTTTTTATACTCAAAAAGAGACATAAGGATAGTTCACATTGCAGGTAATCGTGATCACAAACATATTATTTTTTAAGTGAAATGATCTTGTGGAATTTAAAACGGCACAATCAATGTATAAAGCAAAAGGTAATGTACTTCCAGGAAACATTCAAGAACTGTTTTTTTTCCCACCCTTCCTGGTTGTTGCGTACTTTCCCCTACTGTTGGTCCGAGAGACCGGAGACTGTCACATAAATCAAATCAAATCAAATCAAATGTATTTATAGGGCCCGACAACACACGTTAATGTCCCCATGGGCCGTACAGATCTTCTTTAAACAAGTCAAGAAGAAAACATAACAATAAGTCAAGAACAGAACAAGAACACCATAAGGTCCAAACATTTTTAGATAAATGCAAATAAATGAAAGAATGCAAGCACTCCCAGACCCCACGCGAAGGTAAGGAAAAACTCACTAAAACCTAACAATAGGGAAAAAAGCTCCACAGGCAGTGTGGAGGAGAGAAACCTTAGAAGGGCCATTCAAGGGGGGATCTCCCTTCTTAGATGTTGGTGATAGTAGTGTTGCAGACGGACAGTTGGTAAGCATGCACTCATGTGTGTAGTAGAACACAGATGAGTGCATGCAATAGCAACTGTACATTTTGAAAAAATTAAAGATAGAGCTAATAGCGATAGCAACTGAACATTTTGAAAGATTAAAGATAGAGCTGATAGCGAATCTATTTGAGGCACAGGGGCGGCGCAAAGAGGGTCACGTCCTCCCCGTCTTAGTCAAGGGACATTTAACACTCCGGTCGTTGCTCAGGGACAGCCGGAGACAGGGAGATAGGGGGCGGCGCAGAGAGGGTCGCGAACTCCCCGACATCATCGCGGGACAACATGCTTTCCTCCGATGCATGTGCAGCCTGCCGGCAGGCCAGCCTGCCGGCAGGCCAGCCTGGCCTCGCAGGTTCTCACCGGGGAGAGTGTAGCGTGTGGGAGGCCGCACTATCTCTCCCTAGATCCTACCCTTGCTGAGCAGGCGCCCCGACCGAACTGTAGGGGTCGCTGTCCACAACGCCCAGGACCCACCCTTCAGCTTTCCCACCCTCTAATACAGCCGCGAGCGACCAGCCAAGCTGATAGCAACGCCGGGAGCTGGATTCGACCAGGCGAATCCAGCATCTCCGGTGTTGGTGACGAACGCAATCTCCACTACGCCACCTGACCCCCCCAAGAACTGTTCTTTGATAGAGAGGGGGGTTATAACTTGAGGGGAGAACTCAATTAAAAAGTTCTTAGTGTACGCACTACCAGGAGAAGACACTGCATTTCAATATGTGGAGTGAAACTGTGGAACAGTCTGAATGTGGTGCTAAAGCAATGTCCAATTATTAGACAATTCAAACTGAATTATAAGGAAATTATGTTCACGAGGTACAGGGATGAGGAAGGGATTTGACATTCATGGGTGTTTACATTTTTATTTAATTTCTTTCATGTTTTACATATATAATATACAGGCTCGACGCGGTCCAAAACTAACAAATTCAATTTCCACACAAGCACAAATTTCAATAAATGGGACATTGATTGATATTATATTATTGATATTATTATTTTGACATTGATATGACATTTGACATTGATATTATATTATTGATATTATTATTTTGTACAATGCTATACTCAGTATGTTTTTATGCCAGTGGTGATGCTCTAAACTCAATTTCATTGTACCAACAATGACAAAGATTCTATTCTATTCTAAATAAAAGATATTAAAGATATATTATTATTATTATTATTATTATTATTATTATTATTATTATTATTATTATTATTATTATTATTGATTAATAGCACAAAAAGTCTGATGGGCAATTAGAGTAGTCGAATAACAGTCCAGGGTCAAAACACGTATCAGGCTCTCGTACAAAAAGGGAATGTTCAATACTCAGGGTTTGTCGTCCGGTCCAGGGTCAGTTTCACAAGGGGGTATCTCAGCCAGTCCAGGGTCCAGTACCACGGACACCTTCTCGCTTTTACCTCTCCTCTCAACTACCTCACAAACTCTGTATCACACTCTCTCTACCTGCTGCCTGAATACTTTTGACAACAAATGTTTGTTTCTTGCTGTCCCACGATTGGCGCACATGTCACATGACCTGGCCAATCAGAGCGCAAAACTCGCACGCGGAAACAAACATTTGTTGTCGAAAGTATTCACGCATACCTGCTCTCTGCTCCTTCCTCACCTCCACTCCACCCTTCTCTGTCTCTCCTCCGGCTTTAAGCTATGGGTGTCTCTGTGTGTGTGTGTGTGTGTGTGTGTGTGGGATGTGGGTGATCACGTGGTGCACAGGTGTGTTCCATCAGTCCTAATCAACTCCCTAATTAACTCCTCTGCCCATGGCAGTAGTATCTCCCTTCCTCCGCGTAGCCATGGGACAGGGGATGATATCTGCCACAATATATATTTGTTTGGTACGGTTTTAAATAAGTACACTCATTTGAGTAGTGGAAAATGGGTAGGATTAAATAAGTGTATACTTCTTCCTAATCCTTTTCGAACATGTAAATTTAGTTATGTTGTGCTTTTGTTTATTTATTTTTAAATATTTTTTTATTTATAAGAAGTCGTGTCCGGCCTATGGGGACATTAACGTTTGTTGTCGGGCCTTACAAATAAATTTTATTTGATTTAGAGGGAAACACCTTACTAGAAGGAACCAGTAATTAAGCATTACATCACGCGCAGGAGTGGTTTGTGAACAATAAACCATGCCTAGGGGTGGTTGTTAGGCCCGAGGCGCAGCCGAGGGTCGTTAGACCCCCCTAGGCATGGTTTATTGTTCACAAATCACGACTGCAAGTGGTGTAAAGCTTTTATACAACTGCCACATTCATCCAACCTTATTGCTATACAATAAACACACATTAATCGAAGATTTATTGAAAAAACCATCCGCCAGAAAAAGTAGTTCCCACAACTACAAAAAAGACAATTTGCCTCCATGTGGAAGCAGCTCGGAAGTGCATCCAACCAACTAACACATCCAACTGTGTATTATTGGAATGATTGAGAGAAGTTGCCTCATGTGGAAGCAGCTCGGAAGTGCATCCAACCAACTAACACATCCAACTGTGTATTATTGGAATGATTGATTGAAAATTTTATTACCAGATGCAGAATGGGTACAATACAGTACGGCTCAATACACACAATTGTTAAGGGGATGCAGACCTACTTTCTATAGAACTTCATTCTTAGATGCTTCTATAGAAAGTAGGTCAAACAAATTAAAACGTTTTCTTTGCCCTATAGGAAAAAAGGTTTTCTTCGCCCTATTTTTTTATTAATTTTTTTAAACCTACTGTAGAGGGCCTAAACTTAACTTAATGACCCATCAATTACATCATCCAACATTGTTTAAAGGACTAAGACATTCGCTGTGACAGAATCGCTTCATATTTAGTCGTTAGGACGCTATCATTGTTTTTTTTTATCCACTTTTTCTCCCATTTTCTATATTTTTCTCCCATCCCAATTTCGTATCATCCAATTCAACCCTCCCCTGTCACGGACGCTGTTTCTTGCCTCCCACAAGCCGGCTGCAATGTGGACTAAGTCATACATAGCACAAGTCCCCTCCCGTACTTGAGGTAACAGCAGTCGCATCTTTTCACCTGCGCAGCTCGATCTCTCAGTGGCGAGGAGTAACGCGTGGGAGGCTCACGCTGCCCCCGACACTTCCTGATTCTACTGCGCAGGCGCACCAACCGACCTGTAGGAGTCGCTGTCCACAACGCCCGATCCCCACCCATCAGTTTCCCACCCCCTACTACGGCCAATGTGTATTAGTACGGACGACCAGCTAAACTGAAAGCAAATGTGGAGCGCTGGGCTCGAACTGACGAGCCCAGCGTCTCCAGCATTTCGCGGCGAGCGCCTTGCCCACTACGCCACGTAGCCGCCCAGGACGCTATCATTGTTAAAGATTATTGTGCGCCATCTTGTGATCTGGCGGATTGATGTGATGTGATTCGGTTGTGGGCGGGTCCTGGGCCAGCAAGCGCGGACTGTTCGCAATACATACGTGTAAATGGACTGTTTCAGCCAATCAGAATCGAGAAATTTGCATGCCGTTGTATAAGTAATATTATACACTAGAGGAGAACACCTTACTAGAAGGAACCAGTAAGTGTATATTTATGATGGTCTGTCAGGGTTGTCCGTTGTCCCTGAGAATATTAATGATGATATGATGAGACACACCCATACTGGCTAAAGACTAATGTAGAATATTGGTATTGGAAATTTTTGAAAACCATTGACACATTAACCTCTGAAGCCCTAGCCATATTTTCAGAAAATTGGTATCTAGGGGCATCTATGGACCTCAAGGAATATATTCCCAGTGTCAGAAATATTCTGTTACTATGCTTGAGTAAAAATCAAAAGAGAATATAGATTATTCATATTTGACAGTGAATAACACCATGCTAATATTGACCAGATGTGAAGAATTGCCACTGAGCTCATTTGCACCTTCTTGAGATCAAGTGTACAAAAGGTCTAAGCAAATGAATAAAAGACAGATGATCTACAGGGTTTTTGTAGATACAGTACTGAATTTTGCCATCCGGACACATGCAATTTAAAATATGAATATAGAATATCAGGCCTATAAATGACCTTATTATGGCCAAGTCATATATATGGATCGGGCCAAATTTCCTCTTTACAATGGCAGAGTTCAATCTGGATTTAGTACCACCAGGCGCCTGTAACATGGGCAGCAAATACTGTGAATGAAATCTACTGTAAGTACAGTTACCTTTTTGTAATGAAAAATGCTCCACCATTTTTCATCAGATTGAGACACAGTTTTTTTCTAGACGTTCACAGAAAGGTAAAGAAACAAACTACGTTCTATTTTATGGCAATAACGTTCAGGTTTGTTCAACCCGTGAGACATAATCATGAAAAACATGTTAAAAATTTATTTCACACAGGGGCTGGCCGCTGGCGTGAGCTGGGTAGTGTCGTTTTATGAAATTCTAAAGCCCTGGGTCGCTTCTTGCATAGCACTACAAACACGTATGACAGCTTCCTTTATTTCCGTCTAATTCATCCAGTTTCCACCAGGATGCGCCGAGATATTTATAAACTCATATTTCGCTAATAACACTTAAAATCATTGGTAAACAAACGTAGTGAAAATATACACTTTGACTGCTGTTTTGATAGGGTTAGGGTCTTTACTCTTGGCTACATTTGAAAAAGAAACGCAACATTAATTAATACAGACTAGGGCTGTCCCCGACTAAGGATTTGGATGGTCGACTATGATTGGCCAACATTTGCCGTTAGTCGACTATTGGTCGTCTAAATATTTTTTTTAAAAGTTTTTTAAGGATAATATTAAAAAAAAGAAAAAAAATATCATTCCATTTGGGCTGTGGGGGGTGCTTAATATCTGAAGGAGTTGACTGAAGGCTTCTTGTCCTCTGCAAAAGCATGAAATTGGTCCACTGATGGATACATCTTGATATTTCCAGTCTAGTGTGTTCATTAGATGGGTGAAATCCTCTTTCAGTGCCTCTGTGCCTGTTTTCGTAGGCAGTTAGCCTCTGGTATGCGTGCCATTAGCGTTAGCCACGCTTCTAGGCCTCTTTTCTTTTGGAAAGAATGATAATTATATAATCTTTTTATATATATATATATATATATATATATATATATATATATATATATATATATTTGACTAAGAGGTTGGCCAGTCGACTATGGCTCCTTTCGACCGATTAGTCGACTAATAGGGGTCAGCCCTAATACAGACTGTATTGATCTATTTATGACATATTCATACATATTATTGCCACATGAAAGCATGCATTTAAAAATTATGATAATATGATATTATGGGATGTACCAATGTGAAATCACAGAAAAGAACCATTGATGCGTACGTTCACCTCCTATCAATAATGTTTTGGGGGTTCTTTTCGTATCAAAAGCTTGGTGTCAAATTCAGATGTGTAACTGATCCAAGACAATTGTTTCTTCTTCTGTGGTTCAGCGTATGACTGCAAAGTGAGGAGGCAGCGGTCGAGGCCAGGATCCAAGAAGAAGACGTTGCCCACAGCCCACCACACTCCAGAGGAGATGTACAGACTCACCTGCAGGTAGGAGTTAATATTATACACCAGAGGAGATGTACAGACTCACCTGCAGGTCGGAGTTAATATTATACTCCAGAGGAGATGTACAGACTCACCTGCAGGTAGGAGTTAATATTATACACCAGAGGAGATGTACAGACTCACCTGCAGGTAGGAGTTAATATTATACACTAGAGGAGATGTACAGACTCACCTGCAGGTAGGAGTTAATATTATACACTAGAGGAGGTGTACAGACTCACCTGCAGGTAGGAGTTAATATTATACACTAGAGGAGGTGTACAGACTCACCTGCAGGTAGGAGTTAATATGATACACTAGAGGAGGTGTACAGACTCACCTGCAGGTAGGAGTTAATATTATACACTAGAGGAGGTGTACAGACTCACCTGCAGGTAGGAGTTAATATTATACACTAGAGGAGGTGTACAGACTCACCTGCAGGTAGGAGTTAATATTATACACCAGAGGAGATGTACAGACTCACCTGCAGCAGGTAGGAGTTAATATTATACACTAGAGGAGATGTACAGACTCACCTGCAGGTAGGAGTTAATATTATACACTAGAGGAGGTGTACAGACTCACCTGCAGGTAGGAGTTAATATTATACACTAGAGGAGGTGTACAGACTCACCTGCAGCAGGTAGGAGTTAATATTATACACTAGAGGAGATGTACAGACTCACCTGCAGGTAGGAGTTAATATTATACACTAGAGGAGGTGTACAGACTCACCTGCAGGTAGGAGTTAATATTATACACTAGAGGAGATGTACAGACTCACCTGCAGCAGGTAGGAGTTAATATTATACACTAGAGGAGATGTACAGACTCACCTGCAGCAGGTAGGAGTTAATATTATACACCAGAGGAGATGTACAGACTCACCTGCAGGTAGGAGTTAATATTATACACTAGAGGATATGTACAGACTCACCTGCAGGTAGGAGTTAATATGATACACTAGAGGAGATGTACAGACTCACCTGCAGCAGGTAGGAGTTAATATGATACAACAAGCAATCTGATTGGTTGAGAGCCATGTGTTATTTGCTAGGGGTTGCCGGGCGACGCATAGAGCAGAATTATTCATCAAAACTTAATCTCAGTCACAGTATGAAATGCCACACAGCTGCCATGTTATTTACTAAAACCTTCTCTTGTTCTGTTGCTTAATGTTTATATTAAAAAGGATAGTTTATTTACATAAACAGACGTCTAATGCAGAATGAAATGAAGGGGGAAAAACAAAAAGGTATACGAAAAGAAACTAAATGAATAAGGCTCCATTCTATCTCGCTATGCACTCCCTAGCTCACTTTAAACTAAACAGTTGTTAAGGCAAAAAGGTATTTAACATACATGCTTATCGTGTTATAATCATAAACGAAAACCAGCCATATCTTTCATTCGCAAAACATAGAATTAACAAGAAACACGGTTTTCAATTGATTACACAAGATCATCCCGGTTGTTCTCATATCACCTGCGAAGACCACCCACCGTTTCTCTCCCGTGCAGTTGATCAAAAAGCTTCAGCGGAAAAAACAGCAGCCTGTCAACACAAACGATAAACCCCCCACACAGACACACACGCCTCTCCGCCAGTAGAATTGATCAGAAACCACTGTCACCTGTGGAACCACTTGAACCCACTCCCCCTTTTCCCCGGGGGCCGATATAAATGGAGCACTTTAACCTCCCAGTGCCCTTTGTGTCCGGTTGGCTAAAGCTCTAAAAGGTCACAGCTAATTAAAGCGCTATGGTTCTTGCCTCCCCTACCAGAAGCTCCTCCCCCGCCCCCTGGCTGTCTAAACCAGGGGTTCTCAAATTTTTTTATACCACGACCCCATTTTATTTAAGGTTCGCGTAATTTCAATGTCGAATTAAGGAATATCAAAATAAAAGCACACGTTGTTGAACTTGATCATGCATATTTATTAGAACATTTTATTACAGCACTATGTTATCAATACACATTTATAAAACGAGGCATATTTAGCCAAAATATGTTGGCAGAACATAAAAAAAAATATTTACATTTTTTTATATATATTTTCTTTTACCTGCCAATGTGCAACCCCACTGTCACCTACACACCTACACGCGACCCGTAGTTTGAAAACCGCTGCTCTAAACCATTCCAATCTCCTTGCGCTGAGATTGCGATGTCTGCTTTTTTGCTGTGTCGGCCATTTGACCGCATCGCAATGCGCCATCTTGCGACACCGTTTCCCCTGTTGGGATAAACATAATGAACTCCCGGTGGCTCAGTCTGAAACTCATTCTCTCTCTCTCTCTCTCTCTCTCTCTCTCTCTCTCTCTCTCTCTCTCTCTCTCTCTCTCTCTCTCTCTCTCTCTCTCTCTCTCTCTCTCTCTCTCTCTCTCTCTCTCTCTCTCTCTCTCTCTCTCTCTCTCTCTCTCTCTCTCTACATTAACATACTCCTGAAATTCTAATCAATCAACGTAGACCTTAATTCTCAATAAGGATTTACAATAACCTACTCCTGTCATTTTCCATCAATTAACACACAGGACATTACATTGTACCTCAGTTATCTTTTCAACGGATCTCTCTGGGTTGTCTCTGGAAGAAGGTGGTCCATGAACTGTCTCTGATAAAAAATACACTAAAAAAAAAGTGTCTCTACGAAGAAAGCACCGCCTCTCGTCCTTCTTCTGAGCGGCACTTCTCCTGGTTTGCTTGACTCTGCCCCTTCCAGCTTCCTATAGGTCCGTCTGGAAGTCGTTTTTCCTCCAGTTGTTCTGAAAAAGACCATCACGAAAAACCGGGAGTCTCTTTCCAAGCAACCTCTGTTCATTGGTCTTTTTAGAGACCCTGGTTCTCATCCTTGAGCATTTTTCTATCCCCCTTTGATTGCCATTAGCATTCATTGTCTCCCCATAGCATTGCATACAGTTATGTCTCATTGTCATAGCTTTCCCAGCATTTTCTCTTTTTTCACCTTCCTGCAAGCATTTCCCGATGCCCACGTTGTCAACGCCATTTTCTGTCTACGGGCACACGGTTCCGTCTGTAGTGTGATAGGAAAGGGTTAATGCTGCCCTGGTCTCTCTTGTGTCCACAGGTTCTGTGAGCTGGTCTTCTTTAACGCTGGTCTCTCTTGTGTCCACAGGTTCTGTGAGCTGGTCTTCTTTAACGCTGGTCTCTCTTGTGTCCACAGGTTCTGCGAGCTGGTCTTTAACGCTGGTCTCTCTTGTGTCCACAGGTTCTGTGAGCTGGTCTTCTTTAACGCTGGTCTCTCTTGTGTCCACAGGTTCTGCGAGCTGGTCTTTAACGCTGGTCTCTCTTGTGTCCACAGGTTCTGTGAGCTGGTCTTCTTTAACGCTGGTCTCTCTTGTGTCCACAGGTTCTGTGAGCTGGTCTTCTTTAACGCTGGTCTCTCTTGTGTCCACAGGTTCTGCGAGCTGGTCTTTAACGCTGGTCTCTCTTGTGTCCACAGGTTCTGCGAGCTGGTCTTTAACGCTGGTCTCTCTTGTGTCCACAGGTTCTGCGAGCTGGTCTTTAACGCTGGTCTCTCTTGTGTCCACAGGTTCTGCGAGCTGGTCTTTAACGCTGGTCTCTCTTGTGTCCACAGGTTCTGCGAGCTGGTCTTCTTTAACGCTGGTCTCTCTTGTGTCCACAGGTTCTGCGAGCTGGTCTTTAACGCTGGTCTCTCTTGTGTCCACAGGTTCTGCGAGCTGGTCTTTAACGCTGGTCTCTCTTGTGTCCACAGGTTCTGCGAGCTGGTCTTCTTTAACGCTGGTCTCTCTTGTGTCCACAGGTTCTGCGAGCTGGTCTTTAACGCTGGTCTCTCTTGTGTCCACAGGTTCTGCGAGCTGGTCTTTAACGCTGGTCTCTCTTGTGTCCACAGGTTCTGCGAGCTGGTCTTCTTTAACGCTGGTCTCTCTTGTGTCCACAGGTTCTGCGAGCTGGTCTTCTTTAACGCTGGTCTCTCTTGTGTCCACAGGTTCTGCGACCTGGTCTTCCAAGGCCCCCTCTCGGTCCAGGAGGACTGGATCAAGCACTTACAGAGGCACATCATGAACGCTAGTGTCCCCCGGACCGGACTCAGCATGGTGGATGTCACCACACAGCTGCCCAAGGACCCCCCCACCCACAAGACGGACCAGGACCACAAGACGGACCGGGAGCAGCCTCCTCCGACAGCAACTCACGCTGCCTCATGAAGGGGACCCGTTTCTCTTTCCTTTTTTATATCTCACTCAGTTGTATGTCTGTGTTTGTACATGTTCCTTCGCCTTGTCTTTAAGGCCACGTTTAGACGGAGAGAGTCTCAACAGAAACTGCAGAAGTCGTCTCGCAATCTCACTTTTTAGTTTTGCGTTCAGACTAGTGTTTTGGGAGGGAACTCTTCGTGCAGACAAGGCTGTAAAAGTGTAGTCGACTCGAGACGACGGAGCCCCGCTACACTGCCTCAGGTAGTTGAGACAACCAAGCATGCTGTGAAGACCCGCCCTACTCTGTCTCTGATTCGCAGACTGTGGGTGGGGGAATGTGATTGGACCAAAGCAGAGTCACACACAGACAGTGGCTCCAGTCACTAGTTGTGATAGCCGCTGGACTGATTCTTGTTTATTTAAAAGAACTGCCAATGTAGCCTTTGGGTGATCTCCGTGGATAGAATCAGACATGCTTGTTCGCTTTGTTTACGCTTCTAGGCTACTGGCGCATGCCTGTGACATAAGCAGTACGCAACGAGAGCCTTGAGAACCCTTTCGTCATAGTTTTATGCGGTTTGACTGTTCAGATGATAGCACGAAGGTGTATCGTTTCTAGGATTTCCACCCAGGAAGGTGGTTTCACTTTTTTTGCGGATTCTCCCCGCAAAAACGCTGTTGCCGTATGAACAAAAGGCACATCTGATTCACCCGCGAGCGTTTCCGTCTAAACATGGCCTAAGAAGTCAGTCAAATATCAGCCACAACAAAGATGCTGAACATTGGACCTATTTTACTGGACATCTAGACATTTTGGATGAAGAAGGAAAAAAAAAAAAGGTAAAAAAAAAAGAAAAAGATTAGCTATTTTGTTTCATATTATTTCCATTTTTACACAGTTCCCAGTTGTCATGGAAGACAGTTCCAAACTGGGCAGACTGGTTCTCTTATGGTTTATGCAGTAACGTAGTGTGGAAAACCCATTTCTAACTAAGACAACTTTTACCTCAGATTTGTCACGGTTTTAACTCGATTTTAGTCCAGTTTGGGAGGCACCCTGTGTGTGGATGGATATCCACGTTCCTCCTCCTCGTGATGTGACAGGAGGTCGTCTCTTTGTGTTTCCACACGTGCTCAGATCATGGGCCACGGCGGCTCTATTTGTTTTCAGGGCGCACAGTTACTAATGGTAGGAAGTAGGAATTAAAAGGGTCATTCCGCTTATTTCCACGCTAGACCCCATTTTTCAATAATTCGGCATCACACCGATTGATGGACCGTGAGTGAGTGAGTGAGTGAGTGAGTGAGTGAGTGAGGGAGTTGCTGCTGCAACGGACCAATTTTAAAAGGAACACTTCACCTAAAACCAATGGTGATTTATTTTACACATAATCTCACAGACATCCAAAAACTAAATTTTGCACACATTCATTTAGTTTTACAGTTATTGAGAGTAAATTTGTTATATTATGGCCACCAGTGATGTCATCAGGGACATTGAATCCTTGTGTTGATAATTGTTGTTAACACTTTGATCGCCATGGGTTAAATTCATAATTTAATGATCAGCGAGGGAAGGATCTGGAGGGAGGTAGTGTGCCCTTCCACACGTTACACTCCCCCAGTGAGAGTCCGCGCTGCCAGGTGTAAAGAGGCAGTGGGCTGGCTACACATGTGTCGGAGGAAGCATGTGATTGTCTCCACCCTCCTAGACCGACGGTAGGGGGTAGAGTGCGCAACGAGGGGATTGGGAATTGGCATAACGACTAACATTGGGCTGGGAGAAAAACGGAAAAAGAAGGGGGGAAAAGATAATAAAAATAAAATAAAACTTGAGTTTTTGATTTTGTTATTGATACAAAACGTCACACAGCAGCTCTTTTGACATTTTGATGCACTGAAGAAAATTACCCTTGATTAATTTGCTGCTTTCCGATCCGTTTTATGCACTAAATGAAGCGTAAACAATGTACCGGGAGTGCATTTTCCCCCCACGCCGTAGTTGCGGGAAGTTGACTTCGAGAATAGGGAATTGCTATACTTTATCATTTCATTGAGCTGTAATTAACACAACACAAGGATTCAATGTCACTGATGACATCACTGGTGGCCATATTCAAACTAATTTACTCTCAGTAACTGTCAAACTAAATGAATGTGTGCAAAACTGTTTAGAGTTTTGGGTTGTGTGTGAGATTATGTGCAAAATGAATAGTTTTTTGTCTAAGTTTAAGTGTCCCTTTTAGGTTGTGCCATCTCTTAGCTTGACCAAGAACAGCAACAGGGTCAAGGAAATTGGAGGTTGATTCAGTCCAATGTAGCAACCGTACAACAGGCAGAGAATGTTACATAGCAACCGTACAACAGGGAGATAATGTTACATAGCAACCGTACAACAGGCAGAGAATGTTACATAGCAACCGTACAACAGGGAGATAATGTTACATAGCAACCGTACAACAGGCAGACAATGTTACATAGCAACCGTACAACAGGGAGATAATGTTACATAGCAACCGTACAACAGGCAGACAATGTTACATAGCAACCGTACAACAGGGAGATAATGTTACATAGCAACCGTACAACAGGCAGAGAATGTTACATAGCAACCGTACAACAGGCAGAGAATGTTACAAAGACAAAACAAAAAACAATTTCAGTATTGAAAAAAATACATACTAAGCTGCTTTCCAAGACGTTTCTGACTGTTATGTGGTTGTGTTCGACCCGGTGGTTAAAACACAGAGAGGAGAGGTTGTGTTCGACCCGGTGGTTAAAACACAGAGAGGTTGTGTTCGACCCGGTGGTTAAAACACAGAGAGGTTGTGTTCGACCCGGTGGTTAAAACACAGAGAGGTTGTGTTCGATCCGGTGGTTAAAACACAGAGAGGTTGTGGTCGACCCGGTGGTTAAAACACAGAGAGGTTGTGGTCGACCCGGTGGTTAAAACACAGAGAGGTTGTGGTCGACCCGGTGGTTAAAACACAGAGAGGTTGTGTTCGACCCGGTGGTTAAAACACAGAGAGGTTGTGTTCGACCCGGTGGTTAAAACACAGAGAGGTTGTGTTCGACCCGGTGGTTAAAACACAGAGAGGTTGTGGTCGACCCGGTGGTTAAAACACAGAGAGGTTGTGTTCGACCCGGTGGTTAAAACACAGAGAGGAGAGGTTGTGTTCGACCCGGTGGTTAAAACACAGAGAGGTTGTGGTCGACCCGGTGGTTAAAACACAGAGAGGTAGGGGAGCTCCAGTAGCTCACCGCGTATCTCTGCGCTATTTCGGCGTCGGGGACAACCGTGCGCGTCACGGATCTGGGGTACACGAGTTCGACTCCCGGACTCGCCGTATTTTCTCAGAGTGTCTTCCCCTGATCTATATCCCATTCAACCTGTTTCTGTCGGTCATGCTTGACCAGAAAAAGCGATAAACGCAAAAAAAAAAAATGAAGTTTAAAAAAAACAAAACACAGAGAGGTTGTGGTCGACCCGGTGGTTAAAACACAGAGAGGTTGTGTTCGACCCGGTGGTTAAAACACAGAGAGGTTGTGGTCGACCCGGTGGTTAAAACACAGAGAGGTTGTGTTCGACCCGGTGGTTAAAACACAGAGAGGAGAGGTTGTGTTCGACCCGGTGGTTAAAACACAGAGAGGTTGTGGTCGACCCGTGGTTAAAACACAGAGAGGTTGAGGTCGACCCGGTGGTTAAAACACAGAGGTTGTGGTCGACCCAGTGGTTAAAACACAGAGAGGTTGTGGTCGACCCGGTGGTTAAAACACAGAGAGGTTGTGGTCGACCCGGTGGTTAAAACACAGAGAGGTTGTGGTCGACCCGGTGGTTAAAACACAGAGAGGTTGTGGTCGACCCGGTGGTTAAAACACAGAGAGGTTGTGTTCGACCCGGTGGTTAAAACACAGAGAGGTTGTGTTCGACCCGGTGGTTAAAACACAGAGAGGTTGTGTTCGACCCGGTGGTTAAAACACAGAGAGGTTGTGGTCGACCCGGTGGTTAAAACACAGAGAGGTTGTGGTCGACCCGGTGGTTAAAACACAGAGAGGTTGTGTTCGACCCGGTGGTTAAAACACAGAGAGGTTGTGTTCGACCCGGTGGTTAAAACACAGAGAGGAGAGGTTGTGTTCGACCCGGTGGTTAAAACACAGAGAGGTTGTGGTCGACCCGGTGGTTAAAACACAGAGAGGTAGGGGAGCTCCAGTAGCTCACCGCGTATCTCTGCGCTATTTCGGCGTCGGGGACAACCGTGCGCGTCACGGATCTGGGGTACACGAGTTCGACTCCCGGACTCGCCGTATTTTCTCAGAGTGTCTTCCCCTGATCTATATCCCATTCAACCTGTTTCTGTCGGTCATGCTTGACCAGAAAAAGCGATAAACGCTAAAAAAAAAATGAAGTTTAAAAAAAAAAAAAAAACAGAGAGGTTGTGGTCGACCCGGTGGTTAAAACACAGAGAGGTTGTGTTCGACCCGGTGGTTAAAACACAGAGAGGTTGTGGTCGACCCGGTGGTTAAAACACAGAGAGGTTGAGGTCGACCCGGTGGTTAAAACACAGAGGTTGTGGTCGACCCAGTGGTTAAAACACAGAGAGGTTGTGGTCGACCCGGTGGTTAAAACACAGAGAGGTTGTGGTCGACCCGGTGGTTAAAACAGAGAGGTTGAGGTCGACCCGGTGGTTAAAACACAGAGAGGTTGTGTTCGACCCGGTGGTTAAAACACAGAGAGGTTGAGGTCGACCCGGTGGTTAAAACACAGAGAGGTTGAGGTCGACCCGGTGGTTAAAACACAGAGAGGTTGTGGTCGACCCGGTGGTTAAAACAGAGAGAGGAGAGGTTGTGTTCGACCCGGTGGTTAAAACACAGCCAGGAGAGGTTGAAGTCGACTGGACGTCCAGGAAAACATGACTCACTTGTGGTGGGATTGATGAGATCCATCAGCATGATGCCTGCCGCATGATGGGAAATAAGGTCTAGGGTGAAAAATAAGTGGAATGATCCTTTCATTTAAAAGTGAAGCCATGTGAAAGTTACAATATTGGTCTGAGATTTAAAGGTGCTATAGAATGCACAGGTGCTATGGAAAGGCACCTGATTGGATAACTGACATGATGGTGCTCTAGTGCGACATCTAGTGGCTGAATGTTATGTATAGCACCTTTAAGTTCAAAGTGCACCATGTGAAAGTGAGATTATCAGCGGAACAAAGCAGCAGTGAAATGAAAGCAATGAAAGCCAATCATGTAAAACATAGAAAATGTCTGTTTTCTATTACAAACTGCCCTCTGTTACCCTTCATCAAATAACTGTCACTTATATTTAATGTTTTAAACAAACTGTTAAAAAAATATGCTGTTGTGTTTTTAAATAATTTAATTTTAAAATGTACTATATCACAGATAAAATGCTGAAGAAAAAAACAAAACAAACAAACATTTTTGTGATGTTCTAAATAAAATTAAAAAAAAAGTTCAACTAGGATTACATTGTTTTTTTTTTATTCAACTAGGATTGTTTTGTTTTTTAAATTCAACTAGAATGATTTTATTTTTTTTATTATTCAACTAGGCATACGTTGTTTTTATTTAAACAGACTTGTTGTCTGTTGCCTTGGTCTCAATGAGGAATGCTAACAATGCTGCAATTTCTTTTGTGATCACATTATTTTCTTATTTTTCACATGAAACAAGACAACACAATACAGTAATAATAATACACAAGACATAACAATAATGACAAGACAAATAAATAAATTAAATCGGCAAAGCAGTATAAATAATATAAAAGTTAAAGGAGAAGAAAAAAAATAGTATATATATACATCCATACAATTTAGGCAAAGCTCAGCAGCTCAGAACACCATAGGAGAGTCCTGCCATCCAACCCAAGAAACAGGACCCCCGCTTATCCCTGAGTCCCCACCAGCCCTGACAGCCAAGGCCCCCGGTCCACGAGAACCTCAAGTCCAGCATCCCAGAGAGCCAGAGCACCACGCCTCCTCAATGGCACTCCGACCCCCCGGGACCCCAAACCCGGGGCCCCCACGGCCCAGAGACAAGACCATCAAAACCACAGCAACCGAGGGCCCAAAGAAAACCCCACCCCACGCGCATGGACCCCACAACACACCAGACCCCCCCTCTCCGGGGCCAAACCAACTAAATGATGCCCCCCCCCCCCCCCCCCACTAAGCTACACCCGCCCAAACATGGGTACATGAGCCGTTCAAATAATGAGGTCAGATTATTTGGAATACATGCAAAGTGGTCAGCTCAGGGAGAAAATGCTGCATAGAGAGAGCTTTACTTGTTGGTGTTTAAATGTGGAGATCCAGGTTATGTAATTTTTTTATAGTTATGTGGTTTGCAACAATGTTTAATGTTGATAATGCTACACTTAGACAGCACACCCCTCCCCCTTTTCTTTTTTCTGTTTTGTCAAGTGCCTTACTATTCTGTAATGTGTATGCCTCGCTTTCTAATCCGTAAACTAGAAGTTCTAAAGTTACATAAGTCATCTCTATGGCGGACACCATTAAGGTCATAACTTATAATGTCAAGGAATTGAACAGCCCAATTAAGAGGAAGAAGATTCTCACACAACTGAAACAACTCTAATGCCAAATAGCATTTTCTTTTTTTTAAAGTCATCTTTCCGTTGTTGAACATCAGAAACTAAACCGGTCTTGGGCTAATCAGGTCTTCTTCTCCTCCCACCAGCATAGCAAGAAATGTGGGGTTGCAATTTTAACACACAGGTTGGTTAAATTTTCCCTCATATCTCCATTTTGGTCAATGGATCCATAGGTGGCAGGGAGGTTTCTCTTCTGAACGCATACGCTCCAAATGATAATAACCGTCAATTTATAACGAGAATATTTAAGTTAATTTTGGAAAAAGCATCGGGTCTCCTGCTGTGAGGAGGAGATATTAACTCTATTTTTATCAAATTCGTTAGACAAACAGCCAGCATCGACCTCACCTCTCTCCTCGATGTCTAGATCGCTTAAAAAGAATTGCCTTGATGGTATGGTAGATGTGTGGAGAGTGGAGACACATACACCCGAGAGGAAGAGACTTTACCTTTTATTCCAACCCCAACGATTCTTATTCACGCATTGATTATTTCAAATCAGAAGCTCATAGGGTGGTCAAGTGTGACATTTTATTTACATTTACATTTACATTTAGTCATTTAGCTGACGCTTTTATCCAAATCGACTTACAAGTTCTGTGCGACAAGACAGCAAGAAGGGTATAACTCTATCAGCTGAGTAACAATGTTCATCAAAGTGTTGCGTGTTACAGTGTAGGTTAGTTTATTAGGACAAGTGCATGACATTAAGGTTAGTCGGGGTTAGATTTTTTTTTTTTTTTTTTTATTATCATTTCAGATAATGGTTGAAGAAGTGAGTCTTTAGTCGACGGCGAAAGATTGGACGGGATTCGGCTGTCCTAACTGGGATGGGTAGTTCATTCCACCATTGTGGGGCAAGGACTGAGAATAGGCGGCTTCTATTTGATGACCCTCCGGGAGCTTGGATAGGAGTAGATCTGAGGCGGCCAGAAGACGCAGAGCGTAGGGGTCTTGAGGGTGTGTAGTTAGAGACCATTGACCGGAGGTAGGCGGGAGCGGTTCCCTTTGCCGCACGGTATGCTAGGTCGAGGGCCTTGAAGCGGATACGTGCAGCAATGGGGAGCCAGTGCAGGTCCCTAAGAAGTGGGGTGACATGGGCTGACTTCGGTAGGTCTGAGATCAGGCGGGCCGCTGCATTTTGAATGAGTTGAAGAGGCTTGGTGGCAGTGGCCGGGAGGCCAGCTAGCAGTGCGTTGCAGTAGTCGAGGCGGGAGATGACTGTTGATTGGACGAGGAGTTGGGTGGCTTCTTTTGTCAGGAAGGGGCGTATCCTTCTGACGTTGCTCAGGAGGAATCTGCAGGTTCTGGTTGTCGCTGCGATGTGAGCAGAGAAGTTCAACTGGTCGTCGAGGACAACACCAAGGTTCTTGGCGGTCGGCGACGCGGTCACAGCTGCATTCTCGACTGTGATGGAGAGGTCGGTCAGGGGGGAGGATTTGGCCGGCAGGTGGAGCAATTTTGTTTTGCTTAGGTTCAGTTTGAGGTGGTTGGTCGTCATCCAGGCGGAGATGTCGGACAGACAGGCCGAGATCCGCTCAGAGACGTGGATATCTGAGGGAGGGAAGGAGAGGAAGAGTTGAGTATCATCGGCATAACAATGATATGAGAAGCCATGAGATGTGATAATGTTACCCAGTGATTTAGTGTAGAGGGAGAAGAGAAGGGGTCCTAGGACCGAGCCCTGGGGGACACCCGTCCGGAGGGGGCGGGTGGCCGACAGAGTCCCTCTCCATGACACTTGGTAGGAGCGGTCATTGAGGTATGATGTCAGCCATGTCAGCGCAGATCCAGCCACTCCCATTCCTGCGAGGGCCGCGAGGAGGATCTGATGGTTGACTGTGTCGAAGGCTGCAGATAGATCTAGGAGAATCAGGACAGAGGAGAGGCCTTTCGCTTTTGCTAAGTGAAGTGCCTCTGTGACCGCAATGAGGGCCGTTTCTGTGGAGTGGCCAGTCCGGAAGCCAGACTGATTGGGGTCTAGGAGGTCATTCTGTAAGAGATAAGCAGTAAGTTGGTTGGATACAGCACGTTCAAGTGTTTTAGAAAGGAAGGAGAGAAGAGAGACAGGGCGATAGTTGGCTATGACGGTGGGGTTCAGGGTTGGTTTTTTTATGAGGGGCGTGACTCTGGCTTGTTTTAGGGAGGTGGGGACCACCCCCGAGTTGAGTGAGGAGTTGATGGTTGCAGTTAGGAATGGGAGGATGTCCGGTGCTATGGTCTGGAGGAGTGGGGAGGGTAGCTGGTCCAGCTGGCATGTAGTCGGACGGTTCGACGTTACCAGTGTCAGGGTCTCGGCTTCTGTAATGGGAGAGAAAGATGACAGAGTGAAGGATGAGGTTCTCGATTCAGCGTTTGGAATGGGTGGGGGTTGGGAGAAGGAGCTGCGGATGTTCTCCACTTTTTCCTCAAAGAAGATCGCAAAGTCTTCGGCAGAAAAAGATGAGGGAGGAGGAGGTGGGGGGGGAGTGAGGAGGGAGGACATGGTAGCATGCAGTTTGCGAAGATTCTTGGCAGAGGCCTCGATCCTATGGTGAAAGAAAGAAGCTTTGGCATTAGTAATGGTTTTGGAGAATGTTAACAAGAGGTTGTGATATGTGTCGATGTCAGCAGTGAGGCGTGACTTTCTATACTTCCTCTCAGCCGCTCTCAGGACCTGTCTTTGTTCTCTCACTGCATCCGTCAGCCATGGACTGGGTGGGGAACGGCGGGCAGGTTTCTCAACGAGGGGACAGAGCTTGTCGAAGGAGGTTGCAAGGGCTGAGAGGAGGGTGGAGGTTGCCATCTCTGTGGGGAGAGCAGAGAAGGTGTCACTCAAAGGTAGAGCGGATATTATGTCAGAGGAGAGGGTGGAGGGGGATAGGGAGGGCAGGTTGCGTCTGAGTGAGACGGTTTGAGTTGGGGTGAAGACTTTTCGGTTAAGCATGAGAGTTAGTGAGAAGGATATGAAGGAATGGTCAGATACATGTAGGGGAGTTACCGTGGTGTTAATGATGCTGGAGTTACGGGAAAATATGAGATCCAAGGAGTTGCCTGCTTTGTGGGTGGGAGGCATGGCAGTGGGAGTCAGGTCAAATTGTTGTAGGAGGGAGACCACTGGGACCGACTGAGATGAGTCAGGCAGGTTGAAGTCGCCCAATAGAAGGAGCGGGGTACCATCTTCCGGTAAGGAGCTTAGAAGCATGTCCAGCTCATCTGTGAAGTGATCGAGGGGACCTGGAGGGCGATAGAGTGTAACAATGGTGAGATTGAAAGGATTAGAGACAGATACTGCATGATATTCGAGGGAGGAGAGTGACAGTTCTGGGAGTTGCGTTAGGTTTGTAGCCCATGAAGGAGATGTCATGAGGCCAGTGCCTCCACCCCGTCTGGAGGGTCGAGGTGTGTGAGTGAAGTTATAGTTTGTAGATAATGCTGCAGGTGTTGACGAGTTATTGGGGGTTATCCAGGTCTCAGTTAGAGCCAGGAGCTGCAGATTTAGACTATGGGCGTAGGCAGTAATGAAGTCAGCTTTCTTGACTGCTGATTGACAATTCCATAAGCCTCCCTGTACTGTGACAGGTGTATTAGTGGCTGTAGGAGGGTAGGAGAGATTAGCCGGGTTGCTAGCAAACTGGCGTGGATGGGTTGATTCTGTTCTTGAGGAGCAGATTGTGGATATAGGTATGAGGCACATTGTGGTGTCAAGAGTGGTAGGAGGAGGTTGAAGGGGCTAGGGAGGAAGCGAGATAGTAGGGAAATAGCAGAGTGGGACGGGAATATGGGATTATGGTGTACTTAGCACTGGGTGGATCGGTGGATCCCTCTGCGGTGAACTCCAGGAAAAGGAAAACTCCTCCTCTTTGTCCCTCTTCGTTTCTCGACGCTTCGCTGACGCTATGCCAGCAAGTCTTTAAATCACTATCACTAATTACTGATGAGTGACACCTGCAGCAAAAGGCCACACCTCCAGTTTCTGTCAGCTGGGTGAAACTAATTACAAACAATTTCCACAACACAATTTAGTCACACACTTCAAAATGATGTACACAGTATTCAGTTAAAAGATCCTACCCTCTCTGCTGTTGTCCTCAGAATGAATCCAACAGAGAAAAAGCTGGTATTTAAGCAGAAAAACTGTCACAAGTGCCCACTTAACTACATGCACAAAGGCCACACCTCCAGTTTCTGTCAGCTGGGTGAAACTAATTACAAACAATTTCCACAACACAATTTAGTCACACACTTCAAAATGATGTACACAGTATTCAGTTAAAAGATCCTACCCTCTCTGCTGTTGTCCTCAGAATTTTATCTCTTACATTATCTGACCATGCGCCAGTGGCTCTGGTCTGGAACATAGGAGACTGTCGCTCATCCAGGAGATGGTGCTTTAACACAGGGCTGCTAAATGACAAGGATTTTGTCCAATTTGTTGAAGGGGAAATGCAACAATACCTTGAATTCAACATGACACCTGAAATTTCACCTGTGACACTGTGTGGGAGTGTGCCAAAGCTTATTTGAGGGGTCGTATAATAGCTTTCGCATCTGCTAAAAAGAAAAGAAATGATACACACAGAGTTAGTTTAGAAAATAAAATTAAAAGGCTGGAACACCAGCATAAAATGCAGCAGCGCCCGGAGGTGCTTAAGGAACTTAAAGAGGCGCGTCAAGCACTCAATAAACTAACATCTGAAAAGGTTGAGCGTAATTTAAGGTTTATGAAGCAGACATTTTATGAAAGTGGGGACAGAGCTAGCCGCCTGTTGGCATACCGCATAAGGAAACAACAAGCCCTGTCTACTGTAGCCAAAATTAAGTCAACCAAAGAAGGGAACAACTCGTATTTAGCAAAACCAGAGGAAATATCCTCAGCCTTCGCAGAGTTTTATAAAATGCTTTATAAGAACACCGGTATCTGTAATGAAGTGAATGAGATAAAAACCTATTTGCAAAACATTAATCTCCCAAATCGGTCAGAATTTGTCTCATTTTGCAAGAGACAAAATGGAAGCCCCCATTACAGATTTTGAAATTAGAGAAGTAATTGGAAATCTTAAAAATAATAAAAGTCCAGGTCCATTTGACATTTGTGGACATTTTAGCCCCCTTATTGCTGCAGGCATACGACCACTAATTCCAGACAAACACACTCCCTGAGACGTGGGGGGGATGCTATTATCACAGTAATACACAAAGAAGGGAAAGACGCAACACTATGTGGGTCCTACCGTCCAATATCTTTATTTAACTGTGATTTAAAGGTGCTCACCACTATTTTAGCCGGGACGCTGAATTCAGTTATAAAATAAATTATACACCCTGATCAAACAGGATTCAGGATCAGGCAGATATTCTGGTAATAATATACGAAGGCTCTTGAATGTGATGGCGTTTTCCCAGAATGGTCAGGATGAAGCAATGGTCTTAGGATGCCGAAACGGCTTTTGACCGGGTTTCGTGGGAATTTTTATTTCAAACTTTAGAAAAATTTGGTTTTGGCCCAATATTTATTAATTATATTAGAGTATTGTATTCAGATTTGAAGTCCTCTGTGTGTGTGAATGGCAACATTTCTAGTCTACCCCTTTCAGCTTACAACGGGGAGTCCGGCAGGGTTGCAGTCTCTCTCCTTTACTGTACGATATTTCAATAGAAGTGCTGGCCCAGTTGATAAGGGAAGAGGTGAATATTAGGGGAGTGAACAGGTGGGTGGGGAAGAACATAAGACATTTGGTTATTACTCTGGATATAAAATTAACATAGATAAAACAGGCACTGGCTATTGGGGGGAACATTTCTCAACAGGCCAGATCCCTCTTCCCTTTTAAATGGCTAAGTACTGGTATTAAATATTTAGGCATTACTATAACACCCACATTTTACCAATTGTATACAGTAAGGCCAACTACACCAGGCTTATCAATAAGATCAGAGAGGACGTGGATAGATGGACTGTTCTGACTCTCTCCTTGATAGGGAGGGTGGAAATAATTAGAATGAACATACTCCCTAGACTACTGTATCCGTTTCAAATGCTGCCCATTCCAATTGATAACCCCACTTTTAATTTACTAAATCGATTACTCTCACGTTTCATATGGCAGGGGAAATTACCTAGAGTGTGTTTCAAAACATTACAGCTGGCCAAAACTGCTGGCGGTTTGGCCCTCCCTAATCTCAAATATAATTTTTGGGCTGCTCAACTTAGACCCTTGCACACCTGGATCACAGATGATTTGTCATCAAGATGGTTAAAATGGAAAAATACTTATCTATACAGAAACAACTTACTGCCTTATTATTCTCTGGGCATAAAATAAGGGAGGATTCAATAGGTGTGTGGTCCAGATTTACGATAAAAGTATGGAGAGAGGTCCAGAAAGAGTTGAGGTTGCCTTTAACATCTGGCCTGACCTCAATTGGTTTCATTGGGGACTTTACACTATCAACTTTGGATGCAGAATTCAGTGGATCGAGGACAAAGGGTCTGAAATATTATGTTCACCAACTTATTCCCTCCAGCCAGCTTAAATCTTTCGAACAACTCCGAGTGGAGTTTAGCCTTCCTAGTACTGACTTTTTCAGATTTCTCCAATTAAGGCATTTCTTTGAAAATCTGGAAGATTGGGACAAAATTCGACACCCTTCTGCAATAGAACGTTTTATAGCTAATATCCAAATTGATGCTCCAATACAAAAATAAATTTCTAAATTATATCAAAATCTACTATCAATGAACCCCAATGACTCGCTATATATTAAGTTGAAGTTGGAGGCTGAGCTCCAACAGGAGATCGCACAAGAGGAGTGGTTCAGTGTTTGTACTGAAGCACATAAGGTGACTAACTCTAATTCCTGGAGAGAATATAAATGGAAGATCATTAGTAGGTTTTTCAAGACCCCCTTATTGACTGCTAAAGCAGGTACGACTCCCACAAGCGAATGCTGGAGGGGATGTGGTGAACAAATAGGTAACCATACCCATAATTTTCTGGACATGCCCAAAACTATGCCACTTCTGGGATGATGTCTTCGGGATGTAAAAAAGGTATTTGACATGGACATTGCACAAGATTTCAAAACTGCCATCCTCGGAGTCATACCGGAGGGCATTGAGGGTAGGAAAAATGGGAATCTTCATCAAATACTGTTAACTGCTGCCAAGAAAATTATCACAATTAATTGGTTGAAGTCCAGTCCCCCAACACATAACCAATGGCTAAACAAAGTTAAAGAAATTCAGGACATGGAGAGGATGACTCATCTGGTCAGGTTGCAAGGTGAACAGTTCGATAGAAAGTGGACATGTATAGAGCGCATAGGGCTATAAAGGCACTGTATTATTTTTTATCTTATTTCTCATTCTATTGTCATTTTATTTTTTAAATTGTTTGATTTATCTCACCATTAATACTTACCTAAGCTAAATATGTTTTTCATTCCTTCAATACACAACTATGATTGCATCTAAACTGTAACAAACATCACTTTTATATCATTATTTTTATTTCCTAAATCTGTCTTTGTTTCAACACTTACTGGTGGGTTTCATCCACACATGTAGTATATTCTGTTTGATCTGTTTTTAGGTTTCCCCCACGCCCCCTCCCCTTCCCCAAGCATAGCTGTCTATTAATGATACAGTACAGGCATGCTGGTAATTGAGGATGTGTTGTAAAAGGCATTTGTATATCTGTACTGTCTTAATTTTGTGCTGAATAAAAACAATAAGTAAATAAAAAATAAAGTAATAACTTCACCTACACCGATACCAGGCTAAGATTGGCCTGCTCTGGCAAAAGCCACAGATACCAATAAAGGAGTATTGGCACAGTGGTATTTGATAGGAAGGGGGCAGGGCTGCCTGCTGTCTGCCACCCTAATCATATTCACTACAGCCAGTAGGCACTGCCACACTAATCATATTCACTACAGCCAGTAGGCACTGCCACCCTAATCATATTCACTACAACCAGTAGGCAATGCCACCCTAATCATATTCACTACAGCCAGTAGGCACTGCCACACTAATCATATTCACTACAGCCAATAGGCACTGCCACCCTAATCATATTCACTACAACCAGTAGGCACTGCCACCCTAATCATATTCACTACAGCCAGTAGGCACTGCCACCCTAATCATATTCACTACAGCCAGTACTGAAGGAAATCAAACGATGTTTATCTCTCAGTTACATTCGAAAATACAACTCATTTTATTTACCCACATTGTTCCGGTCGCATAGTAAATCTTGGTCTTTACTTGGATTCGATGACTCCGTCTTGCTTCAGGTAGTCTTGCCTACAACCCTAGACCTTTCAACCAATGAACAAGATTCTTGTACCGGATCTCCTCTCTGGTAGACAAGAATACCCTTAAGACTGTAACAGGAGCACTCATTCAGGTGACACAGGCCCAGGTAGGTGACACAGTGTGGGGAGGCCCAGGTAGGTGACACAGTGTGGGGAGGCCCAGGTAGGTGACACAGTGTGGGGAGACCCAGGTAGGTGACACAGTGTGGGGAGGCCCAGGTAGGTGACAGTGTGGGGAGGCCCAGGTAGGTGACACAGTGTGGGGAGGCCCAGGTAGGTGACACAGTGTGGGGAGGCCCAGGTAGGTGACACAGTGTGGGGAGGCCCAGGTAGGTGACACAGTGTGGGGAGGCCCAGGTAGGTGACAGAGTGTGGGGAGGCCCAGGTAGGTGACACAGTGTGGGGAGGCCCAGGTAGGTGACAGTGTGGGGAAGCCCAGGTAGGTGACACAGTGTGGGGAGGGCCAGGTAGGTGACACAGTGTGGGGAGGCCCAGGTAGGTGACATAGTGTGGGGAGGGCCAGGTAGGTGACAGTGTGGGGAGGCCCAGGTAGGTGACACAGTGTGGGGAGGCCCAGGTAGGTGACAGTGTGTGGGGAGGCCCAGGTAGGTGACAGTGTGGGGAGGGCCAGGTAGGCGACACAGTGTGGGGAGGCCCAGGTAGGTGACACAGTGTGGGGAGGCCCAGGTAGGTGACACCGTGTGGGGAGGCCCAGGTAGGTGACAGAGTGTGGGGAGGCCCAGGTAGGTGACAGAGTGGGGAGGGCCAGGTAGGTGACAGTGTGTGGGGAGGCCCAGGTAGGTGACAGTGTGGGGAGGCCCAGGTAGGTGACACAGTGTGGGGAGGCCCAGGTAGGTGACACCGTGTGGGGAGGCCCAGGTAGGCGACACAGTGTGGGGAGGGCCAGGTAGGTGACACTGTGTGGGGAGGCCCAGGTAGGTGACAGTGTGTGGGGAGGCCCAGGTAGGTGACAGTGTGGGGAGGCCCAGGTAGGTGACACAGTGTGGGGAGGCCCAGGTAGGTGACACAGTGTGGGGAGGCCCAGGTAGGTGACAGAGTGGGGAGGGCCAGGTAGGTGACACCGTGTGGGGAGGCCCAGGTAGGTGACACAGTGTGGGGAGGCCCAGGTAGGTGACACAGTGTGGGGAGGCCCAGGTAGGTGACAGAGTGGGGAGGGCCAGGTAGGTGACACAGAGTGGGGAGGGCCAGGTAGGTGACAGAGTGGGGAGGCCCAGGTAGGTGACACAGTGTGGGGAGGGCCAGGTAGGTGACAGAGTGGGGAGGCCCAGGTAGGTGACACCGTGTGGGGAGGCCCAGGTAGGTGACAGAGTGGGGAGGCCCAGGTAGGTGACACAGTGTGGGGAGGCCCAGGTAGGTGACAGTGTGGGGAGGCCCAGGTAGGTGACACAGTGTGGGGAGGCCCAGGTAGGTGACACAGTGTGGGGAGGGCCAGGTAGGTGACACAGTGTGGGGAGGGCCAGGTAGGTGACAGAGTGGGGAGGCCCAGGTAGGTGACAGTGTGGGGAGGCCCAGGTAGGTGACAGTGTGGGGAGGCCCAGGTAGGTGACAGAGTGGGGAGGCCCAGGTAGGTGACAGAGTGGGGAGGGCCAGGTAGGCGACACAGTGTGGGGAGGCCCAGGTAGGTGACACCATGTGGGGAGGCCCAGGTAGGTGACACAGTGTGGGGAGGCCCAGGTAGGTGACACCGTATGGGGAGGCCCAGGTAGGTGACACCATGTGGGGAGGCCCAGGTAGGTGACAGAGTGTGGGGAGGCCCAGGTAGGTGACACAGAGTGGGGAGGCCCAGGTAGGTGACAGTGTAGGGAGGCCCAGGTAGGTGACAGAGTGGGGAGGGCCAGGTAGGTGACACAGTGTGGGGAGGCCCAGGTAGGCGACAGTGTGGGGAGGCCCAGGTAGGTGACACCGTGTGGGGAGGCCCAGGTAGGTGACAGTGTGGGGAGGCCCAGGTAGGTGACACAGTGTGGGGAGGCCCAGGTAGGTGACACAGTGTGGGGAGGCCCAGGTAGGTGACACAGTGTGGGGAGGCCCAGGTAGGTGACACAGTGTGGGGAGGCCCAGGTAGGTGACACAGTGTGGGGAGGCCCAGGTAGGTGACACAGTGTGGGGAGGCCCAGGTAGGTGACACAGTGTGGGGGGTGACAGTGTGGGGAGGCCCAGGTAGGTGACACAGTGTGGGGAGGCCCAGGTAGGTGACACAGTGTGGGGAGGCCCAGGTAGGTGACAGTGTGTGGGGAGGCCCAGGTAGGTGACAGTGTGGGGAGGCCCAGGTAGGTGAGTGTGGGGAGGCCCAGGTAGGTGACACAGTGTGGGGAGGCCCAGGTAGGTGACAGTGTGGGGAGGCCCAGGTAGGTGACAGTGTGGGGAGGCCCAGGTAGGTGACAGTGTGGGGAGGCCCAGGTAGGTGACACAGTGTGGGGAGGCCCAGGTAGGTGACACAGTGTGGGGAGGCCCAGGTAGGTGACACAGTGTGGGGAGGCCCAGGTAGGTGACACAGTGTGGAGAGGCCCAGGTAGGTGACAGTGTGGGGAGGCCCAGGTAGGTGACACAGTGTGGGGAGGCCCAGGTAGGTGACAGTGTGGGGAGGGCCAGGTAGGTGACACAGTGTGGGGAGGTGACAGTGTGGGGAGGCCCAGGTAGGTGACAGTGTGGGGAGGCCCAGGTAGGTACAGTGTGGGGAGACCCAGGTAGGTACAGTGTTTCAAATGAGCAGTTTAGCAGTTCATTTAAAAAAGCACAGTACACATTAATAAACATGTCTGTAACTGTGCCAGTTTTCGCAACTGTAGTCCTTTTGGCAAGATGTTATAAAACCATACACCCATTGGTTGAATCTCGCTTCGGAATCCCATCTTTATTTGAGTTTAAACATTTTTGTTGAAAGACTTCAGCTAATACTGTTAAACTAGAGAACATTTAAAAAAAAAAAAGGATAGGTGTGGAGCCCCACAAACCACACCTGCCTTCGGCAGCCATTTTGAAAATGTTAACAAAATCTTTACCACAATGTGTCTAGAGAATAAAAAAAGAATGCTTTATACACACGTTTTCAACCTTTTATATTAGTTATCTACAAAATGACAAAATGCTCAGTGTGCACTCAATGACATCACACACTTAGTGACATCACAATGAAGAATGACACAAGGACTCGTGTCACACATCCTTGTGAAAAAGCTGTTGAGTCAGTTGCAATATTCTGTGTGCAATAGAGGCCTTCGTTCTCAGTCTTCCAGCATGGCTGCCTGTAACATAGCAACCATTGTTTAGTACATGACAATGGGACTACGGTTGCTATGCTACCAAACTGCCAGTCGAATGTGAATAATAGAGTATAAAATAGATTCAGTGATTTTGGAAAGATGTGTCTGCAATAATATGCGACCCAATTCATTACAAAGCACAATGCAGTTTCCTATTGGTATATCCCATAATAGTATATATCCCATAACAGCAAATACAAGACTACAAATGTGCTAATTGTATGTGTTTTATACCTGCTTTGATGTGGCAACATGTACATTTGATCGTTCATAATAGAATTCCATTCTAATTTGTCCCATTTCAGTCCATTCATAGCTGTATAGTATTCTCATAGTAGACAACGCACAGCCCTGTTTGACAACAAAGAATGGTTTGTATTTTCCACTTCAAGTTTGTCCACTGGACTGATCTCTTCTGGGTTTAATCAGCAACACAGATGACTGCCGTCCATGGAGTCGTGTTGGTAAATGTTCAGTAGGTGTTTGAGAGTTGAAGGTTTGAAGAGTTGAAGAACTTGTTCAAGGTTTTCATGACGACCTCAATTACTCAAATGGGTCGTCGCCCTGAAAGAGAGAATCCTTTACATTTAGTCATAATATATTAGTTAATTGTATAAATTGCTTGTTTACTACAATTTGTTTATTGTAGTAAAAAAACGAAAACAACAAAATAAATATGATTTCCGTCAACGCTTTGACGTGTATTATGGCTGCAGAACACGACAGTTTCACTATTCACTGCTCTCACCCCAAGGAACTGTTTGAACTGATGATGCAGGTCTTCCATCATGGCGTCTGCTTTGTTCAGACAGGCACGCCTCTGCCTCAGTGCAAACCCCTACACCAGAGAGAGAGACGGACACAGAGACACAGACAACTCTGAATGAACTGATAGGAAGCGTGGGGAGGCGCAGCGATGACTTGGTTACTCTGAGGTCCTGAGGGGTATTTAAGCAAACCCCATTCTACCAATATTTACCACTTCATTTAAAAGGAAAGCAACACCACAACGTTTCTAATGTAGGTTGATGATGTCACAGGTCTGAGTGTTAATTCTCTGGTCTCTTTACTTTGGGAGAGTTGGTCATGTTTACAAATATCACTGTCATAGACCATACAGTGGATAAAATAGATGTCCCTCTTAACACGCAACGGCCGGTATTTGGGCCGACGTGTCACGGCACTTTGCGAGCGTCTAGCGGCAGCATTTTTTCGCGAACATATAAATGACAGTTCGAAAGATCTATTTGTTGCCGTTCGAACGCCACCTCACTCGACCAAATCCGTGCCTCGGTTCTCGAGTTACATGGCGATATGTCAGGCGATTGTCTTTTTACGCGACGCGTAAAGATGACCACCCCGGACTCCCGACACTCCAGAACTGCCAATGATCCGCTGATGACGAAAATGATTGGTCAGCGTTGTAGCCAATGATTTGATTTTTGATTTGATTTTATTAGGGATCCCCATTAGCTGGTGCGATAGCAACCAGCTAGTCTTCCTGGGGTCCACACACAAAAACAATCACTATTGCAAAAAACAAAATTATTAAAAGTCAGTACACACAATGCATAATGAACCTACTGTAACAATTAATATAGCTAAAATTACATTAGTGTAAAACAAAAACAAAAAAATACTTTACAGTGTTAAAAACAATTTAAGATTCTTTTTAAAAGTGAATCTACTGTAAATGCAGCAGAGGTTCCGAGGCAGGCCATTCCACAGAGTTAATGCTCTAAAAATAAAAGATCTCCCCAAAGCGCTGGTTCTAGGACCTGGCAATTCAAGCTGCCCACTACTGGAACCTCTAGTGTAATGCTTGTGCACAGTATAACTAAAAACAATCTGATTATGTATAAAAACAGGAGTTTTACTGCTCATGACCAACTTGAACAGCACAAGTATATTAAAAGACAATCTATTTTCAACGTTAAGCCAAGAGAGGCGGGCATGCATACGGCTCACATTAGACCTTAGTGAGCAGCCCAGTACCAACCGTGCTGCCCTGTTCTGGACCACCTGGAGCTTCCTGAGGTCACCACTGGCAGCAGATGACCACATCGCAGAGCAATAGTCAAGATGACATAAAACTAAACTTTGCACTATCCGACATAAAAGGGGACGGGCAACAAAAGAAGCACATTTCCTGGAAATACCAATTGCTCTTCCCATTTTTAAAACAATATAATTAATATGCTGAGACCAAGACAGAGTGCAATCCAGCATCACTCCAAGGAGTTTAGTACTTTCAACTTGTTGAACTGCTGAATTACACAAGTTTAAATGAAGCTTTGGATTTGTAGATAACCTGTGCCTTGTTCCCAGCACAATACATTTAGTCTTGGAGATATTAAGGACAAGTCTATTACATACTACCCAGTCATGCACAACTTTAAGTTCTCTACTCAAAACTTCATTAAGTACATTGCATGATGGTGCCGCGTAATACAATGTTGAATCATCTGCATAAAGAACTGTTGTAGCACATTTGGTAGCCCAAGATAGGTCATTAGTAAATACAGAGAAGAGCAAAGGTCCTAGGCAACTTCCTTGAAGCACGCCACACTCTAGACCTCTGCTACTGGACAGGCTGCCATTTAGATACACCTTCTGTGATCTAGAGGACAAATAACTTAGTATCCACTTTAAAGCAGAAGAGTTTACCTTTCCAATGAAATGCGAATAAGGGATCTAGGTGAAAGTTGACAAGCAAAAACCAGAGGTGAATCACACTTCAGAATGAACGGCCGTGGATGAGGAAATGGATTTTGGAGAGCTTTTTTTTTTTTTCACAGTTTACCCGGATTTCTCTCTCAAAGACCCATTTCTGAACGGATTTTTATCAAATTTGGACCTGTACTACATACAAATTCCGGCTATGGATCCGCTGTGTTTTCCAGCTTATACCTATTTTATTTTTGGGGGGGGGGGGGGATATTGCAACCACTACAGAAAAATGTGAGTACACAAGTTCAAGTTAAGTTCAGATCTCTGTTACTCTATTTCATTAGCACTAAAAGTGATTTTCCTTTTTTGCATTAGTAACTTCAGAATGTTGACTTTGAAAAGAGACCAGACTCGTGCTATAAGTATAAAGTATAAAGCTAAGCTTTGCAAAAAAAGTATGCAGTGCTCAAGTTCAAGTAAAAAAGATTCCACTTTTCTGGGTGCCTGTTAAGAGGTTAATGACCCCCCACCAAAAGCATGGTAATATACAATGAAACTAAATCAATGACAGGATAATCAATCAAAATGGACAAAAGAAATCAAGTAACTTCAAGTGTTTTATGATTTTAAACAAGTGTTTTATGATAATCTAACGGTAGTAACGGGAAGACTCAGGTTTTAAACTAAAGTGTTTTATGGTCATCTAACAGGAAGACTCAGGTTTTAAACTAAAGTGTTTTATGGTCATCTAACAGGAAGACTCAGGTTTTAAACTAACGTGTTTTATGATGATCATCTAACAGGAAAACTCAGGTTTTAAACTAACGTGTTTTATGATCATCTAACAGGAAGACTCAGGTTTTAAACAGGTTTTATGATGAACTGTGAGTCCATATTTGTATTGTATTGCTTTTACTCTTTTTCCTATTCTCTGTATTGCTTTTATTCTGTCTATTTTATGTAAATTGTATGTCTATTTTACTGCTGTGAAGCACTTTGGGATGCAATTGTTGTATGAAAGGTGCTATACAAATAAAGTGTATTATTATAATTATAATAATTATTATAATTTAGCTGTCAGTAACAGCCGTCAGTGCTACTAGAGAGGCACAGATTTAAGAGTAAACTTTACCAAGTACTAATCGCTTAGTAAATGTATCGCTTTAACTGAACAGTACAGACTTAGACCATCAGTTTAATTGAACAGTACAGACTTAGACCATCAGTTTAACTGAACAGTAGAGACTTAAACCATCAGTTTAACTGAACAGTAGAGACTTAGACCATCAGTTTAACTGAACAGTAGAGACTTAGACCATCAGTTTAACTGAACAGTAGAGACCCATCTGTGGGTGGGACCTATTTGCGCTTTGTCTCTATGTGTTAAGAATTCAGCAAATCAAGTTACTTTGCTTTGATGATTTCCAGCATGTTACATCTTTGTTAGCATCAGATTTTAGTATTGGGGAAATTCTCAGATATTGATACCTTTTCTGGCCTGGTATCAGACACCAGTATCAGTATTCTGGCCTGGTATCAGACACCAGTATCAGTATTCTGGCCTGGTATCAGACACCAGTATCAGTATTCTGGCCTGGTATCAGACACCAGTATCAGTATTGTGGCCTGGTATCCGACACCAGTATCAGTATTCTGGCCTGGTATCAGACACCAGTATCAGTATTCTGGCCTGGTATCAGACACCAGTATCAGTATTGTGGCCTGGTATCAGACACCAGTATCAGTATTGTGGCCTGGTATCTGACACCAGTATCAGTATTGTGGCCTGGTATCCGACACCAGTATCAGTATTCTGGCCTGGTATCCGACACCAGTATCAGTATTCTGGCCTGGTATCCGACACCAGTATCAGTATTCTGGCCTGGTATCCGACACCAGTATCAGTATTCTGGCCTGGTATCAGACACCAGTATCAGTATTCTGGCCTGGTATCCGACACCAGTATCAGTATTCTGGCCTGGTATCCGACACCAGTATCAGTATTCTGGCCTGGTATCCGACACCAGTATCAGTATTCTGGCCTGTACCTTCTTGTTGTGGAGGTGGTCCGGAGAGGTGAGGTGGGTCTGCACGGAGGCGGTCGCCATGGAGACGTAGACTTGACAGGCAGAGCAGTGGAACATCTCCACCCTGGTCATGTGATCCGTCTCCCGCAGGGCTGGACAACACAAGGACACACAAGGACAGGGATTCACTTTCATTATGTAGCGGAGCGGCTCCATAGGGACAGGTGTGAGATACCCTTTAATCAACAATCTGTAAAGTACAGATTCCTGTGTTCTCTAGTGTTACTGTCCTCCTGGAGACACTAGTGTTACTGTCCTGGAGACACTAGTGTTACTGTCCCCCTCTACCTTTCTTATTTAATCATCTACAATGTGTCGGTTTCAGGCTTACTTTCTTATTTACTCATCTACAATGTGTCGGTTTCAGGCTTACTTTCTTATTTACTCATCTACAATGTGTCAGTTTCAGGCTTACTTTCTTATTTACTCATCTACAATGTGTCAGTTTCAGGCTTACTTTCTTATTTACTCATCTACAATGTGTCAGTTTCAGGCTTACTTTCTTATTTACTCATCTACAGTGTGTTCGTTTCAGGCTTACTTTCGTATTTACTCATCTACAATGTGTCAGTTTCAGGCTTACTTTCTTATTTACTCATCTACAATGTGTCCGTTTCAGGCTTACTTTCTTATTTTTTTTTTAAACTTTGACCAGTCGGCTGGTTCTTTTAGCGTTTATCGCTTTTTCTGGTCAAGCATGACCGACAGAAACAGGTTGAATGGGGTATAGAACGGGGGGAAAGACACTCTGAGAAAATACGCAGAGTCCGGGATTCGAACTCAGTACCCCAGATCCTTGACGCGCACGGTTGTCCCCGACGCCGAAATAGCGTTCGAGGTACGCGGTGAGCTACTGGAGCTCCCCTCTTACTTTCTTATTTACTCATCTACAGTGTGTCGGTTTCAGGCTTACTTTCTTATTTACTCATCTACAGTGTGTCGGTTTCAGGCTTACTTTCTTATTTGTGCCCAGGTATGGACTTCAGGGTCATGTTGAGGGATCATCATTTTTTTTTTTTTTTTTTTTTACATATTATGAAAGTACAGATTCATACCTTCAAAATAAGCCATCACTTGAACATTTTGGTGGGATACTTTGCAAGCTACTTCCTATGATTCATGGTGATATCACAAAACGTATTCAGAGATAATAGCCTTCAAGAGACGAGCAGGCTATTCGGTGACAATAGTGAAACAACTACAACACTACCCAGAATTCATTGTAATCCATGGCCCCCCTCTCTCTAGGGCAATTAACACCTGGCAGCTTTCCAGTCTGAGGCCCTTTGTTATTACAATGAGTCTGGTGACTGCAAACACAACACCCAGAGGAAAAAGGAAAAGTCATGATAGTTTATTAAAAAATTAGTGTGGTAGTGAAAGGTTAACCTTCTGTAGTGTGGTAGTGAAAGGTTAACCTTCAGTAGTGTGGTAGTGAAAGGGTTAACCTTCTGTAGTGTGGTAGTGAAAGGTTAACCTTCTGTAGTGTGGTAGTGAAAGGGTTAACCTTATGTAGTGTGGTAGTGAAAGGTTAACCTTCTGTAGTGTGGTAGTGAAAGGGTTAACCTTCTGCAGTGTGGTAGTGAAAGGTTAACCTTCTGTAGTGTGGTAGTGAAAGGTTAACCTTCTGTAGTGTGGTAGTGAAAGGGTTAACCTTCTGTAGTGTGGTAGTGAAAGGTTAACCTTATGTAGTGTGGTAGTGAAAGGGTTAACCTTCTGTAGTGTGGTAGTGAAAGGTTAACCTTCTGTAGTGTGGTCAGTGGTGCAGTCGTAATATGGGAACTGGTAACACGCCACGCCACGTGCGCGCGCGCGCGGGTACGTGCATGCGCACAGAACTGATTTATACACACACACACACACACACACGCACGCACACACACAAGCGCATATACGCAAGTGCAATCTTTCTATCATACAAGCTCTTCTTGCTCTCTATTTGTGTGAATGTGCGCGTGGAAAGCTGGCGCGCAGCACAGACGCTTGATTCAATATCATAAGCAGGTAGACCCCCATCACGAATTCCGAGCCACATTAGTATTCACATCCACTGCCTGTGTCACACAGAATGAAGGGGGAGATGCATTCAGATAGCCAACACCCAGACACTTAGTCTACCTGCGCTTTTTGTTATGTAAAACGGTGGCCGGGTACTTAGTCACAACGAATGGATACAGCGCATTTTTGTGTGCGCGTACACGCGCGTACACATCCGTGCGCGATCGCGCGTACTTCTGCCTCAGTGATCTGGTAACACGGCGTGTAACCGCGTGTGACCACGACTGCACCACTGAGTGTGGTAGTGAAAGGTTAACCTTCTGTAGTGTGGTAGTGAAAGGTTAACCTTCTGTAGTGTGGTAGTGAAAGGGTTAACCTTCTGTAGTGTGGTAGTGAAAGGTTAACCTTCTGTAGTGTGGTAGTGAAAGGTTAACCTTCTGTAGTGTGGTAGTAAAAGGGTTAACCTTCTGTAGTGTGGTAGTGAAAGGTTAACCTTCTGTAGTGTGGTAGTGAAAGGGTTAACCTTATGTAGTGTGGTAGTGAAAGGTTAACCTTCTGTAGTGTGGTAGTGAAAGGTTAACCTTCTGTAGTGTGGTAGTGAAAGGATTAACAGTAATAGCATAATCTTTTTATCGAGAAAAAACAGATAGTTTTTTTTACCATATTTCTACACATTTCCGCTGCCACATTACAAATTATGAAATCTCGACGAAATACCTCTGAATAAGAATCCAAAAAAAATTAAAGATTCGATGACTAATTCGGCCAGAAACGGCTTTGAGGCGAAGCGTTACTAAGCGCTTCTGTAGTGTGGCAGTGAAAGGGTTAACCTTCTGTAGTGTGGTAGTGAAAGGTTAACCTTCTGTAGTGTGGTAGTGAAAGGTTAACCTTCAGTAGTGTGGTAGTGAAAGGGTTAACCTTCTGTAGTGTGGTAGTGAAAGGTTAACCTTCTGTAGTGTGGTAGTGAAAGGATTAACAGTAATAGCATAATCTTTTTTCATAGAGAAAAAACGAATAGTTTTTTTTACCATATTTCTACACATTTCCGCTGCCACATTACAAATTATGAAATCTCGACGAAATACCTCTGAATAAGAATCAAAACAAATTAAAGATTCGATGACTAATTCGGCCAGAAACGGCTTTGAGGCGAAGCGTTACTAAGCGCTTCTGTAGTGTGGCAGTGAAAGGGTTAACGCGCGCCTCATCTCCCCTGCCTCGCGCTGCACACCAAGCACCAAGCAGCACCAGCAGCCGCGCGATTGTACATTTGTAACGTCAACACAGCCCAACACAGCCCAGCTATTTAGATGTATTTAGCCATTAGGTTGGAAAAAATGCACCCTAACGAAAATTCGTTCGCTCATAAAATTCTAACTGTGTTTTAATGGTTTTAATTAAGTTAAAACACGCGTTTTATAACGGCGTCAAGGCCTCTTTTTTTATCTTTTTTTTTTAGACACTGCGTTACGTTGCTTATAACTTATAACATTAAGATAGTGTATTAACATTGTTATTCTCTCTCTGAGAAAGGAGAGCTAAATAATGTGTCTGTGTGTTAACACCTCTTAAGTACGAGTACTTGCTACCCGGACAGGCCGCACAGCCCGCGCGTGTAGTTTTTCTCCTCACTTGAGAGAAAATTTGTGGAACTATTATAACAATAATTACCTCATTTACAAGTTGTATTTAAGTTTGGAAATAAGGGCAAATAAGGGAACACATTAATGACAATTCAAATATGTAAAAAAAAATCAAGATTTCGATTTTTTGGATTTTCTGAACAGCAAGACATTTTCTTCATTTCAGAGCACCTCCTCCTTGCGAATCAAATCGGGTTTGGTCACGTCGAGTCACATTTACTCATCTACAATGTGTCAGTTTCAGGCTTACTTTCTTATTTACTCATCTACAGTGTGTCGGTTTCAGGCTTACTTTCTTATTTACTCATCTACAATGTGTCGGTTTCAGGCTTACTTTCTTATTTACTCATCTACAGTGTGTCGGTTTCAGGCTTACTTTCTTATTTACTCATCTACAGTGTGTCGGTTTCAGGCTTACTTTCTTATTTACTCATCTACAGTGTGTCGGTTTCAGGCTTACTTTCTTATTTACTCATCTACAATGTGTCGGTTTCAGGCTTACTTTCTTATTTACTCATCTACAGTGCGTCGGTTTCAGGCTTACTTTCCTATTTACTCATCTACAGTGTGTCGGTTTCAGGCTTACTTTCTTATTTACTCATCTACAGTGTGTCGGTTTCAGGCTTACTTTCTTATTTACTCATCTACAATGTGTCGGTTTCAGGCTTACTTTCGTATTTACTCATCTACAATGTGTCCGTTTCAGGCTTATACTTTCTTATTTACTCATCTACAGTGTGTCGGTTTCAGGCTTACTTTCGTATTTACTCATCTACAATGTGTCCGTTTCAGGCTTATACTTTCTTATTTACTCATCTACAGTGTGTCGGTTTCAGGCTTACTTTCGTATTTACTCATCTACAATGTGTCCGTTTCAGGCTTATACTTTCTTATTTACTCATCTACAGTGTGTCGGTTTCAGGCTTACTTTCTTATTTACTCATCTACAGTGTTGTCGGTTTCAGGCTTACTTTCGTATTTACTCATCTACAGTGTGTCGGTTTCAGGCTTACTTTCTTATTTACTCATCTACAGTGTGTCCGTTTCAGGCTTACTTTCTTATTTACTCATCTACAATGTGTCCGTTTCAGGCTTATACTTTCTTATTTACTCATCTACAGTGTGTCGGTTTCAGGCTTACTTTCTTATTTACTCATCTACAGTGTGTCAGTTTCAGGCTTACTTTCTTATTTACTCATCTACAATGTGTCGGTTTCAGGCTTACTTTCTTATTTACTCATCTACAATGTGTCCGTTTCAGGCTTACTTTCTTATTTACTCATCTACAGTGTGTCGGTTTCAGGCTTACTTTCTTATTTACTCATCTACAGTGTGTCGGTTTCAGGCTTACTTTCTTATTTACTCATCTACAATGTGTCGGTTTCAGGCTTACTTTCCTATTTACTCATCTACAGTGTGTCGGTTTCAGGCTTACTTTCTTATTTACTCATCTACAATGTGTCAAGTTTCAGGCTTACTTTCTTATTTACTCATCTACAATGTGTCAGTTTCAGGCTTACTTTCTTATTTACTCATCTACAGTGTGTCGGTTTCAGGCTTACTTTCTTATTTACTCATCTACAATGTGTCGGTTTCAGGCTTACTTTCTTATTTACTCATCTACAGTGTGTCGGTTTCAGGCTTACTTTCTTATTTACTCATCTACAGTGTGTCGGTTTCAGGCTTACTTTCTTATTTACTCATCTACAGTGTGTCGGTTTCAGGCTTACTTTCTTATTTACTCATCTACAATGTGTCGGTTTCAGGCTTACTTTCTTATTTACTCATCTACAGTGCGTCGGTTTCAGGCTTACTTTCCTATTTACTCATCTACAGTGTGTCGGTTTCAGGCTTACTTTCTTATTTACTCATCTACAGTGTGTCGGTTTCAGGCTTACTTTCTTATTTACTCATCTACAATGTGTCGGTTTCAGGCTTACTTTCGTATTTACTCATCTACAATGTGTCCGTTTCAGGCTTATACTTTCTTATTTACTCATCTACAGTGTGTCGGTTTCAGGCTTACTTTCGTATTTACTCATCTACAATGTGTCCGTTTCAGGCTTATACTTTCTTATTTACTCATCTACAGTGTGTCGGTTTCAGGCTTACTTTCGTATTTACTCATCTACAATGTGTCCGTTTCAGGCTTATACTTTCTTATTTACTCATCTACAGTGTGTCGGTTTCAGGCTTACTTTCTTATTTACTCATCTACAGTGTGTCGGTTTCAGGCTTACTTTCGTATTTACTCATCTACAGTGTGTCGGTTTCAGGCTTACTTTCTTATTTACTCATCTACAGTGTGTCCGTTTCAGGCTTACTTTCTTATTTACTCATCTACAATGTGTCCGTTTCAGGCTTATACTTTCTTATTTACTCATCTACAGTGTGTCGGTTTCAGGCTTACTTTCTTATTTACTCATCTACAGTGTGTCAGTTTCAGGCTTACTTTCTTATTTACTCATCTACAATGTGTCGGTTTCAGGCTTACTTTCTTATTTACTCATCTACAATGTGTCCGTTTCAGGCTTACTTTCTTATTTACTCATCTACAGTGTGTCGGTTTCAGGCTTACTTTCTTATTTACTCATCTACAGTGTGTCGGTTTCAGGCTTACTTTCTTATTTACTCATCTACAATGTGTCGGTTTCAGGCTTACTTTCCTATTTACTCATCTACAGTGTGTCGGTTTCAGGCTTACTTTCTTATTTACTCATCTACAATGTGTCAAGTTTCAGGCTTACTTTCTTATTTACTCATCTACAATGTGTCAGTTTCAGGCTTACTTTCTTATTTACTCATCTACAGTGTGTCCGTTTCAGGCTTACTTTCGTATTTACTTATCTACAATGTGTCAGTTTCAGGCTTACTTTCTTATTTACTCATCTACAGTGTGTCGGTTTCAGGCTTACTTTCTTATTTACTCATCTACAATGTGTCAGTTTCAGGCTTACTTTCTTATTTACTCATCTACAATGTGTCGGTTTCAGGCTTACTTTCTTATTTACTCATCTACAGTGTGTCGGTTTCAGGCTTACTTTCCTATTTACTCATCTACAGTGTGTCGGTTTCAGGCTTACTTTCTTATTTACTCATCTACAGTGTGTCGGTTTCAGGCTTACTTTCTTATTTACTCATCTACAATGTGTCGTTTTTTCAGGCTTACTTTCGTATTTACTCATCTACAATGTGTCAGTTTCAGGCTTATACTTTCTTATTTACTCATCTACAGTGTGTCGGTTTCAGGCTTACTTTCGTATTTACTCATCTACAATGTGTCCGTTTCAGGCTTATACTTTCTTATTTACTCATCTACAGTGTGTCGGTTTCAGGCTTACTTTCGTATTTACTCATCTACAATGTGTCCGTTTCAGGCTTATACTTTCTTATTTACTCATCTACAGTGTGTCCGTTTCAGGCTTACTTTCTTATTTACTCATCTACAATGTGTCCGTTTCAGGCTTATACTTTCTTATTTACTCATCTACAGTGTGTCGGTTTCAGGCTTACTTTCGTATTTACTCATCTACAGTGTGTCGGTTTCAGGCTTACTTTCTTATTTACTCATCTACAGTGTGTCCGTTTCAGGCTTACTTTCTTATTTACTCATCTACAATGTGTCCGTTTCAGGCTTATACTTTCTTATTTACTCATCTACAGTGTGTCGGTTTCAGGCTTACTTTCTTATTTACTCATCTACAGTGTGTCAGTTTCAGGCTTACTTTCTTATTTACTCATCTACAATGTGTCGGTTTCAGGCTTACTTTCTTATTTACTCATCTACAATGTGTCCGTTTCAGGCTTACTTTCTTATTTACTCATCTACAGTGTGTCGGTTTCAGGCTTACTTTCTTATTTACTCATCTACAGTGTGTCGGTTTCAGGCTTACTTTCTTATTTACTCATCTACAATGTGTCGGTTTCAGGCTTACTTTCCTATTTTACTCATCTACAGTGTGTCGGTTTCAGGCTTACTTTCTTATTTACTCATCTACAATGTGTCAAGTTTCAGGCTTACTTTCTTATTTACTCATCTACAATGTGTCAGTTTCAGGCTTACTTTCTTATTTACTCATCTACAGTGTGTCCGTTTCAGGCTTACTTTCGTATTTACTCATCTACAATGTGTCAGTTTCAGGCTTACTTTCTTATTTACTCATCTACAGTGTGTCGGTTTCAGGCTTACTTTCTTATTTACTCATCTACAATGTGTCAGTTTCAGGCTTACTTTCTTATTTACTCATCTACAATGTGTCGGTTTCAGGCTTACTTTCTTATTTACTCATCTACAGTGTGTCGGTTTCAGGCTTACTTTCCTATTTACTCATCTACAGTGTGTCGGTTTCAGGCTTACTTTCTTATTTACTCATCTACAGTGTGTCGGTTTCAGGCTTACTTTCTTATTTACTCATCTACAATGTGTCGGTTTCAGGCTTACTTTCGTATTTACTCATCTACAATGTGTCCGTTTCAGGCTTATACTTTCTTATTTACTCATCTACAGTGTGTCGGTTTCAGGCTTACTTTCGTATTTACTCATCTACAATGTGTCCGTTTCAGGCTTATACTTTCTTATTTACTCATCTACAGTGTGTCGGTTTCAGGCTTACTTTCGTATTTACTCATCTACAATGTGTCCGTTTCAGGCTTATACTTTCTTATTTACTCATCTACAGTGTGTCGGTTTCAGGCTTACTTTCTTATTTACTCATCTACAGTGTGTCGGTTTCAGGCTTACTTTCGTATTTACTCATCTACAGTGTGTCGGTTTCAGGCTTACTTTCTTATTTACTCATCTACAGTGTGTCCGTTTCAGGCTTACTTTCTTATTTACTCATCTACAATGTGTCCGTTTCAGGCTTATACTTTCTTATTTACTCATCTACAGTGTGTCGGTTTCAGGCTTACTTTCTTATTTACTCATCTACAGTGTGTCAGTTTCAGGCTTACTTTCTTATTTACTCATCTACAATGTGTCGGTTTCAGGCTTACTTTCTTATTTACTCATCTACAATGTGTCCGTTTCAGGCTTACTTTCTTATTTACTCATCTACAGTGTGTCGGTTTCAGGCTTACTTTCTTATTTACTCATCTACAGTGTGTCGGTTTCAGGCTTACTTTCTTATTTACTCATCTACAATGTGTCGGTTTCAGGCTTACTTTCCTATTTTACTCATCTACAGTGTGTCGGTTTCAGGCTTACTTTCTTATTTACTCATCTACAATGTGTCAAGTTTCAGGCTTACTTTCTTATTTACTCATCTACAATGTGTCAGTTTCAGGCTTACTTTCTTATTTACTCATCTACAGTGTGTCCGTTTCAGGCTTACTTTCGTATTTACTCATCTACAATGTGTCAGTTTCAGGCTTACTTTCTTATTTACTCATCTACAGTGTGTCGGTTTCAGGCTTACTTTCTTATTTACTCATCTACAATGTGTCAGTTTCAGGCTTACTTTCTTATTTACTCATCTACAATGTGTCGGTTTCAGGCTTACTTTCTTATTTACTCATCTACAGTGTGTCGGTTTCAGGCTTACTTTCCTATTTACTCATCTACAGTGTGTCGGTTTCAGGCTTACTTTCTTATTTACTCATCTACAGTGTGTCGGTTTCAGGCTTACTTTCTTATTTACTCATCTACAATGTGTCGGTTTCAGGCTTACTTTCGTATTTACTCATCTACAATGTGTCCGTTTCAGGCTTATACTTTCTTATTTACTCATCTACAGTGTGTCGGTTTCAGGCTTACTTTCGTATTTACTCATCTACAATGTGTCCGTTTCAGGCTTATACTTTCTTATTTACTCATCTACAGTGTGTCGGTTTCAGGCTTACTTTCGTATTTACTCATCTACAATGTGTCCGTTTCAGGCTTATACTTTCTTATTTACTCATCTACAGTGTGTCGGTTTCAGGCTTACTTTCTTATTTACTCATCTACAGTGTGTCGGTTTCAGGCTTACTTTCGTATTTACTCATCTACAGTGTGTCGGTTTCAGGCTTACTTTCTTATTTACTCATCTACAGTGTGTCCGTTTCAGGCTTACTTTCTTATTTACTCATCTACAATGTGTCCGTTTCAGGCTTATACTTTCTTATTTACTCATCTACAGTGTGTCGGTTTCAGGCTTACTTTCTTATTTACTCATCTACAGTGTGTCAGTTTCAGGCTTACTTTCTTATTTACTCATCTACAATGTGTCGGTTTCAGGCTTACTTTCTTATTTACTCATCTACAATGTGTCCGTTTCAGGCTTACTTTCTTATTTACTCATCTACAGTGTGTCGGTTTCAGGCTTACTTTCTTATTTACTCATCTACAGTGTGTCGGTTTCAGGCTTACTTTCTTATTTACTCATCTACAATGTGTCGGTTTCAGGCTTACTTTCTTATTTACTCATCTACAATGTGTCCGTTTCAGGCTTACTTTCTTATGTACTCATCTACAGTGTGTCGGTTTCAGGCTTACTTTCTTATGTACTCATCTACAGTGTGTCGGTTTCAGGCTTACTTTCTTATTTACTCATCTACAGTGTGTCCGTTTCAGGCTTACTTTCGTATTTACTCATCTACAATGCGTCAGTTTCAGGCTTACTTTCTTATTTACTCATCTACAGTGTGTCGGTTTCAGGCTTACTTTCTTATTTACTCATCTACAATGTGTCCGTTTCAGGCTTACTTTCGTATTTACTCATCTACAATGTGTCGGTTTCAGGCTTACTTTCTTATTTACTCATCTACAATGTGTCAGTTTCAGGTGATTTACCTTCGATGGTGCCTTCATCCATGGCTTGACTACACCGTCTGACCTTGTACTGCATGAACTCCTGTAGATTGATGGGGAGGAAAAACACATGAGTCCCAGTCCTTAACACATTCCCCGCCATTCACGTTGTACAGCGTTATTGCCGGCCATGCGTTTCCTGCCAGACCACGCTGTACAACGTTATTGAGATCAATATTTCATTTTTTCGCCATGGCATTCATAATTCATATATACACCTCCGGCGCTGAAGCTGGACCCTACGGCTCAATACAACAACGGCTCAATACCGCCACCTGGTGGATGGTCGGGCGAGTTACACTGGTAAACAGGATATGGCTGCTGTGCGTCGATTAAATTCATCCGGCCATCAGATATTGTCGCAAGGCTCCCGACAGACAGTATGTACATAATGGATCGCTTTATAAACTTAATAATCGATATGATTTCGGCGTTTATTGCAACATACAAACCGGAAATGGACCTAGGCGATCGACGTCCTATACCTGGGATCTTTCACCGCCAGTCTCATTGACGCACGGTAAGAGGACGCTGACGCTATTTTCATCCCAATTGTTTATTCATTTCACTGCAAACCGATCGGATCTATATATCACCCATACTACATAAAGCATTTACTGACGATCACGGAATTATAAACGACCCCCCCCCTCCCCTTTCCTCCGCGCATGATGAAGCATAACGTATAGGATCATATACAGTTGAATTTTTTAATATAGCGTGTATCGGGAATAAACGGTAATCGATAATCTATATACTATGCGTTTAGGCCTATAACTAGCGTTCTAGGAATTACTGCAGAAAACGATAAAAACATACTTATATTCTAGAAGGTATTTTTGTATGAATATATGAATGAAAAAGTATAACGTTCCTACATCCTGAACGATAGATAATCGATGTTGAATGGGCCATAGTAATGTCAATTTAGCAATACAATTTAAAAAAGTTATAGCCCTGCAAAGAAGGTGAACATCTCCATAGGCTTAGAGTGGTGGCAGACTGGCTATATTGATGGATATAACCAGTGGCAGGGAATGTGTTAAGAAGCCAGAAACTTCTCAGGAGAAATCTGCCGGCTCAAGGAGATGTGGCCTGACAAGAGGTCAGAGGTCACAGAGGTTTTGATTTTATTTGATTAAGGATCCCCATTAGCTGGTGCCATAGCAACCAGCTAGTCTTCCTGGGGTCCACACAAAAAAAATACAAAAACAATTATGTACACATAATGAAACTAACAACTAAGATGGCTAAAATTACATTACAGTATAAAAAAAATAATAAACACTTTACAGTGTTAAAAACCATTTAAGATTATTTTTAAAAGTGAATCTACTGTAAATGCAGCAGAGGTTTTGAGGCAGGTTATTCCAAAGAGTTAATGCTCTAAAAATAAAAGATCTCCTTTAAAGCGTTGGTTTTAGGACCTGGCAATTCAAGCTGCCCACTACTGGAACCTCTAGCGTAATGCTCATGCACAGTATTACTAAAAACGAGCTGTTTATGTATAAAAACAGGAGTTTTACTGCTCATGACCAACTTGAACAGCACAAGTATATTAAAAGACAATCTATTTTCAACGTTAAGCCAAGAGGGGCGGGCATGCATACGGTGCTTGGTTATAACACAGTGAGTGAGTGAGTGAGTGAGTGAGTGAGTGAGTGAGTGAGTGAGTGAGTGAGTGAGTGAGTGAGTGAGTGAGTGAGTGAGTGACCGACCTGCAGGAAGGCCACAGCCACGTCATCGTACTGGTTCTGCAGCTGGATGTGCTCCAGAGTGTCCCAGTGGTCTTTACTCTCCAGATGCTCCTGAAGACCCTCCATGTTAACCAGCTCCACCTCACACAGCTCACAGCTGAACGGACTCCTGGAATAATAATAAATAATAATAAAATACAAAATACCAATAAATTACTTTTAACATGAAATGATTTTAACATTAATATGAAAGGATTTTAACAATAAATAATTTTTAACATTATAGGAATTTAACATTAACTGCTTCTGCGCCAAGAACGCGTTACCTCGTTATTGCCCGCCAATCGAATAACGCCAATAACGAGTTTACTAGTTTTTATGATCGTTATTTCCTTTATTCGCTATTGCCATTCATAATTCATCCAGCAAGGCTCTGGGAGACTCTGGACTCTTCTGATATTGCAACGGCTCAATACCGCCGCCTGGTGGATTTCGGGCGATGTTGCACCCACTCTAAACAGGATGGGGTGCTCTGTGCATCGGTGAATATGTTCCGGGTAGGGGTGCACGATATTGATTTTTTGACCCAGACACCGATAACTTTATGCTCCTCAAGCCGATAACCGATATTTATTGTATTATAATTTTTTTTTTAAATGTATATTCCTTTTTTTTTTCTTTTTTTTTTTTTCCCTCCATTTTCCTCCGATTTTCTCCCATCCCAATGTTAGTCGTATGCCAATTCCCAGTCCCTTCCTGATCGCTGCGCACTTACCCCCCACAGTCAGATCATCTGGGAGAGTGGAGGCTACCACGTGCTTCCTCCGACACACGTCCAGCCAATCACCGCTTCTTTTCACCTGGCAGCGCGGATTCTCATTGAGAGGGCGTAGCGTGTGGGAGGACCACACTATCCCCCTCACGTCCAATCCGCGCTTAGCAGGCGCCCCGACCGAACTGTAGGAGTCGCTGTTTACAACGACCCGGACCCACCCCGCCAGCTTCTCCCACCCTCTGATACAGCCAATTGTATCAGTGCAGACGGCCAGCCAAGCTGGTGTTAAATGTATATTCCTGTAGTTTTGACCTAACCAGATTTATCATGACATGAGCGTTACTACTATGAACAAAACAAAGCCAAGACAACAGTTGACTGATAAAGTGACCATATTTATTTTTCCAAATAAAAATTCACAATCCGTCAATAACTTAGAATACATCCAACCTAACAAGTCACCTGCAACATCACCACCGCTACGATGGTGTGTTAAAAGCCTACGACGGCGCGAGCAGCTAAAGCTGCTGTGAATCCAAAGCCAGCTACAAAGGAACCCGCGGCGCTTGTACCTATTGACAAGGCTTTTGCAAAATTAAAGAAGTTTGACAGAAATGACCCAAGGGCTCAAGCCGCTAACTTTTAAGCAGTGCTTGGTGGTGCAAATTAACCTGGCTACTACGGAGCAATAAGTGACTGCGTATTCAACCAAGGGTTGCATCACAGTCATGAAAGGGGCTAGATTTGCAGCAGCTTTAGCTGCGCGTCGTAGTAGGCTTTTAACACAATAACACACCATCGTAGCGGTGGTGATGTTGCAGGTGACTTGTTAGGTTGGATGTATTATAAGTTGTTGCCCTTTTCCCTCCTCGTGGAACTTCTGCATTGCATTTGTTACAAATAGCAAGCAAACTTTTTTCCTCTGAAACTATTCCCACACTACCGACGCCATCTTTGTTTACATCCGCGCTGCTTCAGAAACTTACGTGGCTACGTCACAGCCAAGAAAGGGAGCGCTGGATTTGTGTAAAACGCCCTCTTCCTAAACCACACGCTATCAGTCGTACCACAGTACTGGCAAAACGGGAGGAGCCTACAGTAAAAACAAACGCCCTTCATCCTAATTCACCCACACCGCATTTTTTTTAACCAAAAAATATATTATATTATCGGAGCTATTAATAACGTTATCGGGTTTATCGGGATGACGTCATAATTGCTGATATCGGCCCGATAATTATCGGCCCGATAATTATTGTGCATCCCTAGTTCCGGGCAGAGCTCTCTTGTTATCTGGATCCAGACAAACACTCTAGTGCATTGGATCGCTTTCGAGACGCAAGAATCAATATGCTTTCAGCGTTTATTGCGTCGTACAAACAGAAAACGGATCTAGCAATAATTGGAATATTTTTTCTCCAGACTCATCGGCCACAGGTAAGAGGAATCTAACGTTAATTCCAGCTCGATTGTCCATTTATTTCATTGCAATCCATCTGATCAACGTATGATGTCGAACTAAAGAAAGCCGTTACTGACAATCAAGGAATCATAAACGACCCCCCCCCCTTTCCTTCACGCATGATGGAGCATAATGTATACCGATCATATGCATTTAAAAAAAAATATGTAGCCTGTATATAGGGACGAAACGCCAATCGATTATGTATACCTAATATGCATCAGGGCCTATAACTCGCGTTCTAGGAATTACTGCAGACCACTCTAAAAACATACTTATATTCACGACGGTATTAACGCGACAATGTATGAATGGAAAAATATAACATTCCCACATCCGGAACGATAGATACCCGATGTTGAATGGGCCATAGTAATGTCGATATAGCTATAATATTTAAAAGGTTATAGCCCTGCAAAGAAGGTGAGCGACTCCATAGGCTTACAGCACTGGCAGATAAGACTATAAGATGCTCAAACTGCGTGGCAGAGATTGTGTTAAAGGACTTTTAACATTACCTTCCCATCTTCCCTATGGGACTTTTGCTCCTCCTCCTCGTCACCTCTGATGAAGGTGGCATCTGGTCTGGAAATCAAATACACAGTCAGCTGTGAAGAAATGTTTTACTGACGGCAGAGATACATAAAACAAAGACACCAAGAGAGGAAGAAAATGACACAGCAGGGATCAATCACTGTTTCTGAATAGTAAACATTATGGAGCCGAGTATTGATCCAATCTATTACTTTTACTGAAACCATAACAACCCTAACAACAACTTAGACTGTTGGGAGTCACTGGGCAGGAATGCTTTGAGATATAATCCATTTCCCCCACAATAATAATAACAAAAACAATAAATTATTATTAGGGATGTCCGATATTATCGGCCGACCGATATTATCGGCCGATATCGGCAGTAAAATGTGATATCGGAAAATATCGGTATCGGTTTAAAAAAAATTAAAAACAATAACAATATTTGTTATATATATATCCAGTGAAATTATTAGTTACCTGAAATTATTCAGTTTTTTGGATGGGGAAACCCTGCATATATCGGTATCGGTTGATATCGGTTGATATCGGTATCGGAAATTAAGAGTTGGACAATATCGGAATATCGGTATCGGTAAAAAAGCCAATATCGAGCATCCCTAATTATTATTGTTATTATTATTATTAACCCTTTGATCGCCGGGGTTAAATTCATAATTTACCATCCCTCGCCAGCCCTATTTAACATGGAGAAGTTCCCCTTCTTTGCAGGGCTATAACTTTTTAAATTTTATTGCTAAATTGACATTACCATGGCCCATTCAAAGTCCTATATCTATTGTTCAGGGTGTAGCAACGTTATACTTTTTCATTCACATATTCATACTAAAATACGGTCTAAAGTATAAGTATATTTTTATCGTTTTCTGCAGCTTTCTCCAGAACGTGATTTATAGCTCCAAATGCATTATATTGATGATGAAATAGTTTGATAGCAATCGGCGCGAGTTAGTATAGCGTTAGTATAGAAGACATTACAAAATAACGCTGAAACTCACTGTAGCTTCCTCGCGCCGTTGGGAGATGAGCGTGGAACAGAATTTTTTCTATTATGGGATATAGAAATACCCGATCCATTTCCAGGTTGTATAATAGTATATACGTCCAAATCATGTTGTTTATCGAGTTATTGGCAACGGATCGATATCCATTGTGTCGAGCTCGAGTCCCGGGACCTATAGCGAGTGATCGGACCAAATTGAAATGAGCACCAGCGTCACTTCCCTGTTTATGCCCTGGGCGATCTGCCGATCGGCCACCTGATGGCGCTCTTGAACCGTTAGAGAGTTGACAGGGGTTCACCAGTACATATAATGTCTCCGGGGGAGAAATATGATTTCGATCACAGATTTTCGAAATATTGATATCAATGACGCTGTACAGCGTCATCGGCAGAATAAGCATGGCGGGGAATGACGCTGAAAAGCATCAACGGTGATTAAAGGGTTAACAACACAAGACAACCATTGAGCATCCTCCGTGTGTAGACCACAGAACACCAGGTCGCTCTGCTTTGATTCCTGACATTTATTTACGTATGGTTCTCAGTATCAAGATCTTCGCACTGAAATTATTTTTTTTATCCACTTTTTCTCCCCATTTTTCAATTTTCCTCCCATCCCAATTTCGTATTTCCAATTCTTCCCTCCCCTGTCTTGAACATTGCTAGACTATGCCTCCCACTGGTCGGCTGTAGTGAGGATAGAAGCCTTGCATCACGTGTCCCCTCCGGTACACGAGGAGGCAGCCTGTCGTAGGGCTGGGCGATATAGCCAAAAATGATATCGCGATAACGATATCGATAACAATATCATATCACTCGATATTCGATATTATCGATATTGTTATAAGTATAATTTTTATAAATTTTTTTAACAACAGATGTATGTTTATTTTGCAGCAATTCTTTGTCGTTGCCGCCATTTTTAGTGTTACATCCCCTCACACTCCAGTTCTCAGGCTGCAGCTGGTTTGAAAGCGAAAGTAAACCGGCTTCTCTGCTGGCTGTGGCTCCAGGGGAGTTGAACAGTTCTGGCTCTGCTAGTTTCTTTTCTATCTTTTGGCGCTTTTTTGGTGGACAAACCACTGCACATGTGCACCGTGACTCGTGACTGGAGACTAGCTCTGCTAGCACACATAGCCTACTGTGTACAGACGGTTTCAAACTGTATTTTAAATTAGAAAGCAAACTAAATAAATGGACAAGAGAAAAATAAATCTCAATTTGGTCAGTATTGTCATTTGGACAAGCAACGCCATTACTTTAAGTTGCAGGCAAGAAAGACAAGTCTGTCCACAGGTCACAAAAAAATATATATATATATTTTTTTTTACGATATCTTTTTTTCCCCGATATCGATTAAAATATATCACGATAATTATCGTTATCGTTATATTGCCCAGCCCTAGCCTGTCGCATCTTTTCACTGCAGCAGCTCGAACTCTCAGTGGCAAGGAGTAACGCGTGGGAGGCTCACGCTGCCCCGATACTTCCAGACAGTAGATAATGACCCCTACCTGTCCCCACAGACCCTGGCTGGTGCTGGTAGTCCCGGTAGACACTTGGTGGTGATAACCTCACTGCGGTAGAAATCTGGAGAGAGAAGGAGGGGGCATCAGTAGGGCAAAACCAAAAAGTAACTGTTTACAAGGTATTCAAAGTAAATTCACAATTAAAAAGGAACACACCGACATTATGGGAAATCAGACAAAAAGATAGATACCAATTTCCTCTTTGTGTGTTCAGTAGAAAGCTATCCAGATGCATGCTAGCCTAGCTTAGCACAATGAATGGAAGCGGCTGCGTGGCGGATAACCTAGGTGTTGGCCAACTAACACCTCTCTCTGATTTTTAAGCTAGGCTAGCCGCTATGCATCCGCTTCCATTCATTGTGCAGCTGGATAGCCTTCTACCGAACAAATAAATTGGTTGTTATTAATGAATGAATAATATATTGTATCATCATATTATATTATCTCCAATAATGGCCCTTTTCTAATAAACTCCTGGTCACTGAAGCAAAATAAATCAGGTTACTATTGGAAGTTTAAATCGTACCTCCTTCCTAGATTCTTCTCCGTTGGTCCGCTGTCCTCTGTATGACCCCATGGGTAACTGTGTCAACCTCTCTGGCTGTCTCTCAGGGCTGTAACCCTGTCTCTCTGGCTGTTTCTCAGGGCTGTAACCCTGTCTCTCTGGCTGTCTCTCTGGCTGTTTCTCAGGGCTGTAACCCTGTCTCTCTAGCCGTCTCTCTGGGCTGTAACCCTGTCTTTCTGGCTGTTTCTCAGGGCTGTAACCCTGTCTCTCTGGCTGTTTCTCAGGGCTGTAACCCTGTCTCTCTGGCTGTCTCTCTGGGCTGTAACCCGGTCTCTCTGGCCGTCTCTCTGGCTGTCTCTCAGGGCTGTAACCTGTTCTGTAACCCTGTCTCTCTGGCTGTCTCTCAGGGCTGTAACCCTGTCTCTCTGGCTGTCTCTCAGGGATGTAACCCTGTCTCTCTGGCTGTCTCTCTGGCCGTCTCTCAGGGCTGTAACCTGCTCTGTAACCCGTTCTCTCTGGCTGTCTCTCCGTCTGTCTCTCTGGCTGTCTCTCAGGGCTGTAACCTTGACGTTCAAATGGTCGTGTATCAGCGGGGTTGTAACCCCTTTGCTCAGGGTATCTGTCAAGCGGACTGAGAGCTCTTCGTTTCAATGAGCTTCTATTGGGGCTGAGAACTTGTCCGTCTAGTGAGCTTCTATTGGGGCTGAGAGCTCGTCGCTCTAGTGAGCTTCTATTGGGGCTGAGAACTTGTCTGTCTAGTGAGCTTCTATTGGGGCTGAGAACTTGTCTGTCTAGTGAGATTCTATTGGGGCTGAGAACTTGTCTGTCTAGTGAGATTCTATTGGGGCTGAGAGGTCTTCGCTCTACTGAGCTTCTATTGGGGCTGAGAGGTCTTCGCTCTACTGAGCTTCTATTGGGGCTGAGAGCTTGTCGCTCTACTGAGCTTCTATTGGGGCTGAGAGCTCTTCGCTCTAGTGAGATTCTATTGGGGCTGAGAGCTCGTCTGTTGACTGGACTGAGACCCCGCTGAGAGTAGGAAGAGTCCCACTGGTTGTCATCACGACGACCTCTGTCTGGAGACAACTGCTGGTATTCACGACGACCTCTGTCTGGAGATAACTGCTGGTATTCACGACGACCTCTGTCTGGAGACAACTGCTGGTATCCATGACGACCTCTGTCTGGAGACAACTGCTGGTATCCATGACGACCTCTGTCTGGAGAAAACTGCTGGTATCCATGACGACCCCCGTCTGGAGACGACCGTTGGTATCCATGGTGACTTCCTGGGTGGTCTTCATTGTAGTGTCGATGACGGCGGTCGTCTGGGTCAGAATCTGAGCCGGGATTGTATGGGTCGTACAGGTCAACCCTGAGAGAGAGGAGAGTGTGTTTCAGTATCAAACTGACCCCTGGGTTTATGTTGCATAGCAACCGGGGGCGCACCACATTAAGACGCATACTGTGCGATCACAACGTCCTGGGTTCGAATCCGGCCCAGAACATGTGTTGCATGTCCTCCCCCATCTCTTCACCTGATTTCTTTCCGACTGTCCTGTCCACAATAAAGCAGAAATGCCCCCAAAAATATCTTTAAAAAATTTATAAAAATGTGTGTAGCTGATCCCAGGGTTAGACCCCGAGTTTGACTGGGATGACGTTTGGACAAATGTTATATTAGCCTCCCGCAACCCTAATCACCAGCAAATTCATTTTAATTATATTCATAGGACGTATCTCACACCTTGGAAGCTGTTTGCTATGGGACTGGTGACCGACTCTCGGTGCACTTTGTGCTCTCTAAAGCCCAACGCACACGGCGGCCGATTTTTGCCAGGCGACAGATTTTTTTAAGCGAGGTGACAGAATTGTATCGCTTCCATTGTTATGAATGAGAGAACCCACACGGCAGGAGATTTTCAAGCGACGATCGTGCAGCAACTTCTGTCGCCTGGCTAAATATCGCCTCAATCCTATTTTTATTTAGGCGACGGCAGGCGACACAGCAAGGACAATGAGGAAATAACATGACTTCTACTGGTGTATCATTTGTAATATAAATTCATTTATCAATACATTCATTGATCAATAACCTACGTATTGTTACCATGCTACTTATGTTTATTATTAACAGGAACAATTTAAATAAATAACGTTAGTTGGAGAACTTAAGGTTTAGTGGCCGCTTGTCATTAACTAATAAATTGACAATGTGCCACGATGCACCTACTAGATGTTTTTATAACTCGGGTAACAAAATAAGTTGTGGATGTTGACAGAGTTTAATGTCCAGGCTGCAGCTGATGTAGTTTGTAAGGTTTATTGTCCAAAGAAAATTATGGTTGAGAACAGAACAGTTTGCGTCTTCCGTGAAAAAACATTCTCTCTCAGCAGGTGCATAACAATACTTGTCCAATCAGTGGTAGTGAACGTATTGTAGCGATCAGTCATGCAGTAATGTCAGGAATAATGAGAAGAGGTTGTATTCGTATATGGTGGTTTAATTCCAGCTCAATATGGGTTTTACAGGTTAATACTTCCCTCGTAATGCACAACACAGCTACCTGCTAATACGCTCGCTTCACGACAACCTAACGTCCGGTCCGTCCTCCCATATCTCCCGGGGGGAAACAACACCCCCAGCTAAACATAGCTTATTAGTTATTATACCTGAACGGTCGGGTCTGGTGTGGGGTGCTAAGCGATTGTCGTTGAGCGACAGACGATCGCATCGCCAGGCGACGTCACTCGCCCGCCGTCGGCTTAAGGGCCACTGGCACTTATATGCATATGTTCTGGGATTGCCCACCAGTAGCCATTTTTGGAAATCCATAACAACTAAACTCTCAAACATTTGTAACATAACAATTCCACTCACGGCAGCAAGACGTTGCCTTTTGAGAACCAATGGTTCTCGAGCCGTAACGGCTAGGGATGGGTACCTTTCACATTTGAACCGATACCGGTACCGGTACCTGTGAATCGATACCGGTACCCAACGGTACCTTTTTTCGGTACTTTAGTCTCAAGACATTTTATTTACCTACCTCAGTCGTAAAAAAAAATCCAAACTTCAAATAACTACAATTTCGACAGTTTTCGGCTTGTCATTGCTCCGACTGCTTTGTTGTTTTTCGGTTTCTCACTTGATTCGATACTCGGTAGTACCGACGTGTTTCGGTTCGGTACCTCAAAAGTACCGAATTCGGTACCCATCCCTAGTAACGGCACATGGGGCAGGAGCCTATCTCCTGTTTCCGTAGCGTGAGGCAGCTTGATGTACAAGTACACCCCTTGGACATGACGCTAGCAAGGACTTCCCCCCAAACCAACCCTTGATGCTGAGTGTCAAGCAGGGAGGCTATGGGTACCATTTTTAAATAGTCTTTGGTATGACTCGGCCGGGGCTTGAACTCCCAGTCTCCCGAACTCAGGGCGGACACTCTACCCACGAGGCCACTGAGCCGGCAGCAACACTACTTCTAAATGATATATCATTACTACCAGCATCCATACAACAACAAAAAATCATTCTGGCAGGCATTACAGCAGCCAAGAAGCTGATAGCTATGAAATGGAAAGAACCTGAGAAACTCACAATAATTAATTGGTCTCTGACATTGCTGGATGTTATTTATTTGGAGATCTCTACTGCTCGTATAGTTGGGGTGGGACAGGACAGCATTGAGCTAGAGCCCTATGAAATCCGCGTTCACGGAATCGCGGACGGAATCGCGGAATTGAGCAATAAAAATGGAATCAACTGTTTTTTAATATTATTATTATTATTATTAAATTTTTTTCAGTACTGTAAAGTTTAAACCTTTTTAAATCTTAGACAAACAAAACACTTTGCTTTCATGAAATATTGTAAGCCGTCATTTGAGGTTTTATAAAAGCAGCACAATGAACACAAATCTGTCAGTGCCGAGTCCGACCTCATCTTAAATAACAAACAGCATTGCTTGTTGTAGTTAACAAAGAGAGGCAAAGTCGATTTTGCAAAAAAAAAATATATATAGGCCTATATATATATATATCATTTATTTTTTTATTTTCTTTAATAATCAAATTTTATTTTCATATTTGAATCCCATGCCCATCGAACGAAGCTTCGAAGTATTTAAGACAGCCCTATTAAATGGACTGTTATATCTTATTAAATTGTGGACATTTATTCATTCCCACTTATTAGACACTATTTCTGATGGTAAAATGAGCGTACAAAGCAAAATACAGAATTCTGAAATATTAAAATGGAAAAAACGGAATTTGGAAACAAATAAAATGGAATTTGGAAACAAATAAAACGGATTTCATATGGCTCTACATTGAGCTGTGGGCCACGGCGGCCGAGGAGGTCTCAAGAGTAGTGTAGCGGCGGAGTGGGGGTGGGGTGTTGGTCCTGGGGGATCCGGCGGTCCTGGGGGGGGAAATGTCTAATGTCTTTTGTGTCGTTTGTGGTGTTTTTATTTTTACTCTGTATTTGGTATTTTGTTATCCATTCGTTAAGTTCTGATATTCTGTATGTATTTATTATTTATTATTGTCTCGTCATTATTATGATTATTATTGTTGAAGTTCTGTCCTGTGATGTCCTGTGTATTATTGTTATCACTGTTATGTTGTGTTGTTTAATTGAAAATAAGAGACCAGGCAGGACCAGGCTCCGTATCATGAGAGACCAGGCAGGACCAGGCTGCGTATCGTGAGAGACCAGGCAGGACCAGGCTCCGTATCATGAGAGACCAGGCAGGACCAGGCTCCGTATCATGAGAGACCAGGCAGGACCAGGCTCCGTATCATGAGAGATCAGGCAGGACCAGGCTGCGTATCATGAGAGACCAGGCAGGACCAGGCTCCGTATCATGAGACCAGGCAGGACCAGGCTCCGTATCATGAGAGACCAGGCAGGACCAGGCTGCGTATCATGAGAGACCAGGCAGGACCAGGCTGCGTATCATGAGACCAGGCAGGACCAGGCTCCGTATCATGAGACCAGGCAGGACCAGGCTCAGTATCATGAGAGACCAGGCAGGACCAGGCTCCGTATCGTGGGAGATCAGGCAGGCGACAAAACAAAATAGCAGCATTCAGCCAAATCCTCTACCATCGCTCTAGTCTGTAGCAACCTAGTCTCCTAAACTGTGTGTGTGTGTGCGTGTGTGTGTGGGGGGGGGGGGGGGGGTCGCTCCTTGTGCAGCTTGTGAATTACAGGAAGGACTTGGTTGGTCGACCTCTCAGACTATATTAGGATTATGTCACATGGCCAGCTGGTCAGAATGCTGCAGGTGTCGACTGTCCAGCCAGAGCTCTGGACTATTTCAAGGCTTTGAATGACAGCCTTTGAGAGGGGAGGGGCCTTTATGTGACAGCCTTGGAGAGGGGAGGGGCCTTTATGTGACAGCCTTGGAGAGGGGAGGGGCCTTTATGGGGCCATATTCATCTACAGAGGCATGTGTCGTTAATGTCATATCGTTAAGTGGATCTAAAAGCCAGGACATTAACACATCCTGCGCCAAAAACGTGTTTACTCGTTATTGCCCGCCAAGCTAATAACGCCAACAACAAGTTTACTCGTTTTTATGATCGTTATTTCCTTTATTCGCTATTGGCATTCATAATTCATCCAGGAAGGCTCCGGGAGCCAGCTGGATCCTGTCTGATATTTCAACGCCTCAATACCGCCACCTGGTGGATTTCGGGGGAGTTGCACTCCACTCTAAACCGGATGTGCTGTGCTGTGGAACTGCTGGTGGACTTCAGGCGTGACCCCACAACTCCCCCGGCTCTGGAGATAAATGGCCAGAAAATAGAGCGCGTTGAGGAGTACAAATATCTTGGCACCACCATCGACCATAAGCTCACCTTCAAGACCAACACAGATAACATCCAGTCTAAGTGCCAACAGCGACTGTTCTTCCTCAGGAAGATGAGGAAGCTTCAGGTCCAACCATCAATCCTGCAGGCTTTCTACAACTCCTTTGTGGAATCGATAATGTCCTTTAACATTACATCATGGTTTGGAGTGATGCGTGCCATCAACCGGAAACCTCTCGACAGGGTCGTTAAGATCAGCGGCAAGATAATTGGGAAGGACCAGGAGCCACTCAGCAGTAGGGATGGGTACCGTTCACATTTGGAACGATACGGTACCGGTACCTGTGAATCGATACCGGTAAAGTTGTGGGAAAAAAATCCAAACTTCAAATAACCACACTTTCGACCGTTTTCGGCTTGCCATTGCCCCGACTGCTTTGTTGTTGAATCAAGTCAAATCCTAGGTAAGTGTATAGTGTGCATGTGAACGTTGACATGAAAATAAAAAGTTAAAAAAAAATTTAAATACAAATAAGTGTAGAAAAAAATATATCAAAAAAAAATAAGGATTTGCGGTATCTCACGTGAATCGATACTTGCTAGTACCGACGTGTTTGGGTAAGTACCTTTAAAAGTACTGAATTCGGTACCCATCCCTACTCAGCAGCATCCACAAGAAACGGACAGTTAAAAAGGCCTCCCAAATAGTCGAAGACAACTAGGGCTGCAACTAATGAGTATTTTGGTAGTCGACTAATCTGTCGATTATTTTTTCGATTAGTCAACTAATCGAAAAAAAAGTATATTAAAAAAAAATATATATATTTTTTTATAATTCTTTTTTATAATTTTTTTTTGCACTACCTATCTTTGTGAAAGTGGCTTCTCAGCTCTGGTCCAGCTGAAGACAGAGCAGAGGAACAGATTGGACATTGAGCATGACCTCAGAGTTGCTTTGAGACTCTTGTCAGGACAAAACAACATCCCCAGTTATCCCATTAGTTCCCCCAAACTTATTGTCGGTCTGTTATGTTAAGCTAAGAAGTCTTCAGCTGGACCAGAGCTGAGAAGCCACTTTCACAAAGATAGGTAGTGCAAAAAAAATTATAATAATAATAATTAAAAAAAATATATATATATTATATATTTTTTTGCGACTAATCGACGCAACAATTCCTCGTCGACGATTTTTTCATAATCGACATCGTCGATTATGTCGACTAATCGTTGCAGCCCTAAAGACAACACACACACACCCTTCACACCCATTACAAACTAATGCCCTCAGACCGTTGATACAGAGCTTAATCATTAAACAAAAGGGGCTTAGGTAGCTTCGTGCCCCTGTACCACTATTATTTATATACATATAGAACTGCTCCACATGGATTTTAATATATCATGCTTTAAGTACTGTAGTTTTAATGTAGTTGGTGTTTTTTTTATATCGTGTTTTTTTACTGTAGTTTTAACAATTTTTTTTATAGTGGTGAGTGTCTATGTATTGTGACTGTATGTTTGTCTTTCAACCACTGCACAAATGAAGTTCCGAAAGGAAAATAAAGTAATTTGAAGTTGAAGTTGATGTGGCTCCGGCAGAGCTATCTTGTTATGTTTTTTTTTAATAAGTATTTGTATTGCACATTACTTTAGTTACATTCCATAATGATGCACACATGCAATCTTATTTTTCTTCTTGTTCAAAAACAATTGTACAGCGGCATATAACAAAAAAGATTAAAAATTTAAATAAACATTCTTTCATTTGGCGGATTTATACATACAAATAAACAGGATAGTTAAATAAGCTAGATTCTTGCTGGGAAATAAGAAAGAGACCAAAAAATCAGAGCATTAGAATTGTTATCAACATTGTTATGTTGATCAAGACAAACACTAGAGTGCATTTGATCGCTTTCGAGACGCAAGAATCAATATGCTTTCGGCGTTTATTGCGTCATACAAACGGAAAATGGATCTAGCAGATCGAAATCAAATAATTGGAATTTTTTTTCTCCAGACTGATCGGCCACAGGTAAGAGGAATCTAACGTTAATTCCAGCTCGATTGTCCATTTATTTCATTGCAATCCATCCGATCAACGTATGATGTCGTACTAAGGAAAGCCGTTACTGACAATCAAGGAATCATAAACGACCCCCCCCCCCCCTTCCCTTCACGCATGATGGAGCATAATATATACCGAGCATATGCATTTACATTTTTTAATATAGCGTGTATAGGAACGAAACGCCAATCAATTATGTATAATATGCGTCTGGGCCTATAACTCGCGTTCTAGGAATTACTGCTCTACACTCCAAAAACATACTTATATTCAGGACGGTACTAACACGATAATGTATGAATGGAAAAATGTAACGTTCCCACATCCGGAACGATAGATACCGATATTGAATGGGCCATAGTAATGTCGATATAGCTATAATATTTAAAAAGTTATAGCTCTGCAAAGAAGGTGAGCAACTCCATAGGCTTACAGCACTGGCGGAGAGTGGTATAAGATGGGCAAACTGCGTGGCACAGAATGTGTTAAGCCTTGCCAGTCAGTGTTAATTCGATTTGTGTTGCTTTATATTTTAAGCTTGGGGGGAAAACTGTCAAATAAAATCATTATTGTGTGTGTGTGTGTGTCTCTATCCTAGGGCCAGTCGGCGTGTTGGTCGCTGGAAAGGAAACTCAGACAGAGATTGTCATTTCTCTTACCCATTGGCAAGCTATTCGTTTTGATTAGCCGTCTTTCAATGGCTCTAGCGGGCACATTTTTTAAGCTAGCGTGAAGATACTGGTATCATGTGAAACTAGAGATCTTTAAGGCACCAGCCATGTCATGCTAGCTCACTGGCAATGGGGATTTTGCTAGACCGTAGCTAGACTACGGACCCCACCAGCCTGCACCCCCCTGGACCTCACCTACCCACACCGTCTGTCTGTCTCTCCCCCACTCCTTGCGCCCCATCACCAGCCCTCCTGACCCCCTTGGACTCCCCCCTGCTTAATTAAACATTCTAAACCGCTACATTCTCCTGTGCCTGTGTTCTGCTCTTGGGTTCTCTAGACACCCCCATAACAGTTTCACCGGGAGAGGGCAGCCCTAGTTTCCAGTATGAATGACACCGGTCGCACACAGGGTCACACACAGAGTCACACACGGGAGTCTCCGGTCTGACCCCACCTTGGGACCCACTAACGTGGACGATTGACGGGTCTTACTTTTCGGAGGTGCTGGTGGTATTGTCCTGAGACCCGTCGTCCTGTTCCAATTCATCCGTTGGCTGGAATGTAGAATTCCATTTAACTACAGATGGGGGCGCTGAGGAGCACAACAAGTCAAAGTTTATTTGTCACATATACACATTATACAAGTACAGTGTCAGTCAAATGCTTCCCGTGCAAAGAAAAAACAAGAAATCTGAAATATGGTTAGTAGTAGTAGTGGTAGTAGTAGTGGTGGTAGTAGTGGTAGTAGTATAATACTAGTAGTAGTACTAGAACTAGAAATAGTATTAGTAGTAGTATAATAGTAGTAGTGGTAGTAGTAGTAGTATAATAGTAGTAGTACTAGAACTAGAAATAATAGTATAATTGTAGTAGTAGTAGAACTAGAAATAGTATTAGTAGTAGTATAATAGTAGTAGTACTAGAACTAGAAATAGTATTAGTAGTATAATAGCAGTAGTAGTACTAGAAATAGTATTAGTATAATAGTAGTAGTAGTAGTACTAGAACTAGAAATAGTATTAGTAGTATAATAGTATTCATAGTAGTAGTACTATTTCTAGAAATAGTATTCATAGTAGTATAATAGTATTCGTAGTAGTACTAGTATTAGTAGTAGTATAATAGTAGTAGTACTAGAAAGAGTATTAGTAGTAGTATAATAGTAGTAGTAGTAGTACTAGAACTAGAAATTGTAGTAGTATAATAGTAGTAGTAGTACTAGAGCTAGAAATAGTATTAGTATAATTAATAATAGTAGTAGTAGTAGTAGAAATTGTATAATAGTAGTAGTAGTACTACTAGAAATAGTATTATTAGTAGTACTAGAACTGGAAATAGTAGTAGTAGTAGTAGTAGTAGTAGTATAATAATAGTAGTAGTACTAGAACTAGTATAATAGTAGTAGACTAGTTGAGCGTCCGTGTCCCCAGTGGTCACTCAGCGGTATTGCAGTCCCGTCGAGGTGCCATGTTTTTTAACGGCGTTTTGAGGTTCATAATTCTTAGTGCCCCCTATTGGTCTTATAGGTGATGATATTAAAGTGTGTATGTGTGTTTGAGGTTCTTCTATACAACTATATAGTTTGAAGGGGTTTGTAGTGACGTTACCTTTACTGCATTGGGCAGACGGTGTGGTGACTGGTGTTTTGGGCATCCCAGAGGTAGATGGTGTGGTGACTGGTGTTTTGGGCGTCCCTGGGGCAGATGGTGTGGTGACTGGTATTTTGGGCGTCCCTGGGGCAGATGGTGTGGTGACTGGTATTTGGGGCGTCCAAGAGGCAGATGGTGTGGTGACTGGTGTTTGGGGCATCCCGGAGGCAGATGGTGTGGTGACTGGTATTTGGGGCGTCCAAGAGGCAGATGGTGTGGTGACTGGTATTTGGGGCATCCCGGAGGCAGATGGTGTGTTGGGTTTCAGGGGTGCTTTCATAGGAACGTACAACATACTCATTTCTCTGTCCTGTGGCTCTCTGTGGTTCACAGAATTGGAACGGGAGAACAATTTTAAAATTATAAAAAGTATTTCTGTAGCACCTTTCATACAAGAATTGCAGCTCAAAGTGCTTCACAGCAGTAAAAATAGACATACAATGAGCATAGAATAGACAGAATAAATAGCTCTCATTTACAATAATCACAGTGTGGTGGATAAAGAACGGACATTTAAGAGCTAACAGGGTTCTGATGGTGCCTTCCATTGGTCCCCGTCAACTCCCACTCCAACGGCCGACCAAGTGGTAAATACCAATGATAAACTAACCAAGTGGTAAATAACAGTGATAAACTACCAAGTGGTAAATAATACCAATGATAAACTACCAAGTGGTAAATACCAGTGATAAACTACCAAGTGGTAAATACCAATGATAAACTAACCAAGTGGTAAATACCAGTGATAAACTACCAAGTGGTAAATAATACCAATGATAAACTACCAAGTGGTAAATACCAGTGATAAACTATCAAGTGGTAAATACCAATGATAAACTACCAAGTGGTAAATACCAGTGATAAACTACCAAGTGGTAAATACCAATGATAAACTACCAAGTGGTAAATACCAGTGATAAACTACCAAGTGGTAAATACCAGTGATAAACTACCAATTGGTAAATACCAATGATAAACTAACCAAGTGGTAGATACCAGTGATAAACTACCAAGTGGTAAATACCAATGATAAACTAACCAAGTGGTAAATACCAATGATAAACTAACCAAGTGGTAAATACCAATGATAAACTACCAAGTGGTAAATACCAATGATAAACTAACCAAGTGGTAGATACCAATGATAAACTAACCAAGTGGTAAATACCAATGATAAACTAACCAAGTGGTAGATACTAGGGATGCCCCGATCACGTTTTTTGCCACCGATACCGATCACCGATCGGCGTGAGCCATATCGGCCAATACCGATCGTTTTTGATTAAACATTTTTTTTTTTTTTTTTATATAATTTTTTTTTTTTTTTATAAAATATATATATTATATAATTAAACTTGTACTTGTATTATCTGCGAGACATCGCCACCACGCAACAAGCTCCACTGTCTGTGTGTACTCTAGTAGCCGCGAGCTACGGCAAGGATTCTCTGGAGCTGCAGATGGACCCTATTGGTATAACGTTACTGTGGTCATATCACATTCAACAACATGCCCTCAGCTCGAATACGCATCGAATCAGTGTTATAAGACATTGATATCAGGAGCTATCTGTAGCTACTGCTAGCCGGATATATAACGTTAATACAACGCCTCAGTGAATTATTTAGTTCAATGGGACATTTCGTTTTGAACAGTGAACTAACTTGCGCTAACGTGAGCTAGCTGAGGTATCATACACGTCTCTACTAGACTTTGTGGAGCGTTTGTTGATGTCAGGAGCTATCGGTAGCTGGCCGGCTAGATACCGTTCGGTTAGACAATGCCTCATCATGTATTAAACTAAAAGTGAATAGTTGACTGGGTCATTTTGTAACGGTAGCTAAGCTAACGTTAGCTCAGGGAGACGCCGTCCTCCCGTGTCCCGTCCCACTAGACTACTAGACCCGTGTTTACATGCGTGCGGGAGGGGCTGGAGGGATGAGCAGACGCCGCACCACCCGGTGTCTGAGACAGAACTCAGCGACAGCGAGTGAGATCGGTTTTGACGATCGGCGAAAATAAAGCATTATCACCGATCACCGATCGCATATTTATACTGATTATCGGCCGATAACGATCGGTGGCCGATCGATCGGGGCATCCCTAGTAGATACCAGTGATAAACTAACCAAGTGGTAAATACCAATGATAAACTACCAAGTGGTAAATACCAGTGATAAACTAACCAAGTGGTAAATACCAATGATAAACTACCAAGTGGTAAATACCAGTGATAAACTAACCAAGTGGTAAATACCAGTAACCACTACATTCTGTTTGTAAACATGCAGCATTCTGACAGGATCAACTCACCTTCCTCCATTAACCTTTGGTGCGACTGCTCTCGGATTGGGCCCTCTAGGTGTTTGGAATGCTGCCATCTGCTGGGCCCATTTAGGTAGTCTGGTGTTGGTGGTATTGCTCGTGACCCCCGTAGAGGACCAACGGCTGCATTCAGTCATTTTGGACAGAGTTGTTCAAATTCACTCTACTCAAAATCAAATTAAAATCAACGTGGCATTTTTCCTAGAATTTTTTTCCCAACCCCCCCCCCATCCCAACCCCCCCCCCCCCCCCCCCCCTTTACAATTTAGAAGCATGGTCAGAGAAAGCAGATGAGATGCACATGATCAGAGAAAGCAGATGAGATGCACATGATCAGAGAAAGTAGATGAGATCCTCATGATCAGAGAAAATAGATGAGATGCCCCCACCCCACCTACTCACCACCCCCCCCCCCCCCACCCCCCACCCACCTCCTCCAATGTACAGTTTCTTCCCCCTCAAATGTAAATACTCTCAAATACTCTCTTTTTATAAACTCTGTCTATTAATCAGAGTTTCCAACGCCAGGGTCTATGACAGGCTCTTAAACATTACTGTATATTTGTAGATCTGGTATGTCATAAATGTCTGGATGTAACAGTACTGTCTATCTGTATGTCATGTATATGTCATATGTTATGATTCATAAAAAATGGGGGACCCTGATGTAAAGTTTGTAAACAAGACGAACGTCTCTCTGGTCTGCATCCCCTTAACAATTGTATGTATTGAGCCGTACTGTATTGTACCCATTCTGCAATCTGTTAAATAAAATTGTCAATAAAGAAATCAATCAATGCACATGATCAGAGAAAGTATATGAGATCCTCATGCACATGCAAATATGCACTTTTTTCAAGTATATCTGGACAATGTACTTAATGTTACTTTAAGAACCTTGGAATTACAGCTACTGTATTTAACATTACAGGGCTATAGTTAGCTGGTTAGCTAGTTGAATGTATAGATGTAACAGTACTGTCTTCTGTCATATTATGTTATGATGAATTGAAAATGGTGAACCCTGATGTAAACAAGACGAAAGTCTTTCTCTGGTCTGCATCCCCTTAACAATTGTGTGTATTGAGCTGTACTGTATTGTACCCATTCTGCAATCTGTTAATAAAGTCTTCAATCAATCAATCAATCAATCAATCAATCAGAATTAGCACAATGTCGGTTGGCCAACAGGCAGACCAGTGGACCAGAGTATTTACTGGAATCTAGTTGTATGCAACTATTCAATATATTGGTTGTGATCAGTATTTTTTATCAGTATTCACTCTTACTGACCCGTTTCTACAAAGCAGTGAATCGACACAGAAACAACATGAATAAACAAACAGCAACACAACACCCTGACAGAATTAGAACAACAACAATCCAGGAGTTAGTCTGTACCTGACTGGTGCTGCCACACTGAACGCTGGCTCCTGCTGCTCCACTACAGGAGGCGCCCGTTTGTTGAACGATGTTTGTTTGTTCCGATGTCTCGTCATATTGTGCTTTTCTTCTGAAGCGATTGTTCAGAGTCGTCCAGATATACTAGTTACTTATATTTGAATTAATCGGCTGTTAACAAGGTCTTCTTAACCAAAGCAGTTCCCACACGCGTGTTTTTCCCCGTAGCCTATGTTTGCGAAGACGCTCTCTGATTGGCTAGCCGCGTACAGCGAAGACCCTCTCTGATTGGTTTAGCGCCGAAGGGTCTCTTCCGCCTTGTACATTCTCTGCTTCACAAAGTGGTTATGCTTTGGCCCTCTTTCGAAGTGGGTTATGCTTAGAGTTAGGGTTAGGGTTAGGGTCAAGGTTAAGGTTAGGGTTAAGGTTAGGTTAGGTTAGGGTTAGGGTCGGGAACAACATATCAATTGTTGTTGAATATGCGGAAGAGACCCTTCGGCGCTAAACCAATCAGAGAAGGTCTTCGCTGTACGCGGCTAGCCAATCAGAGAGCGTCTTCGCAAACATAGGCTACGTAAAAGAAATCACATCGTCGGGAGAGAGTAGGGGGTATCTGCAGAGCCGCAGAGCCAGGCTGGACGGGTTGGAGGCGGGGCTTCGTGGTCTGGACAAGTATTAGTGGTCTGGACAAGTATTGCGGATGAGGGGGGGGGGGGGGGGTTCTCTCGCTATGTGTTGGAGTGCGCAATGTGTATGCGCATGCGTGTGGACTGGAGCACGTGAGAGTATAAAGAGTCCATTTTCTGAAACCGTCCAATCTTTCGCCGTCTACTAAAGACTCACTACTTCAACCATTATCTAAATAAAAAAAATCTAACCCTAACTAACCTTACTGTCATGCACTTGTCCTAATAAACTAACCTACACTGTAGCACTCAACACTTTATGAACATTGTTACTGAGATGAAAGTTAAGTTTACTCTATTATTACTAGATCTGGTATGTCATAAATGTCTAGATGTAGCAGTACTGTCTATGTACAAGTTTACTCTATTATTACTAGATCTGGTATGTCATAAATGTCTAGATGTAACATTACTGTCTATGTACCATTGTACCTATGTAAACGAGACGAAAGTTGAAAATTGAAAATGGGGGAAGGTAAGTTGAAAATGGGGGATATATGTAAACTAGCATGGCTTTGTCATTATTCCAATGTACCCAACCCCCCCCCCCCACCTCCAATGTACAGCCCCACCCAACCCCACCCCACCTACCCAACCCAACCTCCTCCAATGTACAGTTTCTATGTCAAATGTATGTCAGTATTCCAATGTACAGTGTGTGTCCCCCCTACCCAACCCCCCCCCCCCCCCACCTCCAATGTACAGACCCACCCCACCTACCCAACCTCCTCCAATGCACAGTTTCTATGTCAAATGTATATTGTGTAGTGATTGTTAATTGTACATAATTCACCCACGGAACTATTGTTAGGAACAAGAGTTCCGCCCGAACATTATATGAGGTGGCACTTCCTGCCACCACACACGAGTGGACTGCACGCAACGTAGCAGTAGCATGTTGTATGTGTGTACCAAATAAATGCTGTTCGCTCTAACTCGAGCTACCGTCTCCGACTCCCATCTCTCGGCACTACACTGGTGACCCCGACATTGGTCTCGCTGAAGTATCAGGGACCGGACCGAACATGGCAAACGATGCCGTTATTATTCGATTGCCGGAGTTTTGGGAGCATTCTGCGGCGGCGTGGTTCGCGCAAACAGAGGCGCAGTTCGCCCTACGAGGGGTTGACGACGACGCCGCGAGATATTACCACGTCGTCTCGAGCCTCGGGAGCACGACAGCGGCGAGGACGGTAGGCTTCATAACAGCTCCGCCTGCCCGGTATAAATATGAGGCGTTTAAGACGCACCTACTCAGGATTTTTGAGTTGTCACCGTCTGAGCGGGCCCGACGCTTGCTGGATATACGTGGCTTGGGAGACAGCAAGCCGTCGGCGCATATGGAGATGATGCTGAACCTACTGGGCGCCGAGCAGCCAAACTTTTTATTTAAAGAGCTGTTCCTCAGACACATGCCGCCACGGGTACAGACGGCACTAGCCAATACAAACATTGTGGATCCCCGTGCTCTGGCAGAGGAGGCAGATCGGTTCTACCTGGCCACTCGACACTTTACCCCAGGGCTAATAGCCTCGACTCGCGGTTACACGCCGCAGGGGGGAGGGGCGAGGAAGAACAGGAGCAGCGCTGCCGCAGGCCTGTGTTATTACCACGCACGTTTCGGCGCGAGGGCGACAAGATGCCGTTCCCCTTGCACTTTCGTCATGACGCATAAACGCAGACACCTGCGCCCGGTAGCAGCGGTGAGCGCAGGTGTGTCGAACCGGCTGCTTTTCATTAGAGACACACTCTCCGGTTGCAAATTCCTCTGCGACACCGGAGCTCAGAGGAGCGTCCTGCCGGCTACAAAAGAGGACACCGCCGGCGATGATAGAGGTCCACGCCTGACGACCGCCAACGATACCCCTATCCGCACCTACGGTACAAGGACCGTGGAACTGTGTTTTGGGGGCCAGCGGTTCACGTGGGACTGCATCACGGCCGACATTTCGTTCCCACTGCTTGGGGCAGATTTCCTGGGTGCACACGGTCTCCTCGTGGACATTAGACAGGGCCGCCTAATAAATGCACAGACACGGGCTTCGTTGGCATGTGTCCGCGATGAGGCGACATACGGCGGCCTTCTTACAGCTTTCACCGACCACGAACCCCTCACGACGTCTGAGTCAAAGGTAGCGGAGCCATGGTCGGCACGACAAGAGCTCACGTACGATTCCGAGGGCGCCGCGGGACACGTCGCCGAGAAGCCCAACGTCGTCATCGGAGCTGTACAGCCGGACCTCGACTACGTCGACAGGGGCTCGGGACAGGCCTCCGACCACGACATCCAGGCCCTCAGGACTCCAGATTCCAGTCTACGCCTGGAGGACGTCGCGATTGGTCACTCGGGTCCGACGCTGCTGAATGACCTATCCACCGGACACCCTAGCCCACAGGCCCCTGAGGACTGGCGAAGGCTCGCCTTTGAGGTGGGGTACAACCACCACAAGATTGAACCCGCCCACGTAGACATTTCCCAGCCCTTAGAGCTGGCCCTCTCCCCCCGCCGAGGCCGTCCGCCGCTACCCCGGGACCCGCCAACGACGGAGCCGCCGTTGGCCTCGTCGATGTCTGTGCCCCCGGGTGTCGGGGAGGACACGGGCGCTTGCGCCGCCCCTACCTCCCCGCCCCTGGCTTTCCGCACTCACCGTGGCCGGTTCATGCCCCCGGGCGCCGTGGAGGGCGCAAGCGCTTGCACTGCGCCCCCGGTTGTCCGCTCACGCCGCGGCCGGGTGGTTGTCTCGCCCCGCCGTGGAGATTTTGACCATGGGTGAATTCTGGGGGGGCTTGTGTAGTGATTGTTAATTGTACATAATTCACCCACGGAACTATTGTTAGGAACAAGAGTTCCGCCCGAACATTATATGAGGTGGCACTTCCTGCCACCACACACGAGTGGACTGCACGCAACGTAGCAGTAGCATGTTGTATGTGTGTACCAAATAAATGCTGTTCGCTCTAACTCGAGCTACCGTCTCCGACTCCCATCTCTCGGCACTACAATACACTCTTTTTCTGGATTTTTTTAGTATCACAAACAGTACTGTATTTGAAAATCTGGTATGTCATAAATGTATAGATGTAGCAGTACTGTCTATCTGTATGTCGTGTGTGTCATATGATTAATTGAAAATGGGGGACCCTGATGGAAACAAGACGAAAGTCTTTCTCAGGTCTGCATCCTCTTAACAATTGTATGTATTGAGCTGTACTGTACTGTACCCATTCTGCAATCTGTTAATAAACTTTTCAATCAATCAATCAATCAATGAGACGAAAGTGAAGTTGAAAATGGTGCGCAGTAGTGCAAATACTTGTCCAGACCACTAATACTTGTCCAGACCACGAAGCCCCGCCTCCAACCCGTCCAGCCTGGCTCTGCGGCTCTGCAGATACCCCCTATTGGAGTGAGACCTGAGGTGAACGTGCTCCAATCCGCCACCGTGTGGCAGCATTCTCTAACAACACATGCATGACGTCAGCAGAATTAATGAATGGATGAATAAATTAATGAAAACTTTATTTAACAGATTGCACACACAATTGTTAAGGGGATTGCAGACCAGAGAAAGACGTTTGTCTTGTTTACATCAGGGTCCCCCATTTTCAATTCATAGTAGTGACATTTATGAGTTTCAAGTTTCTTTAATAATTGTCATACAGAAGTACAGAATACTTTTATACAAAATGCTTCTTACTGTTACGCTCCAGAGACTGTGCTAGACAAGATAAGTATGAAATAAAATAGTATAGCATGTAAAAATAGAAGTAAAAATAGAAGTCACAGTGTTCAGTATACATATGTACAATGTTCGATGCAGAATAGAAGTAACTGAGTTAGTTACCATACAATATACAATATACTATGCAATGTACTAATATACAATACTATATAGTGCAAAGCAGAAATGGGATGAGGTACAATTTAGGTACAATTTACAGTAAGGTGTACGGGTTGTAGTGCAAATCCTTTACCAATAAATATAAAGTGTGTTTAGGTGTTCTAAAGTGTGGAGAGTGGGTGCTGCAGTGTGTTGTTTGTTTAAAGTGAGTGTGTGAGTGTGGATGTGTGTGCTGTGTGCATTTGATGGTTGTTGCATAGTGTTTATTGTTCGTTGAGCAGTCTGATGGCCTGGGGATAGAAGCTTCTTCTGAGTCTTTCTGTGCTTGCCATGAGACTCCGGTATCGCTTGCCTGACCGCAGCAGTTCAAAGAGGCAGTTGTTTGGGTGGCTGGAGTCCTTGATGAATCTCTTAGCCTTACCCCTGCACCGCTTGTTGTAAATGTTCTGGAGGGTGGGAAGCAGGGGCGGAGCTAGGGGGTGGCTACCTGGGCTCAAGCCCCGGATGTATTCTGAAAAGCCGCGAATCTATTTAAAAAAAAATTAAATACATTTTTTTTTTTTTATAATTCATCATTGTTACATGAAAATATGTTTGCACCAGATTTAGCAGAAGCTAATTTCCATCTGTGGTCTATCCAGCTGCTAACTGTATTTGAGTGAGTTAAGTCTTGGTGTTATGGTAGACCTAAGCTTTAAATCACAATCAACAAGTTGACAAAAACTTAATTCTTCCACCTTAGAAACATAGCTAAAGTACGGCCATTTATAAATCAAAAGGACGCTGAAAACCAGATCCATGCCTTTATCTCAAGCCAACTCGACTACTGTAATGCACTCCTTACCGGCCTCCCGAAAAAATACGATGATAACTATTTTATTGCAATGCACTATTGCATTATTTTATTCTATTTTACTAACTATTTTATTGCACTGCACTATTTTACTTTGTATCAGTGAATCATAGACGCCTGGCCATAAGAGCATTCAGAGCATCTCTGCTCTCCCACTATTGAACTTGGGGGAGCAACGGTATGATCTTGCTCCACCACTTTTTGATTATATGAAAAATATGATATATCCCCCCCCAATATATAAATCTAACCATAACTACGTTATGGTTAACTGAGTTTTATAGTGAAAAGAGCAGCTTTATTGGTCAAGATTGAAGGCTCTATATTGCAGGAAATTGCACGTACAGGTTCATTAAATTCAAAAAAAATCTGTCGTGGAGGGGGTCATGCCTGACCCCCTCCAAACCACCACTTGCCTGCCAAAAAAAAAAAAAAAAAAAAAAAAAAGGGGGGCCCATCTGGGCTAAGCCCCGGATCTCCTACAATCCTAAATCCGCCGCTGGTGGGAAGCCCCCCTCCAATTGTGCATTTGGCTGAACGTGTCACTCTCTGTAGTCTGCTTCGGTCTTGTGCGGTGCTATTCCCAAACCAGGAGGTGATATTGCCAGTCAGGATGCTCTCTATTGTACATGAGTAGAAGTTCTTAAGGATCTTCTGACTGACTTGGAACTTCCTTAGGCGCCTGAGGAAGTAGAGGCATTGTCGTGCCTTCTTCACAACACTGTCAATGTGTGTGGTCCATGTCAAGTCCTCGGATATGTGGGCTCCGAGGTACTTAAAACTGTTCACTCTCTCAACCGGTGCCCCGTCGATGCTGAGGGGGCTGTAGTCCCTGACCCCCGACCTCCTAAAGTCCACAATCATCTCCTTTGTTTTGCTGACGTTCAGGGAGAGGCTGTTCTCCTGGCACCATCCCGCCAGGACCTTGACCTCTTCCAGGTAGGCCCTCTCGTCGTTTGCAGAGATCAGGCCCACCACTACTGTGTCGTCAGCAAATTTGATGATTGTGTTGTTATTCCGCTGAGCCACACAGTCATGTGTGTATAGGGAGTAGAGGAGGGGACTCAGAACACAGCCCTGGGGGGCCCCTATGTTGAGGGTGATGGATGAGGAGGTGCAGTTGTCTGCTCTCACCACCTGGGGTCTGCCTGTCAGGAAGTCCAAGACCCACTGGCAGAGGTCATAGTTCAAGCCCAGGTCCCTGAGCTTGGCTATGAGTTTGGAGCGGACTATGGTATTGAATGCTGAGCTGTAGTCGATGAATAGCATTCTCACATAGTTCCCCTGCCTCTTGTCCAGGTGTGATGCTGCTGTGTGCAGCACATGGGCTATGGCGTCCTCCGTGGACCTGTTGGGGCGGTATGCAAATTGCAGGGGGTCCAGGTTGATGGGGAGGGAGGAGCAGATGTAGCCCTTTACTAGCTTCTCAAAGCACTTCATGGCTATGGAGGTGAGAGCTACAGGGCGGTAGTCGTTGAGGCAAGCAGGCTTGGATTTTTAGGTACAGGGATGATAGTGGACTTCTTCAGGCAGGTGGGGATGACAGCCTGTTCTAAGGACAGGTTAAATATGTCAGTGAATACTGGGGCCAGTTGGTCGGCACAGACTTTTAGGACGCGGCCGGGGATGCCGTCCGGTCCTGCTGCCTTCCTGATATTCACTTTTTTAAAGGTCCACCTCACCTTATGCTTTGTTACCCTGAACACTGAGTCTCCATCAGCAGACCCCCCCCCCCCCCATTGCCGTGGCTTGTAGGCTGGTGTTGTTATTCCCAGCCTCAAACCACACATACATGACATCATGACATTTATGACATATGGACATACATGACATACAGATAGTATAATGAATGCATGAAAACTTTATTTAACAGATTGCAGAATGGGTACAATACAGTACGGTGCAATACACACAATTGTTAAGGGGATGCAGACCAGAGAAAGTTGTTTGTCTTGTTGATTGATTGATTGAAAACTTTATTAACAGATTGCAGAATGGGTACAGTACAGGTTAGGGTTAGGGAATTAGCAATACATACAATTGTTAAGGGGATGCAGACCAGAGAAAGACTTTCGTCTTGTTTACATCAGGGTCCCCCATTTTCAATTCATCATAACATATATGACACACACGACATACAGATAGACAGTACTGCTACATCTATACATTTATGACATACCAGATTTGCAAATACAGTACTGTTTGTGATACAAAAAGTGTCCAGAAAAGAGTGTATATACATTTGGCGTAGAAACGGTACATTGGAGGAGGTTGGGTAGGTGGGGTGGGGTTGGGTGGGTGGGGGGGGGACTGTACATTGGAGGGGGGGAGGGTAGGGGTTGGGGGGGGACACTGTACACTGTACATTGGAATACTGACAAAGCCATACTTGGTCATTTACTGTACAACTGGGTTAGGACATTTGTGGGGGCCAGTTTCGAATTGCAGTCTCCCGTAGGTGTTCTTTGAGAGTGTTTTTGAAAGTGGGTAGTGATTCACATTCCTTTACAGCTTTGGGTAGGGCGTTCCACATTGATGTGGCATAATTGCGAAACGTGTTTAGTCCCTTGTTTGAGCCGAATCTGGGTTTAACATGATTTGTGGAGCTCCCTCTGGTGTTGTGATTGTGGTATTCACTGACCTTTGGGAAGTATTTTGACATGTACATGGGTACCTTGGTCGTGTAGTGTATCTTGTAGACCAGGCCCATTGCAAGTTGCTGTACTCTGTCGTCTACTCTAAGCCATCCTAGGTTGTCAAAGTGGGCAGGGGTGAGGTGGGTTCTAGGAGTCAGGTCAAGCAGTAGTCTGACTAGTTTGTTTTGAGATGTTTGTAATTTGGTTTTTAGTGCCTTTGAGGTGCTTTGGTACCATGAGGTGCAAGCATAGTCATAGTACCCTTGAATGAGTGCTCCTGCCAGAGTCTTCAGGGTATTCTTGTTTACCAGAGAGGAGATCCGGTACAAGAAACAAGTTCGTTGGTTGACTTTTTTTATTACATTGGATGCCATTTTGTCACAGGAAAGATTAGCCTCTAGGATGGAACCCAGGTAGGTAATTTCATCTTTCCTTGTGACAATATTGTCACCCACTGTAACTGAGAAGATAAGATAAGATATTCCTTTATTGATCCCCTTGGGGAAATTCAGGCATCATAGCAGCATGGGGGAAGGGGGGGGGGTGGTACAGGTAGTAAAAACAACACAGGCAGTGTAAACAATTAGGTCAATTTGGTCAATATAATTTACTATCTAACTAGCTGAAAAAGAATATTCACATTATTTACAGTGTCACATAAGGTGCAGTATGCATAAGGTAGTGTTATAATTTACTATCTACTGAGTATACATTATTCACAGTATCACAGTATCCACTGAAATATACATTATTCACAGTATCACAGTATCACAGTATCCACATAAGGTGCAGTATGCCTAAGGTAGTGTAGGTTGTCCTCCTTGGGTTCCTATAAGTCCCAGGTCAATGTCTGGTAGCAGTCGCTGCCCCCTGTCGTGGAGCCTGGAGGCTGCTAGTCGCTGCCCACTGTTGTGGAGCCTGATGGCCGCTGGTATGAAGGACTGTCCGAGGCGGTTAGTTGAGTGTCGGGGGGGAATGAGTCTGTGGCTGAACGAGCTTCTCATCTTGACTAGCTCGTCGTAGAGGGGGTGGTAGGGGTTCTCCATGATGGCAGCCAGCTTCCTAAGGGCTCGCGTCCACCTGCCTCACATTTATGACCGCACGCGTCTTTTTTCAATGTATCCCAATGGGGAGGGAGCGCATGCGGCCGCCTATGGGAAGTGCGCTGCGGTCGGCTTTTTTTTTCACCGCCTTTCAGCTTTTCTATGCGGCCGCATACAGCCTAGAGAGTTGAAACGTTCTGAACTTTTTCTCACCGCATGCGCCCCGCCCCATTCTACCGGTCGCACTCCCAGCATGTTTCAGCCAGAAATATGCGCCAGGTGGACGCGGGCCCTTATCATCCCCCTCTCTGCCATCACCTCAAGTCTAGGTAGCTCGACTCCCACCACGGAGCTAGCCTTCCTCACCAGCTTGTTGAGCTTGTTGGTGTCCCTTGAGTTGATGTAGCCTCCCCAGCATGCCACAGCATAGAAGAGGATGCTGGCCACTACAGACTGGTAAAATGACTGCAGCAGTCTGTTGCACACATTGAAGGACCTGAGTCTCCTCAGGAAGAACAGCCTGCTCTGTCCCTTCCTGTAGAGGGCCTCTGTGTTATCCGACCAGTCCAGTTTATTGTTCAGGTGTACCCCAAGGAACTTATATGAGTCCACCACCTCCACATGCACCCCTCGGATGGTGATGGGAATCGGGGGGGGGCCTCTTCTTGCCCCTCCGGAAGTCCACCACCACAGAAGCCGTCGGTCTTGCTGAGTTTGTTATTTGAACCGAAGAAAATGGACTCTGTTTTGCCCATGTGTAATGATAGTTTGTTATCGGCAAGCCATATGCAGATTTTGCCTAGTTCCGAGCTGAGGGTTTTTTCAACCTGTAACTTGTTCTTGTCAGAGACCAGCAGGGCTGAGTCGTCCGCAAACAGTTTTTACATCAGGGTCCCCCATTTTCAATTCATAGTAGTGACATTTATAACATACACAACATACATGACATCATGACATTTATGACATAGGGACATACATGACATACAGGTATATAGAACTGTTACATTTGTGACATATGTAACGGTTGTGACAACGTCACCTTAAACTTCGATGCCTCGAGTGGGAGTTGAACCCCGGTCTCCCGCACCGGGGCCGACATCACAAACCGCTGCGCCAAGAAAGGATATCCCTCCTAAGCGCTCAGTCTATGCGTCTTTTGAGGATGTGAGAGTGAGTTTAACCCATAGCACCGCTACTCACCCCAGCCCTTCTTGACTGCGCTTCACGATACCATCCGTTACACATATACGATATGCAAATATACAGTACTGTTACCCAGAGATCCTAACAGAAAATATATACATAGCAGAACACAGTAATATACCAATGCACTTGTACACACAACTGGATAGAAAATATTAGTGTCCTGAGGCCCAGGGTCGGCTCTGACCAATTAGCTGGATTTTATCTGGCGCCCCCTTGCATCACAGTTTATTCACTACCAATAACATGCACTCACACTTTTGTTTTCATAGCATATAATGTGAGGGTCACGTCAGATAGCCACACTTTACCATTGCCCAGAGAGAGGGGGAGCGCAGGTAAAGTCTATTTGCCTGGCTGGAGGGGGTGACATTAACTAAGAAATTATTATTATTTAATAGGCTATTGTAGTGATTGTTAATTGTACATAATTCACCCACGGAACTATTGTTAGGAACAAGAGTTCCGCCCGAACATTATAGGGGGTGGCACTTACTGCCACCACGGGTCAGTCATCTGCACGCAACGCAGCAGTAGCTGGTTGTTATTTGTGTACTGAATAAAAGCTGTTCGCTCTACCGAGCTACCGTCTCCGACTCCCATCTCTCGGCACTACACTGGTGACCCCGACATTGGTCTCGCTGAAGTATCAGGGACCGAACCGAACATGGCAAACGATGCCGTTATTATTCGATTGCCGGAGTTTTGGGAGCATTCTGCGGCGGCGTGGTTCGCGCAAGCAGGGGCGCAAGCGCTTGCACCGCGCCCCGGGTTGTCCGCTCACGCCGCGGCCGGGTCGTTGTCTCTCCCCGCCGTGGAGATTTTGACCATGGTTGAATTCTGGGGGGGCTTGTGTAGTGATTGTTAATTGTACATAATTCACCCACGGAACTATTGTTAGGAACAAGAGTTCCGCCCGAACATTATAGGGGGTGGCACTTACTGCCACCACGGGTCAGTCATCTGCACGCAACGCAGCAGTAGCTGGTTGTTATTTGTGTACTGAATAAAAGCTGTTCGCTCTACCGAGCTACCGTCTCCGACTCCCATCTCTCGGCACTACACTATGCCGCTATGCTATAGAGTTACGCTGGTTGTTGTGGGGTTATTTCATATTTAGAAATAACAGTTAGTATTAATAAAGAATTCTTTAAATGGGAAACTTTTTTTCTCCCCATTTGTTGCGCCCCCTCTGGGTGGTGGCGCTCTTAGCATTTGCCTATACTGCCTATGCCAAAAACCGGCTCGGCCTGTCCTTTGTCCCTTTGTCCTTTAACAGTCTGGTGTCCTGAGTCTCCTCCCACATCATTATTTCCAGTCGTGGTCATAAGGTCAGCTGCCAGGAGACCTCCGGTGTTGTTTACACTGCGATGCAACAAACATCATGGTATTTCCATATTTCTATTTGCATTTTATATGCAAATATTTCTCTCATATTTTTATATTCAGATGAAACTTTATTGCCTATATTTATGTCTTTCTACTATTACCGTGCCCTTATACCTCTCCTCCCCCATAAATGGTAAATGGTGCATTTATATAGCGCTTTTATCCAAAGCGCTTTACAATTTTGTTCCTCACATTCACGCATGGAACTCTCTTCCCAGACATGTTACGCAGGAGAATAGTAAATGCCGTTTCAGAATCTTGGTAAAACAACATTTTTAATCAGAGAAATGTACCTCCCTAACCGATATTAAAGGTGTGTACGTAAATGAAAATGTATGTGTCTGATAAGGAGATAGGGATATATGGAAATGTATGTGTCTGATGTGGATATATTATTAGAAGATTGAATAATTGCTTGATATAAACGTAGATAATGTATGAAAAAGCTAAATTGTATATTATGCTGTATTAAATAGATTATTTGTATTAAAAGTTGATTAGGAGTATTCACGTATGTTCTTATGTACCCCAGTTTCTATTGCATGTACATATTTGTGTTTTGTTACACGTATATGTACATACTTACCAACTGTTTTGCCTGTTTTATAGCAACACTACTATCACTGACATCTAAGAAGGGAGATCCCCCCCTTGACCGGCCCTTCTAAGGTTTCTCCCCTCCCCATTGCCTGTGGTGCTTTTTTCCTATTGCTAGGTTTTTTGTGCGTTTTTCCTTACCTTCACATGGGTCTATGTCTGGGAGTGTTGCCATTTATTTATTTTACATTTTATTTTGGATTTCATGGTGTTTTTTGTTTTGTTCTTGATATATTGTGATGTTTCTTCTTGACTTTTTTAAAGAAGACTTGTCCGGCCCATTAACGTTAACGTGTGTTGTCGGGCCTTACACATTTATTTGATTTGATTCATTTCAATCTTTATAGACGACTGTACATGTTGTCCTGTACATGTTGTCCTGTATAGGGCTGTCCCTGAAGCCTGTTTTTGGGCTTCGAACTTCGTCAGAGTTTTTCGAACGGACGTTTGAACCGCTGAACGGATTTGGTCACCTGAAAGGGCAAGCGACAGGCAAGAAATAGGGCTTTAATTCAATTTATATATTGTATTAAAAGAAATGCACACCGTGACCCGAGCAGGTCGGCAAAGTGGCGCATCGCAAATTTTTCAAATGTATCCAAGAGTAAAGACCCTATCAAAACAGCAGTCAAAGTGTATATACAAATTTTTACTGATGTTTTATAAGATTGACCGAAAATAAGAATTTATCTGAAAAATGCGAATTATATCTATTTTATCGTAAAATCCTGACAGAGTATATACATATGATGGGGAGGGGACTGTACATTAGGAGGGGGTGGGTGGGTGGGAGAGAAATATACATACGGCGGGGAGGGAATATATACATGCGGTGGGGAGGAGACTGTCTATTAGGAGGTGGTGGGGGTTTTGGGCATTTACGGTGGCCAGTTTCGAATTGCAGCCTCCCGTAGGTGCTCTTTAAGAGCGGTTTTGAATGTGGGCAGGGATTCACATTCCTTTACAGCTTTGGGTAGGGCGTTCCACATTGTTGTGGCATAATTGCGAAACGTGTTTAGTCCCTTTTTTGAGCCGAATCTGGGTTTAACATGATTTGTTGAGCTTCCTCTGGTGTAGTGGTTGTGGTATTCACTGACCTTTGGGAAGTATTTTGACATGTACATGGGCACCCCGGTCGTATAGTGTATCTTGTAGACCAGGCCCATTGCAAGTTGCTGTACTCTGTCATCTACTCTAAGCCATCCTAGGTTGTCAAAGTGGGCAGGGGTGAGGTGGGTTCTGGGGTTCAGGTCAAGTAGTAGTCTGACCAGTTTGTTTTGTGATGTTTGTAATTTTGTTTTAAGCGCCTTTGAGGTGCTTTGGTACCATGAGGTGCATGCATAGTCATAGTACCCTTGAATGAGTGCTCCTGCCAGAGTCTTCAGGGTATTCTTGTTTACCAGAGAGGAGATCCGGTACAAGAATCTAGTTCGTTGGTTGACTTTTTTTATTACATTGGATGCCATTTTGTCACAGGAAAGATTTGCCTCTAGGATGGAACCCAGGTAGGTAATTTCGTCTTTCCTTGTGACAATATTGTCACCCACTGTAACTGAGAAGCCGTCGGTCTTGCTGAGTTTGTTATTTGAACCGAAGAGAATGGACTCTGTTTTGCCCATGTGTAATGATAGTTTGTTATCAGCGAGCCATATGCAGATTTTGCCTAGTTCCGAGCTGAGGGTTTTTTCAACCTGCAACTTGTTCTTGTCAGAGACCAGCAGGGCTGAGTCGTCCGCAAACAGGAACAAGTTGCAGTCACAGGCTGACGACATGTCATTTGCATAAATTAAGAGTAGCGGTCCTATAGAGCGTTTCAAACCTTTCATCTGGACCTAGAAAGCGTTTCAAACCTTTCATTTGAACCTATAGAGCGTTTCAAACCTTTCATCTGGACCTAGAAAGCGTTTCAAACCTTTCATCTGAACCTAGAAAGCGTTTCAAACCTTTCATCTGAATCTATAGAGCGTTTCAGACCTTTCATCTGAACCTATAGAGCGTTTCAAACCTTTCATCTGAACCTATAGTGTTTCAAACCTTTCATCTGAACCTATAGAGCGTTTCAGACCTTTCATCTGAACCTAGAGAGCGTTTCAGACCTTTCATCTGAACCTATAGAGCGTTTCAGACCTTTCATCTGAACCTAGAGAGCGTTTCAAACCTTTCATCTGAACCTATAGTGTTTCAAACCTTTCATCTGAATCTATAGTGTTTCAAACCTTTCATCTGAACCTAGAGAGCGTTTCAGACCTTTCATCTGAACCTATAGTGTTTCAGACCTTTCATCTGAACCTATAGTGTTTCAAACCTTTCATCTGAACCTATAGTGTTTCAAACCTTTCATCTGAACCTATAGTGTTTCAAACCTTTCATCTGAATCTATAAAGCGTTTCAGACCTTTCATCTGAACCTATAGTGTTTCAAACCTTTCATCTGAATCTATAAAGCGTTTCAAACCTTTCAACTGAACCTATAGTGTTTCAAACCTTTCATCTGAATCTAGTGTTTCAGACCTTTCATCTGAACCTATAGAGCGTTTCAAACCTTTCATCTGAATGTATAGAGCGTTTCAGAGTGACCATAACAATAACATTGTAAGTGGACATTTATTTACTGTCACCATGTTTGCTGACGCAACAGCTGACAGGAAGTACATTTTGGTCCAGCCTGTTCCCTAGCAACAGAATTCCAGTGACAGACCTTTTCAGTAGAATTGTGTTGCTGAAGCAGCAGCTTGGGTCCAAATGTACTGCAAACAAACACTGTGACAGGAAATAAACTAGGGCCCATTTTAGAATGTTTACGTTGTCAAGTTAGAGAAGATCTATATATGTTGACTACCTACCTCAAACTAGTCTACCCATATATGCTATAGCCTATAGCATGTGCAATAGTGCTGTATATATTTATATTTACCACCTATATATATCCATATTTCTGAATATACCTGTTTATAATCATTCTACCTACACATATAACTATATATGATAGCGTGTACAAAAATGCTATATATACCATATATATATAATTATATCCACACCTGTCTGTACAAACCTGCATATACATGTAATCCTTGTTACATATCCCTTACCTACTCTTAGGTACCTACTAGTTACGCTGCTGGCCAATGTGACTTACTACCAGTGTCTTTATGTATCACTGTACATAATAATACTACAACTCTGTACATCTGATAGCACCATTCTATGACAAATTTATATATTTTATACCCAGTTTAATCATCTGTACATTGTATATTACTATTGCACTTTACTGTTACATTTGCACGCTGGTTGGACGTCAAACCTCTTTTCGTTGTACTGTACTTGTGCTGTATGATGAGAATACATTTGAATCAAATCTAATGTAATTACTGCTGTGGTAAAATCAGAGACTGATCATGTAATGGATTAGTATTGTAATGGATTCGGCCAACTACACATTTAGTATTAAATAAATTAACTGGGATAGTTGAGGTATGACAAACACTGAATAGCAATAATGAGAAACCTTCATCTAAAATCTTGTTTTATTGTGCCATAGTCATGAAGTTTGAGCATGTGATCATTAAAGAACACTTTGAATGTATACAGAAGATACACCAGAAAGAATGAAGGCAAACATGAATCTCTTCTTCACGTGATTCTGAAATGTAGACCTTCAGATTAGTGTTAGCACAGCTCTCCATGTGAAAATCATGACCATAATAATGTTAGAAAATAGACGTCTCCCTTTTGTCAATCCCCTTATCGACCGTCTTGCGAGACCAAAGAAAAGCTTGGTCTGCGTTGGGAGTGTGAGTAATAACATGGGGAACAACATTCAATAATCTTTAAACAAACATTGTTTTTTTGACGTGCAAAGGAATTCCAACAGGCTTCAGATGGCAGCCTGTACCTTATTTACCACGAAAGGGCAAAAGTTCACCTTTGCCTCTAATGCTATTGGAGTTTGAAAAAAGCTCATATTGCAAACTAGCTAATAAGAAAGGTAGGAACACATGAACTGTCAAGAGTCTCTACGGTAGGAACACGTGAACTGTTAGTCTCTACGGTAGGAACTAGGAACACATGAACTGTCAATAATCTCTACGGTAGGAACATAGACTGTCAAGAGTCTCTACGGTAGGAACACATGAACTGTCAAGACGTTACACTTAAACACATGTTGTCAAGTATCTGTTCTGCAATTTGTAACGTTTTCTGGCGGTTTACTGCTATTAAAGGACAACGCCCGTGTTTTAGACATGTGGGTCCCAAATTATTCTTCCTCAATACATAATGTACGTCTGACATAATCATTCATTATCATTTACCATGTCTGAAATATTTGTCTATCGTAGATTTTGATGCAATACAGTGTCTTCCTCTTTAGACTCCCTATTAAGGCACAATAGAGCGACTCTTCAGGAGAACAACTGCATCTCAGATGTTATTGTGACATCATCAGACGTTGTGATCATGGTCATGTGGTAGTTATATCTACAACAACCAATGGCAGTGGTGAATCAGCAAAAAAAAGTACAACATATTCCAGACATGGTCAAAGTCTGATAATTAATAATGAATAATTTACGCCAGATAAAATCTTTGTATCGAGGCAAGAAGAGGAACACAACATTTCCCAGAATGTTGGCATGTTCCTAGGACAAGTCATTCTTGCGTTGATACATATTTAAAGGACAAGTCATTCTTGCCTTTATACATATTATACAAATCCAGGCTAAAGAACAGGGAGGCCCGTGCATTTGCGGTTACAGCCCCCAAACTGGAACGAGTTGCCTCCCCACATTAGGCTGGCCCCAACGCTCCCAATGTTTAAATCCCATTTTAAAACACATCTGTTCTCCCTAGCATTTAAAAAAATGTACAGTCTGCTGCCGTAATCTGTTTGTAGTTTTGTGTGCATTGTATTGTGATTAGTCTATGTTTTTTTTTACTATATTGATTTATTGTGAAGCACTTTGGTCAACTTTGTTGTTTTTAAAACGTGCTATATAAATAAAGTTGGATTGGATTGGATTATTCATTATTACACATTATTCCAGACATGGTAAAAGTCACATAATGAATAATGATAATGAATAATTATGCCAGATAAAATGTATCAAGGCAAGAATGGCCTGTCCTTTAGAGGAACACGCCAAGGTCATGGGACGCTTACCGTGTAGTCTGACTCTGGAGAACACATTGTTCCTTTAAACTCCTAACACTTTCAAGTTACTGTGCTCAAAGTGTGGTAAAGCGGTAGATACAACGAGCAGCTCAGACTGACTGGCAGGACGTCCCCTCCTACAAACACACAACATACGGTCACCCTGTTACTACAGGACATCCACGAGGACAAATCAATAAACATGTCAAATCAACAAACCTGGATTACTACTGAAAAAAAGATTCTTAGTCTTGAGTACCATGTGGCGAGAAAACATGAAAAATCCTAATTTTTTTTGGCCTCTTGTTGTGAAAAGCCCTCACTTAGCAGCAGTTAAGGCAAACGACTGTTCCCAATGGTTACAATTATACCTGAGTACCTATGGAAATGCAATAATGTTAAGTCTACAACAGTACAGCCGACAATAATAGGCTATGGTTATATCGCGCTATGAAGCTAAAAGCTTTATTATTATTATTTCAAATATTTCCGAACAGAACGCTGAAATCATGAATGCCGATGACAGTATGACCGCGCCAAGCGGACGCACTCAGTGGTGAGGAGAAGCAAGTAAATTACTAGAAACGATCCATATATAGTGCAACTAAGACAATTTGTTAAAAACAATCAATAAAATTGGTTCAATTGTTTCAGTGAATAATAATAATAATAATAATAATAATAGTATGCACCCCAGTGGCCCTAACATAAGGGCTTATATTAATAATAACAACAGTAAACCTTTGTGCTATAAGCCACTGGTAAAGGACACGTTGGTCTCACGGCTGATGCTCTCCTTCACCTCCAGGGGCAGGGTGTCGAAGAGGTGGTCTTCCACTATCAGACAGTTTTTCCGCAGCTGTCGGCAGTTTCCCAGCTGAGCGGGCAGCCGGTCCAGACAGTTCCCCCTCAGCTCCAGCTGAGCGAGCTGGACCAGCTGGCCCACATTCTCAGGCAGCGCGATGAGGCCGTTGTTCCCCAGACACAGCGCCTTGAGCTTGGTGCACCTGAACAGCTGCTTGGGCAGCGCCTCCACCTTGTTGGAGTTGATGGCGAAGTGCTGCAGGTTGTGGAGCTGGCCCACCTCCGGGGGGATCACCGTGATGGAGTTGTGACCCAGGTCCAGGTGGCGCAGCTTGGGGAGGGTGAACAGGGCGGGGAGCAGGGTCTCCAGCTTGTTGTGTGAGAGGTGCAGGGCCTCCAGGGACTTCACTTGGCCTATACAGGCAGGAATGGTGATGATTTTATTGTGCCACAGTTTGAGGCAGGTGAGTCTCTTTAGGTGCTGGAAGCTGATGACCTCCTCGATGGTCCGGATGTTGTTGGACTTGAGGTCCAGCTCCTGGAGGTTGGTCAAGCTGAAGATGGCGTGAGGGATCCTCTCCAGCTCGCAGTTGTGCAGCTCCAGCTCCGACAGATTAGCCATCTTCTTCAGACTGTTTAGTACCAATAATTTCGTACCGTCGTTGTGCACCACCAGTTTTATGAGGTGCGGGGACAGCTCAGTGAGGTTTGTGGGCATTTTGGTGAGGTTGCTCTTCAGGTATAATGTCTTTAGGTGTCTCAGATCTCGCATGGACTCCAGGCCTATCATCTTGTTGTTTTCTGAGCTCAGATTTCCCACCAGATTGAGCTCCCTCAAGCTCCTCAGCAAATACACCCAATTCGGGATCTCGGCGACATCGGTGAACTTGACGTGAAGGCAGCGGAGATGGTCACGGAGGAAGGCGAACGCCGTCTGCTCCACTTTGGCCGGACAGTGGCACAGATGCAGCTCCTGCAGGCTGGTCATCTGGGAGACCTTCGCCGAGAACCTCACCTCGGGAATCAGCTCCAGCTTAAGCACTTCCAGGTCTATGAGGTCGAACACGGCGTTGGGCAGGCCGGACAGCATGAAGAGGTGCAGCTCTGGCTGGTCCTGTGCGTTTCTGGTCACCAGCTGTCTCAGTTTCTCAATCGTCCACTCGTGGTTGAGGCTGATCTCCCTCAGCTTGTTCTCGCTCACCTCGGACAGGAACACGCCGAAGCGCTTGGAGTAAAGCTGGTCGTACTGGTCCACCATGTGCAGTAGGAATGCAAAGTCGTTCTTGACGTCGGGAATGTCACTGAAGCTGCTCTCCTCTCGGACCTTCTCGAAGGAGTACTCTTTGAGGGGTCGTCTGAAGAGCCAGAAGAGGGAGTATAGGCACACCATCCCGTAGATCAATATCAGAGCCATGTAGCTGAGGAGAAGCTTGCGCAGCATGAACGCCATGTTGTGGGTACAGAAGAACTGCTTGTATCCCGTCAGGTGTTTAATGTCTGGCTCGCACATGTGCTGGAATTTAATGGCGGCCATGAAGGTTGAGGTGTAGGACAATATCAAGATGAACTTGACGGTTTTGACAATAGTTTGAGCGACGTAGAGCTTGTAGATGAAATCGCTGTCCTCGATGTGGGCTCTGAATTTGCGGACCTTCTCGAACAGAGCTTTCGCTTGCTCCCCGTCTTTCTTATCCAAGATCGTCAAGCTACTCGGGACCTCGCCGATGGGCTTGTCCGCGGAGAACTTGACCCCACTGTTCCCCAGCATGGGCGTGGACGAATTAGCATTGTTGCCCTCCTCTTTGCCCTCTAACGACACCTGTTTCGGTGCTGAAGAAGTGCCAGTCAACCTCTGCTTGTTCTCCTCAGAGTCCTCACAAGCCGTCTCGGACAAAGCCTTCGTAGTCCAGGGAGACTCGAAACACCTGCCCAGAATGGAAACAAAGTGCTCGATCTTGGAGCTCGTTTTGGGGTATTTGAACCAGAAGTTGCTGCTTACCATGAGCACGAGTGTGTGGATGAGTGTGAGGTACGGGAAGTACTTAGAGTACCAGGGCAAGGCAACGTGGTAACACATTTGGTTGACGAAGATATACTGTTGATAGTCCAGGTTGGTGCTGATTCCTGTCGGCGGAGGCTGGTGCATGTATTTCTCTGCCTTCACAGCGGTGTGTTGGTGCGTAACGTGGATCTCGTGGACGGCGCTGTCCGGTAAGTCTTTAGAGGGTGACGGCGGGGCTGCGACCACGGTCGTCCTGCTGACCGTCGACGTGCCGGCTTCCTGCGGCGGACTTTGGGTGGTGTAAGAGTGAGGCCCCGCCGCGGGCGAGGTGTCCTCGGGCTCCTGCAGGACGGGAAGGCAGGCCACCTGGTCCTTGGTGATCTGCATGGTCATGGCGAAGATAGCCAGCATGAGCATCACCAGCCCCAGGTAGTCCATGAAGACGTCCCACCATGGCTTCAGGATGCGGTACGTGGGCTGGATGTCGTTCAGCGACGCCACCTCGGTGAGAGTGAACATCACTGGCAAAGAGAAGAATTACAGTTAGTTAATAATAAGGCACAGCATATTTGGGGGTTGTATACAAAGTAGGGCTGACCGATTAATCAATTTTAAATCGAAATCGCGATTTGGAATGATGCAATTATATATAAAAAAAAAAAAAAAAAAAAAAAAAAACGCAATTTTTTTTTTACATTTATTTGACCAGGAAGATCTTGAGATACAAGATCGGTTTGGGAGAGGGAGATAAGGGGTTTTAGATTGTGTGTTGTGAAGTTTAGACTTCAGAGAGGGAGAGTAAAGTACAGAAAAAAAGGTACCGTTGGGTACCGGTTTCTATTTGTGGTATTTATGGCACAAGAATATAGTGAAAATAAGTATAATGCCAGACTAGGTCCCCAAAACAAGTGGAAGTGAATAAGGACCAGACAGCCGGGAGGAATGGTGATGTCAAAATAAAGACGTCCTAGACAGCGTTGTCCTGTTTGTTAACATTTGAGAATGCGGTTGGTTGTCAAAAACATAAAGAGAACCATCTTTTTAACCATCTGAATCAGTAGGCTACAGCCCATAGAGACTCAACCTGTCAATCTTCAGATCTTCATTCTCCTACATTTATCACTTGCAGGTACATTAACTGTAATGTGTCTGTTCTGCTTCATGTATTACATACCTTGTAATTGTATTTGGTTGTTTGTTTGACGCGTGTTTCAATTATTTCTCTTACCTCTGTGATGTATGTATCGTCTGTCTCTTTTCTATTTTATTTGTCCCCTTTCCCTGTTACCGTTCGAGAGGCCCTTTTGTCCTCTCGCCAGGTCGTCATTATAAATAAGAATTTGTCCTTAACTGACCTGACTGGTTAAATAAAAGGTGAAAGAAACTAAACTAAACTAAACTGCCGCTGCATCCCTAATGCTATCGTCCTGACTTGTTACAACACACTGCAAACCGCTGAAGCCTTTGATGTCTAGCAGCGGTTATGGCTGTGAGTCACTGTGAGGTTTGACACGCATGTGTTTCATTTAGAGCCTGCCGTGTTGTTTTCCTCGGTGGCGCGAGGAACTACTTCCTGTATCCTGAAAACTCTTGTTTCTGTTCCTTCATCTAGTTATTTTGGACACGAAAGAAATACCAGCAATGTGTCTTTGAGAACACACACACACAACTTGTCACTTTCACAGAATGTTGTGAATGTTTGTCCTGCATGTTGGAAGAATGAGAAGAATATTGTTTACACTTTCCACTGTTTACTTTTCTTATATTTTTATATTCATATCTAATTTGATTGCCTATATTTATGTCTTTCTACTATTACCCTGCCCATACGTGTACCTCCCCCCTCTCCCATGCTGCTATGATGCACATCTTATATTAATAAACAACAGTTGCTATGTGCTGAAAAACAATGGTTGCTATGTATGAGAAATATAAATCTTTTATCATTATTATGTTCTACTCTATTATTATTACTATTTATATTGTTATCTTTTTTCTGCCTGTACCTCCCCCTCCCTCATGCTGCTATGACACCTGAATTTTCCCCAGGGGGATTAATAATGGAACACTTGACTTGACATGAGTCACACAGTAGAACAGTAATAACATGCCGTTTTTTTTACCTACTCTAGCACTGCACAGAAATCATGCATTTTCGTTTGCTCCTCATTAACTTCACATAGAGGTAGGACTGTTAGCTTAGTAGATGACTTTAGATAGAGATAAGACTGCTAGCTTACTAGTATATGACTTTACATAGAGGTAAGACTGCTAGTTTACTAGTAGATTACTTTAGATGGAGGTAAGACTGCTAGCTTACTAGTAGATTATTTTACATAGAGGTAAGACTGCTAGCTTACTAGTAGATGACTTTAGATAGAGATAAGACTACTAGCTTACTAGTAGATGACTTTAGATAGCGGTAAGACAGTAGATGACTTTAGATAAGACTGATAGTTTACTAGTAGATGACTTTACATAGAGGTAAGACTGCTAGCTTACTAGTAGATGACTTTAGATAGAGGTAAGACTGCTAGCTTACTAGTAGATGACTTTAGATAGAGGTAAGACTGCTAGCTTACTAGTAGATGACTTTACATAGAGGTAAGACTGCTAGCTTACTAGTAGATGACTTTAGATAGAGGTAAGACTACTAGCTTACTAGTAGATGACTTTACATAGAGGTAAGACTGCTAGCTTACTAGTAGATGACTTTAGATAGAGGTAAGACTGCTAGCTTACTAGTAGATGACTTAGAGGTAAGACTCAGTTCTACCAACGTTTTTCTTCTTCAATGAAAACTAGAACAATGACAAAAAGTTAATTGTCAATCAAATGTCATGAATCATATCACAACAACTGTCAAAATAATCACAATTAGATATAATTTTCAACTCTAGTCACCAATGGTTACAGGCAGCCATGTTGGAAGAAATGTAACTGAACAGAAGGCCTCCATCGCCACAGTGGGCCTGTTGCCATCATAGACTACAATCACAGATCAAGCCTGACGGAGTCTAAAGGGCTTCACACTCGGAGGAGGTCCTGCTTGATTGATTGAACATTTTATTAACAGATTGCAGAATGGGTACAATACAGTACAGCTCAATACACACAATTGTTAAGGGGATGCAGACCAGAGAAAGACTTTCATCTTGTTTACATCAGGGTCCCCCATTTTCAATTCATCATAAATATGACATACAGATAGACAGTACTGCTACATTTATGACATACCAGATTTACAAATACAGTACTGTTTGTGATACAAAAAGAGTTTAAAAAAAGACATGCTCAGTGTCATGTTTGATTTGAACAGTTTAAGTCCATGGGCCTGGTGTTGCACACTAGGACATTTTCCATCTCCAGTTATTAAACCACCAATTTCACGCCACAAATCACGTCTGAGAGAGTCACCATTATCAAAGAGTCTCTTTCTTCCCGTGGCCTCATGAATGACATGTCACGTTTCATAAGAGACCGTATTGTTTGGTATGTAGATCAGTATACAGTAGCAGCGTTTAATCTCAAACTGTTTAGCCCACACATAAAGGTTAACTAAAATAAAATAAATAAAGTTACGATAATTAGTGGGAGTAAGTCGTAAAGGACAGCAGCTTAACTAGTGAGAGTAGGTAATGGATATGTACAGTACTATATTTATATCTGTACATATCCCTTACAGTCTACTCTTACTAGTTATGCTGCTGGCCTGTACGACTTACTACCATAGTGTATTTATACCTGTATCACTGTACATATTAATACAACTCTGTACATACATCTGATTAGCACTATTACTCAGTAGTACTCGTTTATATGTACAGGTGATTATGTTTAATATTGTACGTTACTATTGCACTTTACTGTCACATTTACACTCTGGTTGGATCCCAAACGTCTTTTAGTTGGCTGTATCATGATGATGATGACAATACATTTTAATCTAATTTGAGAACAGGGTCTGAGTGTTGCCAGACAGACAGTGTCTTCAAACAAAAACACTGAGCTGCTTCAACAAAGAGATCCAGCTCTCAGACAGAGAGACAGGCCATGTTGTTGTTGAAGACATGCTACAACAGGCCTGGGACCGTTTCAAAATGTTGCTCACATACAAAACAATGTGGAGAGAAATATCAAGTGCGACGAAACAAACGCAAAAAGCAAAATGCGGCAAAACGGAGGAGTTTCTCGCACCGTGAACTTGTGCCGTTGGAAGGTCAGGTGACTGAACTGAACCCCTCTCAGAGTCTCAGCATGTTAAAGGAAACTCCAACATTTTGGGAAATTAGCTTATTTGCCATCTACCCTGGAGTTAGACAAGAAGATGCATACCCTTTTTCTTCTCTGTGCATGCAGTAGGAGTAGGAAGACGTTGGGAACTAGGCTAATGGAGGAACCTACTTCCAGTGACTGACGCTAAGCTAGGCTAACGGTGCGCGTCTTCCTACTCCTACCCTACTGCATACACAGAAGAAAAGGGTATCTTCTTGTCTAACTCCAGGGTAGATGGCAAATAAGCTAATTTCCCAAAATGTTGGAGTTTTCCTTTAAACAGTCACACACCGTACCCGGTGTCTGTTGACTCACCAACAACACACCGACTATTATAAAGCAAATCCCACCGGCAAACGTGCTTTAATAATAAATCACAAAGAGGTGATAAAAAAAGAACAATGCAAGACTTACTGTCGGTGTGGCTGTTTATTCTTCTCCCAATCCAATTATTCTGGAGTTCCAGGCTCTACATTCCAGCTACGCTCCATTCTCCTGACACTGGCGCGTCCCTCTAATCCGCGGTCCCATAATAATAAAACGACACTCAAACGCACTGGTACCTATATGATAATAAACATTTGTTTCTATAATAAACAGCTAGTTCTCGACGGTGCGGGTTGTTGTTGTTGTTAACGACATCCTTGATGATACCTGAGACATCCGCGCACCAGGTTTGCGGCGTGGAAAATGTGCGCAGCTCGGCCCATGTAACCCATGTAGGCTGATAGCAAGAAGAGGGTGGTCCAACATGGAGCCCGTGTAGGCTGTAATAGCAAGAAGAGGGTGGTCCAACATGGAGCCCATGTAGGCTATAATAGCAAGGAGAGGGTGGTCCAACATGGAGCCCATGTAGGCTGTAATAGCAAGAAGAGGGTGGTCCAACATGGAGCCCATGTAGGCTAATAGCAAGAAGAGGGTGGTCCAACATGGAGCCTGTGTAGGCTGTAATAGCAAGGAGAGGGTGGTCCAACATGGAGCCCATGTAGGCTAATAGCAAGAAGAGGGTGGTCCAACATGGAGCCTGTGTAGGCTATAATAGCAAGGAGAGGGTGGTCCAACATGGAGCCCATGTAGGCTAATAGCAAGAAGAGGGTGGTCCAACATGGAGCCCGTGTAGGCTATAATAGCAAGGAGAGGGTGGTCCAACATGGAGCCTGTGTAGGCTATAATAGCAAGGAGAGGGTGGTCCAACATGGAGCCTGTGTAGGCTATAATAGCAAGGAGAGGGTGGTCCAACATGGAGCCTGTGTAGGCTATAATAGCAAGGAGAGGGTGGTCCAACATGGAGCCCGTGGCCTGAGCTGCTATCTCTTATTGGAGGATGTCTTATTGGAGCGACGTCCAGAAAGATACAACGCGCTTAAGGTCCCATAATTAGTCTCGCTATAATACATTGCGGATAATGTGGAAACTGGGGCGTGAAGTCCTCCGCTCGGCTGACCTGGGACCAGCCTTTGTGTCTTTTGTGTCCCTGACTCCCTGCTGTTCTTATTGTGACACAGCAGCTGGGAGCGGCAGCGACTTGTCACAATATTTACGGCGTCCTCAAGCTGAACCAGCTACATCATGTATGCTACTACTAATGTACATGCATGTAATTACACAATCTCTCTCTCTATATATATACTTTTACTCTTACTCATAGAATAATATTCAGATTCAATTAAATTGCCTCTCATGTTTTTATATTCAGAGTCAATTATATAGTTTACACTGTTTATTCTTCTCATTTGTATATTCTGATGAAACGTTATTGACTATATTTATGTCTTCTACTATTACCCTGCCCATACCTGTACCTCTCCTCTCCCATGCTGCTATGACGCCCCAATTTCCCCAAGGTGATCAATAAAGGAATATCTTATCTATTATGCACATTAATGTAATTAATTACACAACATCTCTCTCTCCATATACGGCTGTGGGGGAAAGAATGGTATACCAACAGGAACCTAGGACCCTGGGCCAGAGAGAGGATCCGTGGATCTAGCTGGCTGCTGCACTGATGCACAGCGAGGGGAGGCCTCTCCTGAGTTTCAACCGGTACAGGTTTCAACCGGTCCAGGCCAGATCATGTGGGAGGAAGAGAAAGAGAGGGCTGACTGACTGTTTGGCTGGCTGGCTGGCTGGCTGACTGACTGGCTGACTGGCTGGCTGGCTGGCTGACTGACTGACTGACTGACTGACTGACTGGTTGGCTGACTGGTTGGCTGGCTGGCTGACTGACTGACTGACTGACTGGTTGGCTGGCTGACTGACTGGTTGGCTGGCTGACTGACTGACTGACTGACTGACTGGTTGGCTGGCTGACTGACTGGTTGGCTGGCTGACTGACTGACTGACTGACTGACTGACTGACTGACTGACTGACTGACTGACTGACTGTCTGCCTGACTGACTGTCTGCCTGACTGACTGGCTGACTGACTGACTGACTGGTTGGCTGGCTGACTGACTGACTGACTGACTGACTGACTGACTGACTGACTGGTTGGCTGGCTGACTGACTGACTGACTGACTGACTGACTGACTGACTGACTGACTGACTGACTGACTGACTGACTGTCTGCCTGACTGAATGACTGACTGGCTGGCTGACTGACTGACTGACTGGTTGGCTGGCTGACTGTGGTTGGCTGGCTGACTGACTGACTGACTGACTGACTGACTGACTGACTGACTGACTGACTGACTGACTGTCTGCCTGACTGTCTGCCTGACTGACTGGCTGACTGACTGACTGACTGACTGACTGACTGGTTGGCTGGCTGACTGACTGACTGACTGACTGACTGTCTGCCTGACTGACTGGCTGACTGACTGACTGACTGACTGACTGGTTGGCTGGCTGGCTGACTGACTGACTGACTGACTGACTGACTGACTGACTGACTGACTGTCTGCCTGACTGGCTGGCTGACTGACTGACTGTCTGCCTGACTGGCTGGCTGACTGACTGACTGGTTGGCTGACTGACTGACTGACTGACTGACTGACTGACTGACTGACTGACTGACTGACTGACTGACTGACTGACTGACTGACTGACTGACTGACTGACTGACTGACTGGTTGGCTGGCTGGCTGGCTGGCTGGCTGACTGACTGACTGACTGACTGACTGACTGACTGACTGACTGACTGGTTGGCTGGCTGACTGACTGACTGACTGACTGACTGACTGACTGACTGTCTGCCTGTCTGCCTGACTGACTGGCTGGCTGACTGACTGACTGACTGACTGACTGACTGGTGCTGTGTTCACTTCACTGCCTGTAACCCTTGTACTCTCTGAGGAAGTGGAGGAAAGAAAAGACACGGCCAGTTATGAGTCTGATGCTTCGACCAGCAGCCAGGTGGATAAGAGAACCTGGGGGAGGAGCTAAGGACTGTGCAACTACACACACACACACACACACACACACACACACACACACACACACACACACACACACACACACACACACACACACACACACACACACACACACACACACACACACACACACACACACACACACACACACACACACACACACACACACACACACACACACACACACACACACACACACACACACACACACACACACACACACACACACACACACACACACACACACACACACACACACACACACACACACACACACACACACACACACACACACACACACACACACACACACACACTATAACCACACAGAGATACCTTGGACTATGACTGAAACAACATGTAATATATCACAGCAGTCAGATGGTAAAATGTTATCAATTCGATTTTCAGCACTGTTTTCATATTGACTGCCCTGCATTTTAAATCACACAGTGAGAGGGTTTCATGCTCCAGGACTTATTAACCCATACTGTGAGGGCCGGGGCTCCACTCCACTGGTCAAATTACTTACATGTCCACAGCGGCTCCAGAGCCTCCAGTGTAAAGTAAAGATAGTCAAATGGTTTATTTGCAAAGTCTCTCTTTACAGAAGTGGTCCTAAATCTACTTTCCTAAATATTCCTGTCAATACTACTACAAGGTAAGAAAACTGTCTTTTCCCAGTCTCCAAAATCACTGCCGACTCGACACATGAAAATTCCTTCGCAATGTGGAAACCGCAAATCCACTGGTGGGCTTCTGGCTTCAGTCCTCTCCAGTCTGGTCGAAGATGCAAAAAGGCTCTTTCTGAAGGAACACCCGATTATATAGAAACCCAAAGGTTCTAGAATGTTCGGTTTATGACATCACCCCACACGTTCCGGACTGTTTTATGTTCCAGAAAGATCTATTATGACGTCACCCCCAACGTTCTAGAAGGTTCTAGGTGCGAGAAGGCTCTATTATGACAAATACGATGGTTCAATGACTTTATCTAAATCCAATCAATATTAAACATTCATATAATACAATAACCGAAATATATAGCTTTGGCTCTTACACCGGCCCCTAATTGTCCTTCTAATCTAGAAACAATTACCAACTACAAAAAACCCAAGGAGCCAAACCAAACCCTATTTCAACTGAGAAGTGTCTCTGCTGCGGGATTACCAATACCTGGTGCCAGAGGTCACTAGTACGTGGCACACCGGAGGAGGACGGTCTTTACCACCGCCTTATGCAGCCTCTTGGAGAAGACAGACCTTGGTGATAGGTCTATCTAAAATGGTCATCTTTGTCTTGACACGAACCCGACGCACGAGCCCGTGCTGGTCAGGAACCACCTCGATGACCCTGGCCAGTACCCAGGCGTTGCGGGGGGCAGAGTCGTCGATGATCAGGACGACATCTCCCTCAGCGAAGTTGCGTGACACATGGGTCCACTTCTGTCTCGCCTGGAGCTGAGGTAGATATTCCTGCGTCCATCGTTTCCAGAATAGGTCTGCCATATACTGGACTTGTTTCCATCTCCTGCGGGCGTAGAGATCTTCTTTCACGAAAAGACCGGGAGGCAGGGCAGGCTTCGACTGGAGGAGCAAGAGGTGGTTGGGGGTAAGCGCTTCCAGGTTGTCCGGATCACTAGAAGCCTTGGTTATCGGTCGACTGTTAATGATGGCTTCGGCCTCACACAAAACGGTGTGTAGGCCCTCGTCATCCAGCGTCTGCTGCCTTAAAGTGGTGCTGAGAGGATCTTCCTGACCGACCTGATCATCCGCTCCCAGACTCCGCCATGGTGAGAACCTGTAGGAGGGTTGAACATCCATTGAATTCCCCTCTGTCGTAGCATGGTCTCGATCTGGGAGTTGTTCCATTGTTTCATAGCTCTTCCTAGCTCGCTCCACGAAGTTGGTCCCGTTGTCTGAACGGAGGATTTTCACCTGTCCTCTTCTCGCGAGGAAGTGCCGGAGAGCGTCGATGAAGGAATCTGTATCCAACGACGCGACCACCTCAAGGTGGACGGCACGGATAGCCAGACAGGTGAAGATGCAACCCCACCTCTTCACTACACTTCTGCCGCGTTTGACTTCGAACGGCCCGAAGTAGTCCACCCCAGTGTTGGTGAAAGGGGGGTCGTCTGGCAGAACCCTATCCGCCATCTGTTGTTGTCCAGCAGCTCCATGTGAGCGTCGACAGGTTACACACCTAGAGAGGACTCTTCGTATGGCCGCATGAGCTCCAGGGATCCAAAACTTGAGTCGCAGCTTGTACAATACGTGGTTGCGACCGCTGTGACCCACATTCTGGTGGATGTCTCGGAGTATAAGCTCCGTTACATGGGAATCCTTGGGTAGGATGGCTGGGTGTTTAGCCTCTTCCGGCATCGCCGCTTTGTCAAGCCTTCCACCTACTCTGAGGATTCCCTCTTGCAGTACTGGCTGGAGCTTAGCGATATGACTGCTCTTCTTGACGTAGTCGCCCTTCCTAAGCGCGGCAATTTCTTCTCGGTATTTCTGTCGCTGACTGTAACGAATGATCTCAAGCTCTGCTTCCTTTATATTCTCCACAGTGAGGTGGGTCTTCTCCAGGCTTGCCTTGAAGATCTCCATTTGTATCTGTACCTCCGACTGTGGGAGCGAGACATTCATCTTCTGTCTCTTGCAGTACAGCATCCACAGAATGCTTCTAAACCTCAGCATCCAACCTACTGCCTTCTTGAGCCGGTTCCAATTGGAGTAATATTCCAGGAACTGCTGAACTGGGTCGAACTGTTCTTCAGCTGCAGTAGTGCTGACCACGGCGTTCTTCACCTCTGGATCCTCCGTGGTTAGGTCCTCCTGGGTTTCGGGGTTACGAGGCCATTCCACTTCGGGCTTCGTGAGGAATTCTGGCCCCTGTATCCAAGTCTCGTTGCGCAGGAATGATTCCACATCGAGTCCTCTCGACGCGTGGTCCGCAGGATTGGTTTCAGTATTTACGTACCGCCACTGTCCTACTTCTGACAGCTTCAAGATGGTCTCCACTCGATTCGCTACGAAGGTGCGAAACCTACTGGTTCTGTTTGCGATCGACTAAAGACGCACTTCTTCAACCATTATCTGAATAAAAAAATAAAAATAAAAAATAATAATCTAACCCTAACTAACCATACTGTCATGCACTTGTCCTAATAAACTAACCTACACTGTAGCACTCAACACTTTGACAAACATTGTTACTCAGCTGATAGAGTTGTGCCCTTCCTGATGGCTTGTCGTACAGAACTTGTAAGTCGCTTTGGATAAAAGCGTCAGCTAAATGACTAAATGTAAATGTAAAATGTACTTGAGCACAGTGGTGCTGTCGGACCAGAAAATGGATGGGTGGAGGGGGAGCTCCAGCTCAGATCTCAAGGTCCGGTCCATGCGCGCTGCCAATGTAGCAGCTGATAGTTCCATGCGCGGGACAGTAAGAGGCTTGAGCGGTGCCACTCTCGCTTTCGCCAAGACGAAGGCGACGTGAGGCCGGCTGTCGTCCCTCTTCTGTAGCAGATAGCTCACCGTGCCGTAACCCTCTTGGCTAGCATCTGCGAAGTGATGCAGCTGATTGCGTATGGCCTCGCCAAAGCCTCTGGGCTTGAAACTCCGCGGCACTCCGAAATCCTCCAACAGACGAAGGTCCGCCATCCAGCTGGACCATCGTAGAGCTAGGGACTCGGGAATATCGTCGTCCCATCCTAGCTTTAATCGGTAGAGCTCTTAGTACCTTGTTAACCAGGGCTAACCAGGATGAACAGCATCTTGTTAACCCATGCGGCACAGTGGCGTAGTGGTAACACTGTCGCCTCACAGCAAGAAGGTCCAGGGTTCGATTCCCGCTTGGGGACCAGGTTTCCGCGATGCCAGGTACCCAGGTGGGGTATCTCCCGGGCCTTTCTGTGTGGAGTTTGCATGTTCTCCCCGTGCTCGCAAGGGTCCCCCCTGTCGCGTCCGTGACGAAGATGAGCAGGAGCACTTGGATGGTCCCCGGGCGTGGCTCACGCCACAGCCCTCGTCTGCTCCCGGCTGCCCTTGAGGGGAAGGACGACGGGATGGGTTAAGCGCAGAGGAGTATCGCATCGGCAATCCTAAAAGACAATGCATGCGTGTGTGTGTGTTAAAAACGAACCACTGTGTGTGCCACTTAAAACATTGAGTGTCGTTGCATGCCGAATAAAGACCTCTGCGACAGGTCCTGCATTATATACAGTACTGTGTGAACCAGGGCTAACCAGGAAGAACAGTACCTTATTAACCCATACAGTACCGTGTGAACCAGGGCTAACCAGGAAGAACAGTATCTTATTAACCCATACAGTACCGTGTGAACCAGGGCTAACCAGGAAGAACAGTATCTTATTAACCCATACAGTACCGTGTGAACCAGGGCTAACCAGGAAGAACAGTATCTTATTAACCCATACAGTACCGTGTGAACCAGGGCTAACCAGGAAGAACAGTATCTTATTAACCCATACAGTACCTTGTGAACCAGGGCTAACCAGGAAGAACAGTATCTTATTAACCCATACAGTACCGTGTGAACCAGGGCTAACCAGGAAGAACAGTATCTTATTAACCCATACAGTACCTTGTGAACCAGGGCTAACCAGGAAGAACAGTACCTTGTTAACCCATACAGTACCGTGTGAACCAGGGCTAACCAGGAAGAACAGTATCTTATTAACCCATACAGTACCGTGTGAACCAGGGCTAACCAGGAAGAACAGTACCTTGTTAACCCATACAGTACCGTGTGAACCAGGGCTAACCAGGAAGAACAGTATCTTATTAACCCATACAGTACCTTGTGAACCAGGAAGAACAGTACCTTGTTAACCCATACAGTACCGTGTGAACCCATACAGTACCGTGTGAACCAGGAAGAACAGTACCTTGTTAACCCATACAGTACCGTGTGAACCCATACAGTACCGTGTGAACCAGGAAGAACAGTATCTTGTTAACCCATACAGTACCTTGTTAACCCATACAGTACCGTGTGAACCAGGAAGAACAGTACCTTGTTAACCCATACAGTACCGTGTGAACCAGGAAGAACAGTACCTTGTTAACCCATACAGTACCTTGTGAACCAGGAAGAACAGTACCTTGTTAACCCATACAGTACCTTGTGAACCAGGAAGAACAGTACCTTATTAACCCATACAGTACCTTGTGAACCCATACAGTACCGTGTGAACCAGGGCTAACCAGGAAGAACAGTATCTTGTTAACCCATACAGTACCGTGTGAACCAGGGCTAACCAGGAAGAACAGTACCTTATTAACCCATACAGTACCGTGTGAACCAGGGCTAACTAGGAAGAACAGTACCTTATTAACCCATACAGTACCGTGTGAACCAGGGCTAACCAGGAAGAACAGTACCTTGTTAACCCATACAGTACCGTGTGAACCAGGGCTAACCAGGAAGAACAGTATCTTATTAACCCATACAGTACCTTGTGAACCAGGAAGAACAGTACCTTGTTAACCCATACAGTACCGTGTGAACCCATACAGTACCGTGTGAACCAGGAAGAACAGTACCTTGTTAACCCATACAGTACCGTGTGAACCCATACAGTACCGTGTGAACCAGGAAGAACAGTATCTTGTTAACCCATACAGTACCTTGTTAACCCATACAGTACCGTGTGAACCAGGAAGAACAGTACCTTGTTAACCCATACAGTACCTTGTGACCCAGGAAGAACAGTACCTTGTTAACCCATACAGTACCTTGTGAACCAGGAAGAACAGTACCTTATTAACCCATACAGTACCTTGTGAACCCATACAGTACCGTGTGAACCAGGGCTAACCAGGAAGAACAGTATCTTGTTAACCCATACAGTACCGTGTGAACCAGGGCTAACCAGGAAGAACAGTACCTTATTAACCCATACAGTACCGTGTGAACCAGGGCTAACTAGGAAGAACAGTACCTTATTAACCCATACAGTACCGTGTGAACCAGGGCTAACTAGGAAGAACAGTACCTTATTAACCCATACAGTACCGTGTGAACCAGGGCTAACCAGGAAGAACAGTACCTTATTAACCCATACAGTACCGTGTGAACCAGGGCTAACTAGGAAGAACAGTATCTTATTAACCCATACAGTACCGTGTGAACCAGGGCTAACTAGGAAGAACAGTACCTTATTAACCCATACAGTACCGTGTGAACCAGGGCTAACCAGGAAGAACAGTATCTTATTAACCCATACAGTACCTTGTTAACCCATACAGTACCTTATTAACCCATACAGTACCGTGTGAACCAGGGCTAACTAGGAAGAACAGTACCTTATTAACCCATACAGTACCGTGTGAACCAGGGCTAACCAGGAAGAACAGTATCTTATTAACCCATACAGTACCTTGTTAACCCATACAGTACCTTGTTAACCCATACAGTACCTTGTTAACCAGGAAGAACAGTACCTTATTAACCCATACAGTACCTTGTTAACCCATACAGTACCTTGTGAACCAGGAAGAACAGTATCTTGTTAACCCATACAGTACCTTGTGAACCAGGAAGAACAGTACCTTGTTAACCCATACAGTACCTTGTTAACCCATACAGTACCTTGTGAACCAGGAAGAACAGTACCTTGTTAACCCATACAGTACCTTGTTAACCCATACAGTACCTTGTTAACCCATACAGTACCTTGTGAACCAGGAAGAACAGTACCTTGTTAACCCATACAGTACCTTGTTAACCCATACAGTACCTTGTTAACCCATACAGTACCTTGTGAACCAGGGCTAACCAGGAATAACCTTGGATTTATTTATTAATTTGATTTGTTTTTGTTGTTTATTGAGGACACCAAGCTTTCTACACACAAGGACACACATCAGTAACAAGCTCTTCCTAGAGTCAGTCCCAGTCATCTGGTTGAGTCTAAACTCACTATTTCTGCTTGTTCAAGTCCCATATACTGTTATGATCTACTCTGTGTCAAATACAGTCAAGTGATCTCGCAAAAAACATTTCAACTAACTTTATTTTGCTCTGACTGGTAGCGTTTGCCTGACATGATGAAGCATGATGGATGGTTAGTAGTCTGACATGATGGATGAGCTCTGGTTAGTAGTCAGACATGATGGATGAGCTCTGGTTAGTAGTCTGACATGATGGATGAGCTCTGGTTAGTAGTCTGACATGATGGATGAGCTCTGGTTAGTAGTCAGACATGATGGATGAGCTCTGGTTAGTAGTCTGACATGATGGATGAGCTCTGGTTAGTAGTCAGACATGATGGATGAGCTCTGGTTAGTAGTCTGACATGATGGATGAGCTCTGGTTAGTAGTCTGACATGATGGATGAGCTCTGGTTAGTAGTCAGACATGATGGATGAGCTTTGGTTAGTAGTCTGACATGATGCAACTCTGGTTAGTAGTCAGACATGATGGATGAGCTCTGGTTAGTAGTCTGACATGATGGATGAGCTCTGGTTAGTAGGTAGACATGATGGATGAGCTCTGGTTAGTAGGTAGACATGATGGATGAGCTCTGGTTAGTAGTCAGACATGATGGATGAGCTCTGGTTAGTAGTCTGACATGATGGATGAGCTCTGGTTAGCAGTCTGACATGATGCAACATGTTGGATGAGCTCTGGTTAGTAGTCTGACATGATGGATGAGCTCTGGTTAGCAGTCTGACATGATGCAACATGATGGATGAGCTCTGGTTAGTAGTCAGACATGATGGATGAGCTCTGGTTAGTAGTCTGACATGATGGATGAGCTCTGGTTAGCAGTCTGACATGATGCAACATGATGGATGAGCTCTGGTTAGTAGTCTGACATGATGGATGAGCTCTGGTTAGCAGTCTGACATGATGCAACATGATGGATGAGCTCTGGTTAGTAGTCAGACATGATGGATGAGCTCTGGTTAGTAGTCTGACATGATGGATGAGCTCTGGTTAGCAGTCTGACATGATGCAACATGATGGATGAGCTCTGGTTAGTAGTCTGACATGATGGATGAGCTCTGGTTAGCAGTCTGACATGATGCAACATGATGGATGAGCTCTGGTTAGTAGTCAGACATGATGCAACTCTGGTTAGCAGCGGAACACCACTATTGACTGAACCATCATCTGTCTAAATGGGTTGAGTAGCATGCAGCGACCTGACAGCTGTGTGACTCTGAAGAGACATATGGCCCGGCCAGCTGGGGAGGGGGGGGGGTAGGGGGGAGGGGGGAGGGGAGGGGTTGGGGGATGGAAGGTCACAGTTGTGGGGTCACAGGCAGTGTGCGAACCAGACGACGTCAGAATACCAGCGTTCTGTGCTCTTCTTGGTGCCAGACTTTGGTGCCAGTTCTATTGAAGCCTGTATTAAGATTATATATATAATATACCAGCTATCTGAGGAAATATACATCAACCAATATATCAAACGTGAGCTAGTTAACAAGGCAACACATTACCAGTGATTCTGACAATAAAATGCAGTCCATTTATAAAAAATGCAGTCCATTTATTAAAAATGCAGTCCATTTATTAAAAATGCAGTCCATTTATATAAAATGCAGTCCATTTATTTAAAATGCAGTCCATTTATTAAAAATTCCGTCCATTTATTTAAAATTCAATCCATTTACATCCAAGGTAATAACATGTTTAAATGACAGGTCATAAACGAGGAGATGGAACGGTATGGAATCCAAAAAATTGAACGGTATGGAATAAGAGGTGTCACTCATCATTGGTTAAGAAGTTATTTAATTAATATGTTTCAATATGTAAACATTAATAATACAGAATCACATCTTAGAAGAGTAACTTGTGGTGTTCCACAGGGTTCCGTATTGGGACCCAAGTTATTTATACTTTATTTAAATGATATTTTTACAGTATCGAATATTTAGAAAATTGTTACGTTTGCTTATGATACTAATTTACTTTGTTCAGGGGAGGACATACAATAATTATTGAAAACAGTAGAAAGGGAATTGATAAAGTTAAAGAAATGGTTTGATAGGAATAAGTTGTCTCTTAAAACAAAACAAAATGTATGGTATTTGGTGGTGTTCCTACCGACTGTGAACAGAATTTAAATGGAACCGAAATTGAAAGAGTATATGAAACAAAATTCTTAGGTGTGATTATAGATCACAAACTCTGTTGGAAGCCACATATACAATATATCAAAGGTAAATTAGCCAAATCTGTTGGCATTCTGTACAAAACAAGGAAGCTGTTAAATCAGAAATGTTTGCATATATTGTATTTTTCACTTGTTGTGCCATACATGTCATATTGTGTTGAGGTCTGGGGGAATGTTTATAAAACAAATATAGATCCTATTATTAAACTACAGAAAGGAGCTATTAGAATAATAAACAAAGCTAGTTACCTTGAATCGACAAATCCATTATTCATAAAGTCCTGCACATACAAATTTGTAGATATGGTGTACATAAAAACCTTGGAGATCATTTTTCGTGCTAAGAATGTAAGGTTTGGCTCTTTCCCCACCACGGGCTTCTTGAAGTACTGTGATGATTGGTCCGCTGCTCTCCCACTCGCTCTGTCCCTTTAAGTTTTCTGTTAATCATTTCATTCCCCTATTCACACGCTTCTTCCCAGAGACGTCGTTGATTGGTTCTCTCCCGTCCACACGCTTTTCAATCACATTCCCCAGCTGTCACTGCTTGTCAATCAATCAATCCCGTATTATTTATACCCCGTTTCCCCACTCAAGTTTGTTGGATCGTTTTGATATTTCTCTGTTTGCATTCTCCGTTCCTGCTGCTGCTGCTGTTTGCTCTCTGTGCTTTACCACCAGGATATTCCAAGAAGCCTTCCTCTTGGACACCTTTTCCCCTCGCTCCGCTGCTGTTCCAGCACCATTACGCACTACGTCTGGGTGAGTTTTTTACTGACTGTCTTGATCAAATTCCGTTTTCGTGTGTTTCTATAACACTGAAGATTACCACCTTTTTTATCAGACAGTCACTCACCCAGCGATCGCCTTTTTGTTGTTCTCACTGGGATAATATTTTGGGACTTTACATCTCCCACTGTGTGTTGTTTCACACCGAAGATATTATTCACATTGGATTGTTTTTTGGACTTCACTCTCAGTGTCTATTTTTGCACCGAAGATATTCACTTGGGATTGTGTTTTGGAACAGTGCTCACTGTGTGTATTTACACGAAGATATTCACTTGGGATTGTGTTTTGGAACTTTGCTCACTGTGTGTATTTACACGAAGATTAGTTCACTTGGATAACTTTTGTATTTGGGTACAAGTCACCTCTCCTGTTCTCCTGCTCGTTCCACCTGCACCCTTTTTTTTTATCCACTTTTTCTCCCATTTTTTCTATATTTTCTCCCATCCCAATTTCGTATCATCCAATTCAACCCTCCCCTGTCACGAACGCTGTTTCTTGCCTCCCACAAGCCGGCTGCAATGTGGACTAAGTCATACATAGCACAAGTCCCCTCCGGTACTTGAGGTAACAGCAGTCGCATCTTTTCACCTGCGCAGCTCGATCTCTCAGTGTCGAGGAGTAACGCGTGGGAGGCTCACGCTGCCCCCGACACTTCCTGATTCTACTGCGCAGGCGCACCAACCGACTTGTAGGAGTCGCTTGTTCACAACGTTCGATCCCCACCCTTCAGTTTTCCCTCCCCGTAATACGGCCAATGTGTATTACTGCGGACGACCAGCTAAACTGAAAACAATGTGGAGAGCTGGATTCGAACACGCGAATCCTAGCGTCTCCACACTGGTGGCGAGTGACTTGCCCACTACACCACCTAGCCGCCCGTTCCACCTGCACCCTTGTTGACTCGCTCCCTCTCTCTCTCTCTCGGTCCCGCAACACTTCGGAGATTCTGCCGAGAGAAGTCTGCAGAGCGGCTCAGACGTCAGCATCTGCTACCCCCTACTACCACCACGGGAGAAGCTGCAGAGCAGCAGAACATTTTCCCCCTTGCTTGTGTACCTGTCTTGTTTGACTTGCCTATTCTGTGCTCATTATTTAGTCTCAATAAACAAGCCCTTGTTTTTGGCAACTCTGAATTCCTACTCTCTTGTGTCGTGCGTTTGGGGTCGGTGTCAAACCATAACATTACGATCCAACCAATATGACGACCCCAGCCGACACAGAGAGAGTAGTCACCTTGGGCATCGAGGGGGTGGTAAGGCGTGCCCTACGCTTCCATCGCGCTCCAGGCAATGTACCGGTTAATCATCTCTTTGTCCCCAACTCAGTCCGGTCCCGGGTCCTCCAGTGGGGCCATACCAGCCGGTTCGCCTGCCACCCGGGCGTTCATCGCACGTTCTCCTTCCTGGCTCGTCGATTCTGGTGGCCCACCATGAGGAACGACGTCAAGGGGTTCGTACTGGCCTGCGCGGTCTGCGCCCGCAAGAGAGTCAGCACAGCAGCGGCAGTCCAGTTAGAGTCAGCCAAGGAACACAGCCTACAGCTGGATGCGGCTGCAGCTGCTGTACAGGGACTCCGAGAGCAGGTCCTGCTTATTCAAGGGTCCCTGGCCGCTCTGGCAGGACAACAGTCGGGTATTCTCGTTCAGCTTCACACGCTGAGCGACACCGTTAACGCTTTAATTCCCTCACTTCCTTCAGGAGCATTCCCCGCAGTCTCAGCAGATCCCGCACCTCGGGAACCCCGTCTCTCCGTCCCACGGCTGTTCGACGGCAATCCCGAGGAGTGTGCCACATTCATCATGCAATGTGAGTTGGTTTTCCGTCATCAACCAAGCCGTTTTACTGCTAGAGGGTCCCAAGTGGCCTATATGACGAACTTGCTTTCAGGCCATGCTGCCCAGTGGGTCACTTCCTCCTGGGCAATGGAGGCAGATTTTGTTTTTTCCTATCCAGACTTCGTGGCGGAGCTCCGCAGAGTGTTCCACCATCCAGCCCGAGGTCTGGACCCTGGAGCCCGGTTGGGGACCTTCCGACAGGGGAGCGGCAGGGTAACTGACTACGTCCTGGAGTTTCGACTGGCGGCGGTGGAGAGTGGATGG
>NC_140168.1:17468618-17648618 GCF_963971535.1 Notolepis coatsorum | reverse complement strand
AGGGAACTGTACATTTATGATGAATTGAAAATGGGGGACCCTGATGTAAACAAGACGGAAGTCTTTCTCTGGTCTGCATCCCCTTAACAATTGTGTGTATTGAGCTGTACTGCAGATATATTTCAATTGCCTTACTTATTTACATAAGTATTATAGGCCTACAGCAGTATTGTACAGACAGTCTGTGTGAAGTCTGTGTGGTTATCCAGCTGCACAAAGGCAGAGCAAGAGGCTCTACAGAGGGTGGTGAAGGCGGCAGGCAGGATTGTCGGGACTCCTCTATCAAACATCACCTCCGTCTTCACCTCCCGCTGCCTCCACCGCTCCAAGTGTATCATCAAGGACCAGTCTCACCCAGCACATCACCTCTTTCAGCTCCTTCCCTCAGGGAGGAGATACCGGTCCATACATGCCAAGAGTTAAAGATTTAAGAACAGCTTTTTCCCCCAAGCAGTCAGACTGTTAAACGCTCATTGACTGTCCCCTCACGTGCACCATGCACTTACCTGGACTTGATAATCACTGTTACCACTCATCATGCACTTTATTTAAAATATTCTGTTATGTACAGTGTTATATGTGTTTCATGTATGTATATATTGTACTACGGTCTGTGGGAGCTCCCCTGAAATTTCACTCACGGTCATATAAGAGTTTTAATGTAGAAGGTTTTATTAATGAAATGTTGGGTATAAACTGGGAGGAGGTATGTTGTGAGGATGACCCAGAGGTTGCACTGGACTTATTTATGTCAGAAACAAATCAGCCCCATGGATAGATAGTAGCTTTTAATGAATTTTAATGAATGAGAGAGACTGTAGCCAAAAAAGCATCAGTGTGTTCCAGTTCTGCAGATGACAGACAAAAGTACCGTTCCTTACGTAATCAAGTCACAAAGTTAAATAAGGTGAGAAAAAGGGAATATTTTAAACCATGGTTATATGATGTGAGAAATGATGGTAAAAATCTATGGAATGTTTTAAATCAAATTATGGGTAGAAAATCCAATGTCTGTACACCTTTTGTTGAGTCATATGGAATTGTCCTAACCAAACCATGTGATATTGCCAACCATTTTAATGATTTTTATGCAAGTAAGATATCTCAGCTCAGGCAGGGAATGCACATCTCAAACAATACAAAATCAAATGACATAATTAAGAATATCATAATGAAAGATAAAGGGTGTACATTTGATTTTCAACAGGTTGAGGTTAGTGATATTGAAAGGTTCTCCAGCTTCTGCTCCACTCTTCTTCTCTTTGTCAGCCTTTCTATCTTTTCTATATTAGGTCTGGAGTTGCCCTCATTAAAAACTGATTTGGAGTCTTTGGGTAAAGGAGTAACCTTAGCCTCCTTCCATATCTTTGGACATAGTCCCACTTGTATACATCTATTAATAATATGACACTGGACTTGCTATGATCGTAGCAGTAATTCTCAATAATTTACTATCCAAGTTGTCTGTGCCAGCTAACTTGCTGTCAGGTAGAGCCTGGAGTAACCTTTCAATATCACTAACCTCAACCTGTTGAAAATCAAATGTACACCCTTTATCTTTCATTATGATATTCTTAATTATGTCATTTGATTTTGTATTGTTTGAGATGTGCATTCCCTGCCTGAGCTGAGATATCTTACTTGCATAAAAATCATTAAAATGGTTGGCAATATCACATGGTTTGGTTAGGACAATTCCATATGACTCAACAAAAGGTGTACAGACATTGGATTTTCTACCCATAATTTGATTTAAAACATTCCATAGATTTTTACCATCATTTCTCACATCATATAACCATGGTTTAAAATATTCCCTTTTTCTCACCTTATTTAACTTTGTGACTTGATTACGTAAGGAACGGTACTTTTGTCTGTCATCTGCAGAACTGGAACACACTGATGCTTTTTTGGCTACAGTATGTCTCTCTCATTCATTAAAATTCATTAAAAGCTACTATCTATCCATGGGGCTGATTTGTTTCTGACATAAATAAGTCCAGTGCAACCTCTGGGTCATCCTCACAACATACCTCCTCCCAGTTTATACCCAACATTTCATTAATAAAACCTTCTACATTAAAACTCTTATATGACCGTGAGTGAAATTTCAGGGGAGCTCCCACAGACCGTAGTACAATATATACATACATGAAACACATATAACACTGTACATAACAGAATATTTTAAATAAAGTGCATGATGAGTGGTAACAGTGATTATCAAGTCCAGGTAAGTGCATGGTGCACGTGAGGGGACAGTCAATGAGCGTTTAACAGTCTGACTGCTTGGGGGAAAAAGCTGTTCTTAAATCTTTAACTCTTGGCATGTATGGACCGGTATCTCCTCCCTGAGGGAAGGAGCTGAAAGAGGTGATGTGCTGGGTGAAACTGGTCCTTGATGATACACTTGGAGCGGTGGAGGCAGCGGGAGGTGAAGACGGAGGTGATGTTTGATAGAGGAGTCCCGACAATCCTGCCTGCCGCCTTCACCACCCTCTGTAGAGCCTCTTGCTCTGCCTTTGTGCAGCTGGATAACCACACAGACTTCACACAGACTGTCTGTACAATACTGCTGTAGGCCTATAATACTTATGTAAATAAGTAAGGCAATTGAAATATATCTGCAGTACAGCTCAATACACACAATTGTTAAGGGGATGCAGACCAGAGAAAGACTTCCGTCTTGTTTACATCAGGGTCCCCCATTTTCAATTCATCATAAATGTACAGTTCCCTCCCCCTTGTATATATTTACTGTATGTCACAAATGTAACAGTACTGCATGGTCTGCATCCCCTTAACAATTGTGTGTATTGAGCTGTACTGCATTCTGCAATCTGTTAATAAAGTTTTCAATCAATCAATCAATAAATCAATCAATCAATCAATCAATCAATCAATCGGTCACTGTACCCATTCTGCAATCTGTTAATAAAGTTTTCAATCAATCAATCAATCAATCAATCAATCAATCGGTCAGGTCACGTGTACCCATTCTACAATCTGTTAATAAAGTTTTCAATCAATCAATCAGGGCCTGTGGTCACGTGTACCCATTCGGCAATCTGTTAATAAAGTTTTCAATCAATCAATCAATCAATCTGTTAATAAAGTTTTCAATCAATCAATCAATCAATCAATGAATCAATGAATCAATCAATCAATCAATCCCGCAGTGCAACGTGACCAAAATCATACGGCAATCTGTTAATAAAGTTTTCAATCAATCAATCAATCAATCAATCAATCAATCAATCAATCGGTCAGGTCACGTGTACCCATTCTACAATCTGTTAATAAAGTTTTCAATCAATCAATCAGGGCCTGTGGTCACGTGTACCCATTCGGCAATCTGTTAATAAAGTTTTCAATCAATCAATCAATCAATCTGTTAATAAAGTTTTCAATCAATCAATCAATCAATCAATCAATCAATCGGTCAGGTCACGTGTACCCATTCTACAATCTGTTAATAACGTTTTCAATCAATCAATCAGGGCCTGTGGTCACGTGTACCCATTCGGCAATCTGTTAATAAAGTTTTCAATCAATCAATCAATCAATCTGTTAATAAAGTTTTCAATGAATCAATCAATCAATCAATGAATCAATGAATCAATCAATCAATCAATCCCGCAGTGCAACGTGACCCAAATCATACGGCAATCTGTTAATAAAGTTTTCAATCAATCAATCAATCAATCAATCAATCGGTCAGGTCACGTGTACCCATTCTACAATCTGTTAATAAAGTTTTCAATCAATCAATCAGGGCCTGTGGTCACGTGTACCCATTCGGCAATCTGTTAATAAAGTTTTCAATCAATCAATCAATCAATCTGTTAATAAAGTTTTCAATCAATCAATCAATCAATCAATGAATCAATGAATCAATCAATCAATCAATCCCGCAGTGCAACGTGACCCAAATCATACGGCAATCTGTTAATAAAGTTTTCAATCAATCAATCAATCAATCCCGCAGTGCAACGTGCAACGTGACCCAAAATCACGTCACCATAAAGTTTTCAATCAATCAATCAATCAATCCCGCAGTGCAACGTGCAACGTGACCCAAAATCACGTCACCAAAATCAGCCAATGGAAGCGAGGGGTTGCTATGTGCGGTGCTTGTATGTGCGGGGCTTGTAAGCGCTGGTCTGAAGGTCTGCAGCTGGATACTATTGCATGTGATGGGCCTCTACCCTCCCTACCATAGATATATATAGAACACATAGATATCTATGCTCCCTACGACCGGCCAGTGGGGGGCACATGCGAGCAACGATCAGGACAGGGGAGGGAGAATTGGCACGAGAGGAAATTGGGATGGGAGAAAAATCACAGAAAAAGGAGGAGAAAAAGTAGGTAAAAAAAATATATATATAATAATAATAATACACTTTATTTGTATAGTACCTTTCATGCAAGAATTGCAGGCCAAAATTCTTCACGACCAGACCACCTCAAACTGAATCTAAGCAAAACTGAGCTACTTCACCTGTCGGTCAAATCCTTCCTGTGACCTTTTGATCACAGTAGAGAACACAGCCGTGACTCTGTCCTTTGTCTGGTCCTTGACGACCGACCAGCGCGGGGGGGGGGGGGGGGGGGGGGGGGGCTGGTCGGTCGTTATGACTGGTGTTGGTGGTTCGATGAAGGACAATGGAGCTTCTTTAAGGAAAATAGACGAGGCTGGACTTAATCAGATTAACTAGTACTTTATTCAATTAGAGTACTGTAGTTCACAACAGAATAGAAAGATAGAATGGTTCACCTGCCGGTTCCCCAGAAGGAAGGTCCCATATTTCACAATAACATTGATATTTATAGACATTCAAGACCAGCTGATCACATGACCAAAAGGACAAGTTTAAACAGGTGTGTCCTCCCTCAAATCATAGGATCTTACATCATCGGACAAAGATCATGGGCTTTGACGAATTCCCCCCCTAATCCTGACTCAAGATCCTGGTGACCTGGCTTCAATATTCTAGGTTATGTTATCTTGACCTGCTTTGTACACATTCTATTTTGAATATTGTTTGGTGAAGACAAACACACCCCTTCCCCCAGAGGTCTGTCAACGTCAGCTCAAAGGGAAGATAGTTTTTACATGACTTCAATATCACTGATTTGTAGATTAATAGTAATTATGATTTTATGGTATAGAAACCTTTCCACTACAGTTCCCAGCCCCTTATGACTGGTGTTGGTGGTTCCCAGCCCCTTGTTTTATTTTTTTTATATAAATGTTTTTATTTTCCTTTTTCAAAACATACATAGAACAAGACTTCACAATACAGCCCTGCCTCTTGTTATGACTGGTGTTGGTGGTTCCCAGCCCCTTGTTATGACTGACACTTATGGTCACTTTACAAAAGGAAAGGTCACTTTAAGAATAGTATAGTATAACTTGAGATTGTATAATATAGCATTGTATAACAGTGTACATAAAAACCTAGTGCCTCATCCGTAGCTAACCACAGGACCTAGCATGTCCTACCATGCTCTGTAAATAACTCATGTACATATACCGATATGCCCTACTTTGTTTACTTGTTTTATTGCACAATGTTGTTCTATTGGATTCTTATTATATATTACTATTGTATTATGCACATCGTTGCGGGCAAGACCCCCCGCATTTCATTGTATACTTGTATGCCTGTGACAAATAAAACTCTTGACTTGACTTGACTTGTGTTGGTGGTTCCCAGCCCCTTGTTATGACTGGTGTTGGTTGTTCCCAGCCCCTTGTTAAAGGTGCCAGGGGAAAAACAACTGCCCGTGCTGCGCTGATACGACGACTAGCCGGCACCACATGGGGAGCCTCAACAAAGACACTGCGCATCTCCTCACTGGCCCTGGTGTTCTCTGCCGCCGAGTACTGCGCCCCGGTCAGGTGCCGTAGCACCCGCGTGAGGAAGCTGGATGTTGTCCTCAACAGCGCCCTGCGGACAGTCTCTGGTTGCCTACAAGCCACACCGGTAAACCAACTGCCCGTACTCGCTGGTATCGCCCCGGCTACCATCAGACGAGAAGCAGCCACACTGGCCCTTTCCCGCAAGGCACAGATCAGTGCATCCCACCTCCTTCACAATACCACCACAGAGACACCACGACGTGTGCGCCTAAAGTCACGGCGCCTGTTACGAAGGATCAGATTAAACCGAATATATATATTTATTTATTGATATATATTGAATAGTATTTGTATATCGTTTGATATCCCTTGTATATTCCTTGTACATATACACGGAATATCCCTTTAGTCTACTATAGCCCATAATAGTTCATTCTCCTATTGGACAGCGGTCCACCGGCGCCAGGGACCGGCCCCCGGAGCCAAGTTCAAAGTCACCGACACGACATGTCTGTACTTGCCCCGGCCCTGCCCAGGGATACGGCGACAGAAATGAGAGTGGCACTATTTGTGCACCGTGCGTATAAATACGGCGCAGGTGAATGTAGAAGACCCTTAGCCCCTTACCTCCGTACCCTTCGTGCACTTAGCATGTTACCGATAAGTTGAAGCCTCACCCACGATACAACGTGCGGTGAAGTATGGCCTGTTTGGCCTCAGAATAGAGCATCGAGACCGCGTGCGAATTAATAACTGAATTGTCAGAGTTTGGCACTATACCGTCGAGTGCGACATATTTCTATTGAGTCTTTAATAGTCTATTTGTGTATAGTGTACCGTGCGGTTAGAATTCTAGAGTGACCAGCATCTCCAACGCTTTCTCGTATTAGCTAGAGTTCTTATCCAGGCTGGGCCGACCGCATGGCGCCTTCACCCGAGGAGACACGTGTTGGATTTACCCCGAGAGGAGTCAAGTCGAGTCGGCGCTCAGAGAGCCTGAGGCCGCCTAGCTTTCTTCACTGTAGAGCTACAGTCTACAAGAGAACCAAGCTGTATTCGTCTGTGGATCAAGAGACTACTGCACCGGCTTCTGTACCTGAAGTCTCCCTAGTCATCGTTGACCAGACGTCCTACTACCGACAGATCTTCTACCCCCCTTGCTGGCTTACAACCAGTGGGAACCCTTTCCAGTATCTCCCGCTATTACTAGTGTACCATAGATATAATTCCCTAAGATTCAGGTTGTATAATTACCTCCTGCGTAACCAGAGAATGGACATTCGTTATTGATTTGCCTACGCATACTCCTTTGCCTTACAAGTGCATTCAAAGAATAATGTAAAGTATCCTATGTACCTTTTGCTCCATTAAATACTTGATTAATACCTTTGACTGGAACCGATTTCATTGTGGGAAGTGTTCATCATATTCATATATCGTGTACTGTATGGCCAGTAATTAAAGTACATAAAGCGGTAGTGGTTTAATGATACCATACTTATCAATACAGTCAGGGAATTGTACCCCTCAGTTACAATTGGTCCTTCGAGCCGGAGAATAACTAGTGTAATATTAATATAGTGGTATTAATATTGAAATGGCCTATGATGAACACTCCACAAAACGGGTCTCCTAAAGTAGATCGCCCGCAGCGTAGACGGCAGCCACCTCAGTACTTAGAGGATTACGTTGCCAGTATACTACCTAGCCTTCTACAGACGGTAAACGCGGAAAAAGTAGAAAGTAAAATTATGTCCGACCCTATCAACCAGGCTACCTCGCCAACAGAGGCCCTAGTGGGTTCTAATGTAACTGACCAAGCTCACGGTAGGGACCAGGAGGGAACTGACACGACTTTACCCCCCGCCAAGACCGAAGAAGTAGTCCCCGGAGAGCTCCAGGAGGAAGACAACCCTCCAGAGATGGAACTCTGCCCGGTACAAGAAGAGGAGAGCGCCCAGGAGATAGAGCTCCAGGACTCCCCGCAGGAGAACGCATCTCCAACGAGTACTGCCAGGAGCGGATCACCTCAACCAGCGTCTTCCCCCAGCGAGGCCGACAAGATGCTGGCACAGGCATTCCTCGCCAGCCTAGCAGCCTCAACAGAGCGCGATCGACTCCAAGCATTGACGCTTAGTGAGCGCGAACATTCTTCCATGGAAAGAGAACGCCTTCAAGCGCAGCAACGGAGCGACGAAGATCGTATACGTCTAGAGATTAGACGCCTTCAGACGGAAGAGAATATGACCAGGGACCGGGCCGACGCCCAGCGCGCCGCTGCCGGTGCCCAAAGAGAAGCAGAGCGCGACATCGCTCTCAACAAGCGCGAAGCCGAGCGCGACCGATTACAAGCGCAGCTAATGGAGCAGCTGATCGCCAAGGCAACACCCCCTCCCTCCACACGGGGTTCCAGGGCCTCGTCAAGACACGGGTCAAGGGCACCCTCCCCTAACCGATTAAGCGACCCTGAGCCCGACCACCAGAGAGAGCCTATACCCCCCTCCGAATTCCTTCCCCGACCGGTCCACGCGAGGACCAGCTACAAGGAAGAAACGGTATACACCGCGGAGAGGCTAAATAGACGACTACAGGATCTAGAGGACCTGACAGAGGAAGAAGAAGAGGGAGAGGAGGAGAGTCAAGCCCGACAGCAGCACAGTACTCCACAGGACCAGGAGGTCCAGTACAGCCCAGGCTCTACCCCCGCGGCTCTGCGCTACAGACCCCCGACTCAATTCACGGGTGAGATTGACGCACGACCAGTCCCGAGGAATAGCACCTGGATACGCGGGCCATGGTACCCTGCCGGTACCAGCCCACCGAGAGGCGTAAGAGGAGACTCGCCTAGGAGGCCTCTCTTCCAACGCTCACCGATGTGCTAGCCATCTACGGCATCATACATTGGCACACCGACGTTTCCAGACTTCACCCATGAGAACAGAGCACAGTACACGGAGCTACGGATGTGCTTAGAGACAATGATGGCTGATGTAGCTGATGAACGCCACAAGTATGCTATCCTATTGAAGCACCTCAAGGTGCCCCGAGCGCATAATATAGCGCTGGCCTATGCCACCTCTACTACCCCATACACAGCGGCTCTAGCAGCACTCGACCAAAGATATGGACGCATATGGGACTACGTAATACAAGAGATAAGGCATATTGACCGCCTACCCCCAGCAACAGACAATCGCTCACTAGACGACCTGTCTATCAAGGTACAATCCCTGGTAGGGATGCTGGGGGCGCAACGAGAAAAGGGTATGCACGAACTATACGCAAACTCTAATGTCGAGAGGATTTTAGAGAAGCTTCCGCCCGCCCGACAAGAGCGCTTCAGGCGGCAAAGAGACCACCGTGATCCTAACGGTCCCGAGCCATCCCTCCTAGACCTAGCCGACTTCCTGGCGAGAGAAGTCAGCAGCCTGCGATTGGATACGTTCGTGCGGAGCACACCAAGCTCCAGAGAGGGACCTAGGAGAGCAAACGATGGCCGAAGATTGGTGACTGTCATGCACCAATCAGAACCAGTACCGAGCAGCAAGAACCACAGTACCCCCTCGATGAAAGAGAAGTGGAAGATGGTGTGCCCGTACTGCGAGAAAGAACACTGGTTGTCACAATGTGACACATTCAAGAAGATGACCGCCGACGAAGTGGGTCAATGGATAAAGTCCAACCGACGCTGTTACCGATGTGCGCGCAGTCACATGGCAGCCGAGTGCCGCTTAAAGAAGAGGTGTAGTCGGTGTGACGGAGCCCACCTAGATGTCCTACACGACAGTAACAGAAGAAAGCCCGCACCCTCAAGCAGCACAAAGGCAAGTGTTATGTACATTGACCCCGCCAGCAGCGGGGGCGCCAGAGTGCTCTTAAAGGTGGTCCGCGTAACACTGAGTTACCAAGACAAGGTCATGGACACTTACGCCGTCCTTGACGACGGGTCAGAGAAGACCCTTCTCCTCGCATCCGCTGCGGCCCAGCTGGGGCTGCGGGGGAGCGAAAACCAGATGACGATTCGGACAATAAGAAGAGATCTAAAGACGATAAAGGGCGAGAATGTCTCCTTCACTATCGCAGCAAGCGGGCAGCCAGAGAGACGGTATAGGATTACTAATGCTTTCACCAGCCAAGAAATAGGCCTGTCGCAGTACACCTACCCCATCGCCAAGCTGATGGATAAATATGTGCACCTGCGTCAACTACCTATCCCGCTCATAGACGGTGCCACCCCGACCCTGCTGATAGGCTCCGACCATGCAGACCTCAGTCCCGATAGACCGGGTCCACACAGGGCCCAGAGGCTGTCCTGCAGCAGTCGAGACCCGCCTAGGATGGACATTACAAGGCCCCCTCGCTAAGTCTCTTAACCGAACAGCAGCCACTAGCTGCCTCCACTCCAGAGTGACAGAAGAAGACACCACCCTCCTACAGCATGTCGAGAGGCTATGGACACTAGAGACAATGCCCTTTAAGAACGAAAAGAAAGACATTCGTTCCAAGGAAGACATTTACGCCATAGCACTCCTCGAGCAAGGGACAAAGAGAGTCAAAGTCAACGGAGTGATGAGATACGCAACTCCACTCTTGAGGCGAGAGGGTATGCCCACCTTCCACGCCCCAAAAGAAGCGACGGAGCGGTATCTATTGAACACAGAGCGGCGCCTAGCCAGAGACCCCGCTCAAGAGACTGTGTACCGCGCTGAGATTAACAAGCTAATCACAGCGGGACACATAAAGAAAATTGACATTAAAGAGGCCGATCAGACGACCGAATCATGGTACGTGCCGCACCACAAAGTCCACCACAACGGCAAGGATCGTATTGTGTTCAACTGCAGCTACCAGATCGGATCACAAAATCTGAATAAAGAGCTCTTGCCCGGCCCAACACTCGGCCCCTCCCTACTAGGCGTGTTACTACGTTTCCGCCAGGACAAGGTGGCCATCAGCGGCGACATCAAAGGGATGTTCCTGCAGGTGAGACTAGTGGAGGAGGACAAGCCCCTGCTGCGGTTCCTATGGAGAGAGAGGATCGGGGATGAGCAACCAGCCATCTATCAATGGGAAGTCCTCCCTTTCGGAACCACATGCAGCCCATGCTGTGCTACGTTTGCACTGCAAAAACACGTCGCAGAGGACCCAGCAGCTGATGAAGAGGTCCGAAAAAGTGTAGAAAATTGTTTCTACGTGGACAACTGTCTGCAAAGCGTCTCGACGCCAGAAGAAGCCGAGGCCCTTCTACTCAAGCTCCGCGCCTCCCTGATCAAAGGCGGCTTTGATCTCAGGCAGTGGGCCAGCAGCGACCCGCAAGTATTGCGCAGCCTCTCCCCCGAGGACAAGGCAGCAAGCAGCGAGACCTGGATGGCGACCATCCCAGGAGAAGCCCAAGAAATGACATTAGGACTAGTCTGGCGCTTCAAAACAGACTCGCTCCATTATAAACACACACCCCTGACCAAGGAGCAGGGAAGGTCGACTGCACTACCGACCACCAGACGGAGTGTATACAGAACACTCGCCAGACAATATGACCCGTTGGGATGTATTCTACCTTACACCACCAGGGCAAAGATGATTGTAAGAGCGTTATGGGACAAGGACCAGGGCTGGGACGACCCCATACCCGAACACCTTGCATCCACATGGAGAGAGTGGGAGACGGAACTCAGCTCACTCCCAGGTGTTAACATACGCCGCAGCTACTTCCCACCCACAGTGAGGCCGGAGACGTGCCAGATGGACCTGCACGTCTTCAGCGACGCCTCCGAAGTAGCCTACGGCTCGGTGGCCTACTTGCGTGCCCGAGAGGAAGGAGGAGAAATACATACTGCTTTCATCCTGGCTCGCTCAAGAATAGCCCCACAAAAGCAACAATCTATCCCGCGTCTAGAGCTCTGTGCAGCCCTAGCAGGAGCGCACCTCGCCACGTTAATCCAACGTGAACTCACCATCCCGGTGCAAAGAACAATCTTGTGGTCAGACTCCACGACAGTACTCACATGGATCCGGTCTGATTTGTGCAGATACAAGGTCTTCGTGGGGGTCAGAGTCACAGAGATTCAAGAGTTAACAGAAGTAGCAAGCTGGAGGTATGTGGACACAAAACACAACCCAGCTGACGTCATCACCCGGGGAATGTCCCTGGATGACCTCACCCGTCGCAACCCATACAGTGACGGACCAGAGTTTCTCAAGCTCCCGGAAGAAGAGTGGCCTACACCCACCCCACGGGAGGCGAGTAAAGAGGAGGCCGAAAACAAGAAATCTGTGTTCTGTGGATTGAACACACTCGTCTCCACAGACCCCGACATAGACGATTGCCTCACCCTAGAGAGTGCGCAGCTAAAGACATTTCTGTGGCACCACCCAGAGGTTCAGCCCACTACTGACATTTCAGCAGCTGACTACGAAGAAGCAGAACTTCTTCTACTACAACGAGCCCAGAGAGACTCGTTCCCCGATGAGCTAGACTGTCTACAGGGAGCAAAGCCCGTCCCATCAGACAGCAGACTGCTCCACCTAGCACCCGAGAGCGACGCCCATAGTCTCATCAGAGTGGGTGGTCGTCTGCGGAGAGCCCCAGACTTACCGGATGACGTCAAGTACCCGATAGTCTTGAACAGCCGACACAAGGTCACAGAGCTGATCATAAAGAAATACGACGAGGATGTGCACCACGCAGGGGCAGAGAGAGTCTTCGCGGAGATCAGACGTCGTTATTGGATACTGCAAGGGAGAGAAGCAGTGCGGCGCTTCCAGCGAACCTGTCTAGACTGTCGTAAGTGGCGAGCGCAGCCCAGTATACCCCGGATGGCTGACCTACCTCCCTGTCGCCTCCGACTCGGCGACAAGCCTTTTCACTCCACCGGTATGGACTGTTTCGGCCCGCTGTATATAAAGAAAGGAAGAGGAACCGAGAAGCGGTGGGGTATTGTATTCAAATGCATGACCACCCGAGCGATACATATAGAACTCCTTCCAACCATGAGCACAGACTCATTCCTTATGGCCTTCCGAAGATTCACATCGCGGAAAGGCAAACCGTCTATATTGTTGTCTGATCACGGGACAAACTTCAAAGGCGGAGAAAGAGAGCTGAGAGAGAGCTTCCAAGCTATGGGCCCAGAACTTAAGACCCACCTCGCTCCATCCCAGATTGACTTCCAGTTTAATCCCCCGAACGCACCTCACTTCGGTGGAACTTGGGAACGAGAAGTACGTTCAATAAAGACAGCCCTGTACGCCGTGCTTGGGGCCCAGACCGTGGCGGAAGAAGTCCTAATGACAGTCCTCACGGAGATCGAGGGAGTATTGAACTCAAAGCCCCTCGGTTACGTCTCAAGTGATGTAGCAGATGTCGACCCAGTCACCCCCAACACACTCTTGATGGGGCGGCTGGACCCCGCGCTACCACAGACAATGTACAGGCCTGAAGAAGCGAACGGCCGAAGAATGTGGAGGTACAGTCAAGTATTGGCTGACAAGTTTTGGAACAGCTTCCTACTCCACTACCTACCGTCTCTACAGACCCGCCAGAAATGGGTGAAAGAGAGAGACAATTTGACAGAAGGAACAGTCGTCATGATTATCGACCAGTCACTACCCCGAGCTATGTGGCCGGCTGGCCGCGTAAGCAAAGTGATCACCGGTGCCGACGGAAAGGTCCGAGCAGCTGAAGTGCTCGTCCAAGGGCGGACCTACACCCGACCCGTGGCGAGGCTAATAGAACTGCCAAGGCTCCCCGATACTATCGATGACGACCATGACCTCATGACTTTGTGAACTGACTGACCCTCACAACAGACATTGAGTAGAGGACAGTGCGGTTAATCTGTCTCTGCTTAGCTAATTAGGTGGGACTAATTAGGGGGCGGCTGTTACGAAGGATCAGATTAAACCGAATATATATATTTATTTATTGATATATATTGAATAGTATTTGTATATCGTTTGATATCCCTTGTATATTCCTTGTACATATACACGGAATATCCCTTTAGCCTACTATAGCCCATAATAGTTCATTCTCCTATTGGACAGCGGTCCACCGGCGCCAGGGACCGGCCCCCGGAGCCAAGTTCAAAGTCACCGACACGACATGTCTGTACTTGCCCCGGCCCTGCCCAGGGATACGGCGACAGAAATGAGAGTGGCACTATTTGTGCACCGTGCGTATAAATACGGCGCAGGTGAATGTAGAAGACCCTTAGCCCCTTACCTCCGTACCCTTCGTGCACTTAGCATGTTACCGATAAGTTGAAGCCTCACCCACGATACAACGTGCGGTGAAGTATGGCCTGTTTGGCCTCAGAATAGAGCATCGAGACCGCGTGCGAATTAATAACTGAATTGTCAGAGTTTGGCACTATACCGTCGAGTGCGACATATTTCTATTGAGTCTTTAATAGTCTATTTGTGTATAGTGTACCGTGCGGTTAGAATTCTAGAGTGACCAGCATCTCCAACGCTTTCTCGTATTAGCTAGAGTTCTTATCCAGGCTGGGCCGACCGCATGGCGCCTTCACCCGAGGAGACCTAGGCGAGAACCGTGTGGACATGTATACTGGATTAATCTACCCGACGACTGCATAGCCTTTGCGGCTGGAATATATTTGCTTTGGTCCTATGATTTATGGAGCGGATACTCGCAGACGCCTGCACGTGTTGGATTTACCCCGAGAGGAGTCAAGTCGAGTCGGCGCTCAGAGAGCCTGAGGCCGCCTAGCTTTCTTCACTGTAGAGCTACAGTCTACAAGAGAACCAAGCTGTATTCGTCTGTGGATCAAGAGACTACTGCACCGGCTTCTGTACCTGAAGTCTCCCTAGTCATCGTTGACCAGACGTCCTACTACCGACAGATCTTCTACCCCCCTTGCTGGCTTACAACCAGTGGGAACCCTTTCCAGTATCTCCCGCTATTACTAGTGTACCATAGATATAATTCCCTAAGATTCAGGTTGTATAATTACCTCCTGCGTAACCAGAGAATGGACATTCGTTATTGATTTGCCTACGCATACTCCTTTGCCTTACAAGTGCATTCAAAGAATAATGTAAAGTATCCTATGTACCTTTTGCTCCATTAAATACTTGATTAATACCTTTGACTGGAACCGATTTCATTGTGGGAAGTGTTCATCATATTCATATATCGTGTACTGTATGGCCAGTAATTAAAGTACATAAAGCGGTAGTGGTTTAATGATACCATACTTATCAATACAGTCAGGGAATTGTACCCCTCAGTTACAGCGCCCCTTTTCCATGCAAGCCTACAGGCTACTCCACACAACACCATCTGACACTTCCAAGGCCTCCTGGGTCAGGACGAGATGGAGGGACCAGTGGAGGTCAGCAGAACCATCCAGGCTGCACCTCTACATCAATGACCCTCTGGACGTCCCTGGTCAGGACTTGCCCCGGAAGCAGTGGACAACCCTCAACCGCCTAAAGACCGGCGTCGGACGCTACGGCGCCTCAATGAAGAGGTGGGGCCTCAAGGACAGTGCCTCATGCGAGTGTGGAGCAGCCCCTGCACAGACTGTGGAACATATCATCACCAGTTGCCCCAAACACCGGCCACCGTATGGAGAACGCGGTCTGATGGAACTGGACGATGAAACGTTGGCCTGGCTTGCCTCAACGGAGCTGCAGGTCTAAAGACACACGCCAGAAGAAGCCCCTTGTTATGACTGGTGTTGGTGGTTCCCAGCCCCTTGTTATGACTGGTGTTGGTGGTTCCCAGCCCCTTGTTATGACTGGTGTTGGTGGTTCCCAGCCCCTTGTTATGACTGGTGTTGGTGGTTCCCAGCCCCTTGTTATGACTGGTGTTGGTGGTTCCCAGCCCCTTGTTATGACTGGTGTTGGTGTTGCTGGTTACAATCTCACAGGCTCTCCTGCCCGAGGGGGTGGAGCTAATGTGTGATCAGGGTTAACAGCAGATGAACATAGATGCCCCTAGCAACCAGGTCACCACGCTGACGGCTGATTGGCTGAACGAGCCAGCCAGACCTCCCTCCTCGCTTACCGAGGATAACACAGTGTACTAGTGCGTGCACAAACACACACACACACACACACACACACACACACACACACACACACACACACACACATACACACACGCACGCGCACACACACACACACACACACACACACACACACACACACACACACACACACACATACACACACAGACACACACACACACAACACACACACACAGCCATTGGATTAGTCACACTGTAAGCAAACAGATAATTATTTTCATTAATTAGATTGTGTCGGTGTTCATGAGCTGAGCTGCAAATCGAATTTACATGAACCTTCACAGATCTAAACCCAAACCCACGGTGATTAATGACCTGGAAGCACACAGAGTCCCTAATTATGTATGTGTATGTGTATGTGTATGTGTGCATGTGTGTCTATGTGGATGTGTCTATGTATTGTGTGCATGTGTGTCTATGTGTCTGTGTGCCTGTCTATGTATTTGCATATGTTTATGTTTGCATGTGTCTATGTATTATGTATTTGTGTATATATACAGTATATATGTGTCTGTGTGTATGTGTAAAAAAAAATAAGTGGTAACTGATGCATTTATATGTCTTTTATCCAAAGCGCTTTACAATTTGTTCCTCACATTTTACCCATTCACTCACACATTCACACACCGACGGCGGAGGCGACCATGGAAGGTGCCAACCTGCTCATCAGGAGCAGTTAGGGAACTAAATAATAAATAAATAAAACTTGAGACCTGTACATTTATTTGATTATATATATATATATATATATATATATATATATATATATATATATATATATATATATATATATATATATATATATATATATATAAAACCTTGTATGTGTTTTGAATGGGTGTCGAGGCCTTTGATCTAAATTTGTTTTTATATATTGCACACAGTGTAGTTCATTCAGGAGAGATAGATGTAAAACCAGTGAAGATGTGAGATAATGTAACAGTTCTAATCACTGAACCCAGGACCTTCTAGCTGTGAGGTAACAGTATAACTACTGTGAACCCATGACCTTCTAGCTGTGAGGTAACAGTATTAACCAGTGAACCCATGACCTTCTAGCTGTGAGCTAACAGTTCTAACCAGTGAACCCAGGACCTTCTAGCTGTGAGGTAACCGTATTAACCACTGAACCCAGGACCTTCTCGCTGTGAGCTAACAGTTCTAACCAGTGAACCCAGGACCTTCTAGCTGTGATCTAATAGTTCTAACCAGTGAACCCAGGACCTTCTAGCTGTGAGGTAACCGTTCTAACCAGTGAAACCCAGGACCTTCTAGCTGTGAGCTAACAGTTCTAACCAGTGAACCCAGGACCTTCTCGCTGTGAGCTAACAGTTCTAACCAGTGAACCCAGGACCTTATAGCTGTGAGCTAACAGTTCTAACCAGTGAACCCAGGACCTTCTAGCTGTGAGCTAACAGTTCTAACCAGTGAACCCAGGACCTTCTAGCTGTGAGCTAACAGTTCTAACCAGTGAACCCAGGACCTTCTAGCTGTGAGCTAACAGTTCTAACCAGTGAACCCAGGACCTTCTAGCTGTGAGCTAACAGTTCTAACCAGTGAACCCAGGACCTTCTAGCTGTGAGCTAACAGTTCTAACCAGTGAACCCATGACCTTCTCGCTGTGAGCTAACAGTACTAACTACTGTGAACCCATGACCTTCTAGCTGTGAGGTAACCGTATTAACCACTGAACCCAGGACCTTCTCGCTGTGAGGTAACAGTTCTAACCAGTGAACCCAGGACCTTCTCGCTGTGTGATACTCAAGAGATTCACACAGAACCACATTCTGTGAATGCAACAGGGTGCAGCACCATTATCACACGACACGCACGTGCACACACCCACACGCACGCACACGCACGCACGCACGCACGCACGCGCACACACACACACACACACACACACACACACACACACACACACACACACACACACACACACACACACACACACACACACACACACACACACACACACACACACACACACACACACACACACACACACACACACACACACTATACATAGACACACACAGATACACACGCAACAATACAATACAATACACTCACTGCTTGACACTGATAAACACACTGGAGGCCTGTTTATCTCTATCCAGTTTAAGCCAGTTGCTCTGACGCAGCCTCTCCCAGCTTCCTGTCAGGCTTGTGTGTCAAAAGCCATCATCCAGGTCTAGCATGCTACTATAAAGAGCTCTCTCCAGGTCCAGCATTCTACTATAAAGAGCTCTCTCCAGGTCCAGCATGCTACTATAAAGAGCTCTCTCCAGGTCTAGCATGCTACTATAAAGAGCTCTCTCCAGGTCTAGCATGCTACTATAAAGAGCTCTCTCCAGGTCCAGCATGCTACTATAAAGAGCTCTCTCCAGGTCCAGCATGCTACTATAAAGAGCTCTCTCCAGGTCCAGCATGCTACTATAAAGAGCTCTCTCCAGGTCCAGCATGTTACTATAAAGAGCTCTCTCCAGGTCCAGCAGGGGAGGGAGGATGGCCTAGAGGTAAAAGAGGCAGACCAGTAACCGAAGGGTTGCCGGTTCGATCCCCGCCGCTGACAGGAGGATGTATTCCAGCTGTGAGCTGATGACTGAAGGGTAGCTGGTATTACATCCAAGGTGTGTTCACTATCTCTGCCTAAGTGCCCTTGACCCTGCACTCTGATCTCTCTGATGAAATACATATGTGTGGAGGACTGTGTGTATGTGTAACTAGGAGGGATATGAGGACTGTGTGTAACTAGGAGGGATATGAGGACTGTGTGTAACTAGGAGGGATATGAGGACTGTGTGTATCTAGGAGGGATATGAGGACGGAATATTAATACAGTCTATTTCATTATAGATATATCCACGCAATTAGATTTAGTTCTTATTTATTTATCTACTGTCATTTCAATGCCATAGAATGCCGTCTTCACCCGGATTGTGTAAGCCTAGGGTGCAGAGTTGACCATTTAAATAGAGCGATTGCTCACTGTTGGATGGCAGGGTTCAATGTACATGATTGCTGTTCAAGTCCACCTGCAAGGTCAAGGTTGTATTTGTCACACGCAACATCATACCGGTAAGATGAGCAGTGGAATGTTTATCCACTGGCTCTTACAATGTATACAATAAGCAAATGTCCAAAACTATAAATAAGAACAACAATAAATAATAACAACATTTATCTGATTTATTTATTTATTCAAAGTAATTTGCAGTGTTTGTGTAGTGCTATTATTTATTTTTCCGACATCAAATGCATAATTTTTTGTCATATTTATTTAAATTATGGTTAATTAATTCCAAGGAGGCCTGTAGAGTTGACATGAAGGAATCACTATGATTCCTCCCAAATAAAGCCCTTAAGAACACGGAGCACACCAGTCTGTCAACTGCTTGATTGATTGATTGATTGAAAACTTTATTAACAGATTGCAGAATGGGTACAATACAGTACAGCTCAATACACACAATTGTTAAGGGGATGCAGACCAGAGAAAGACTTTCGTCTTGTTTACATCAGGGTCCCCCATTTTCAATTCATCAGGACATATATGACATACATGACATACAGATAGTCAGTACTGCTACATCTATACATTTATGACATACCAGATTTGCAAATACAGTACTGTTTGTGATACAGAAGGAGTCAAGAAAAGGGAGTATATACATTTGACGTAGAAACTGTACATTGGAGGAGGTTGGGTGGGGGGGGGTTGGGTACATTGGGATATTGACAACCATACTGGGTAATTTACATTGGAGGTGGTTGGGGGGGGGGGGGGGCACACTGTATAAACAAGTAAAACTGTACATTGAGGGGGGGGGAGGAGACACTGTACAAACAAACAAAATTGTACATTGGACTATTGACAAAACCATACTAGGTAAATGACTGTACATTGGAGGGGGTTGGGTTAGGATATTTACAGGGGCCAGTGTTGAATTGCAGTCTCCCGTAGGTGTCCCTTGAGAGAGGTTTTGAAAGTGGGTAGTGATCCACATTCCTTTACAGCTTTGGGTAGGGCGTTCCACATTGATGTGGCATAATTGCGAAACGTGTTTAGTCCCTTATTTGAGCCGAATCTGGGTTTAACATGATTTGTGGAGCTCCCTCTGGTGTTGTGATCGTGGTATTCACTGACCTTTGGGAAGTATTTTGACATGTACATGGGTACCTTGGTCGTGTAGTGTATCGTAGACCAGGCCCATTGCAAGTTGCTGTACTCTGTCGTCTACTCTAAGCCATCCTAGGTTGTCAAAGTGGGCAGGGGTGAGGTGGGTTCTAGGAGTAAGGTCAAGCAGTAGTCTGACCAGTTTGTTTTGAGATGTTTGTAATTTTGTTTTTAGCGCCTTTGAGGTGCTTTGGTACCATGAGGTGCAAGCATAGTCGTAGTACCCCTGAATGAGTGCTCCTGCCAGAGTCTTCAGGGTATTCTTGTTTACCAGAGAGGAGATCCGGTACAAGAATCGAGTTCGTTGGTTGACTTTTTTTATTACATTGGATGCCATTTTGTCACAGGAGAGATTAGCCTCTAGGATGGAACCCAGGTAGGTAATTTCATCTTTCCTTGTGACAATATTGTCACCCACTGTAACTGAGAAGCCGTCGGTCTTGCTGAGTTTGTTATTTGAACCGAAGAGAATGGACTCTGTTTTGCCCATGTGTAATGATAGTTTGTTATCAGCGAGCCATATGCAGATTCTGCCTAGTTCCTTCAGTCTTCAGCGATCCTAAATCCTGCTCTTAGTTAGGGCCGAATCCAAGACAAGGGACGGTTGGTGAATCCCAAAATCTGCCAGAAAATGTCTTAAGTGGCGCTAAGAGCAAGATTTGTCAGATCTTTTGTCCTAAGTCCGTTGGTGAATGAGACCCATTCTCTGTCACAGTGTGGTCTGGTAGCTGCTCATATGACGACAGGAAGGGGCTTAACAGGGTAGTGAAGGTAGCTTCAAAAATCATTGATCAAGACCTACCAAGCATCAGTGATATATACAATTCCTACTTGTGGGCCTATGAGTATTTAGTTTATTACTGTATGTATCTGTATGTCTATGAGTATTTCGTTTATTGTGTATCTGTATGTCTATGAGTGATTGATTGATTGATTGAAAAGTTTATTAACAGATTGCAGAATGGGTACAGTACAGTACGTCTCAATACATACAATTGTTAAGGGGATGCAGACCAGAGAAAGACTTTCGTCTTGTTTCCACCAGGGTCCCCCATTTTCAATTCATCATAACATATATGACATACATGACATACAGATAGACAGTACTGCTACATCTATACATTTATGACATATCAGATTTGCAAATACAGTACTGTTTGTGATACAAAAGTGTCCAGAAAAGGAGTGTATATACATTTGGCGTAGAAACTGTACATTGGAGGAGGTTGGTGGGGTGGGGTTGGGTGGGTTGGGTGAGGGCTGTACATTGGAGGTGGGGGGGGGGGGGGGGGGGGGGGGGGTTGGGTAGGGGACACACACACAATTTACACTGTACATTGGAATGTTGACAAAGCCTTACTTGGTCATTTACTGTACAACTAGGTTAGGACATTTGTAGGGGCCAGTTTCGAATTGCAGTCTCACGTAGGTGTTTTTTGAGAGTGTTTTTGAAGGTGGGTAGTGATTCACATTCCTTTACAGCTTTAGGCAGGGCGTTCCACATTGATGTGGCATAATTGCGAAACGTGTTTAGTCCCTTGTTTGAGCCGAATCTGGGTTTTACATGATTTGTGGAGCTCCCTCTGGTGTTGTGATCGTGGTATTCACTGACCTTTGGGAAGTATTTTGACATGTACATGGGTACCTTGGTCGCGTAGTGTATCTTGTAGACCAGGCCCATTGCAAGTTGCTGTACTCTGTCGTCTACTCTAAGCCATCCTAGGTTGTCAAAGTGGGCAGGGGTGAGGTGGGTTCTAGGGTTCTAGAGTATTTCGTTTATATCTGTATGTCTATGAGTATTTCGTTTATTAGCTTACTTTGTGTATTCTTTCCACATCTATGCTGATGAGTATTTATGTACTGCTATGTGTATGCTTGTTGTTTACCTATATGCACTCACCAAGACACATTCCAATAAATGTTTCATAAATATAAAATATATAACAAATAAAAATAAATACTATTATGAAAAATAAATACACTCACACATGTATGCATTTTTAATTATTTAATTAATCAAAATATGTACATTTCATATATACAAATAGAAAGAAACGTAACTGACCGTGTATTATTGTTGTTTACATGTTGTGTGCATGTATCCCCTCTCTACTTAAAAAATAGGGAAACAAGTCCAGTGTTTTCAAATGGTAGCCTGAAAACATGACATTTTGGTGTGAACATTTTGGTATAGCTTGCATGAAGCAAGTTATACTAATCAAACAGGAAGTGACAACATGGGAAGTGACAACACATTCCAACAAGACATCTGCACAAAATACACCTTACAAGCCCATCCTTACAAAATACAACCCCTTCAGAAGCATGAAAAGCAGAAAGATATATCTATATATACAGAGTAGGACTACATCTACTGAAATATAAACACTCATGACCCATAGCAGCAGTCTTTAAATTATATAATATAAATATAAAGAATGATAAATGAAAATACAAATAATTAATAAATAAACAATCAAATGAATAATCAAATGAAACAGGTCAAACCTTCATTGAGGCCGCTAGGCTCTAAACAATCCAGACCATTTATATAAAAGTTTTCCCTTTGTAGCAAGAGCCTGTCTCTGTCTCAAGACTTGCTCTAAAGTCTAAACCCATGAATTTTAAGCCAGAAATATCATGTCCTAACTACTTCCCCCCCCTCTCTTCACCTCGTTCCCAGTTGTATCTCCTCCGGGTGACCCCTCTCTACTTACCATTTCCCCACGTGAAAATGCACCTGATTGGATAAACATGCTGGTGCTCTAGTGCGACATCTAGTGGCTGAACGTTATCTATAGCACCTTTAAGCAGAGGGTGTGTTTTATGGATTGGGGAGGGAGCAGTTTGCTACAACCTTTTCAACACGTCACTGTGACTTATACAAATCAAATCAAATCAAATCAAGTTTATTTGTAAGGCCCGACAACACACGTTAATGTCCCCATGGGCCGTATACACGTCTGTAAACTGGCCATTGTTACACTCTCTGCGAGAAATGCATTGGCTTACACTCATTTACAAAACCCTCCTTGGTCTGACTCCTCCTTATTTGATACACCTGTTAAAATTATGATCTACTCCCTATAACAACAGAGCTGGTCATCATATCTCACTAGATGTTCCCCGTGTTAACACTTCCTCTGGTCAACCTCCAGTTTGTTACTCCCAGCAGTAGGAACGAGATGCAAAATACCTTGACAATTTACAAATTGATCCCTCACCACTTTTAAGGACTCTATCACAGAGTTGTTTACACACACCTGCAACTGCCTTTTAACTGTAATCTGTCTGTTCTGCTTCACTGTTACCCTTCAAGAGGCCCTTTTGTCCTCTAACCAGGTCCTTTTGTCCTCTAACCAGGCCCTTTTGTCCTCTAACCAGGTCCTTTTGTCCTCTCCCCAGGACCTTTTGTCCTCTAACCAGGTCCTTTTGTCCTCTAACCAGGTCCTTTTGTCCTCTCCCCAGGACCTTTTGTCCTCTCACCAGGCCCTTTTGTCCTCTCACCAGGTCCTTTTGTCCTCTCCCCATGACCTTTTGTCCTCTCACCAGGTCCTTTTGTCCTCTCCCCAGGTCCTTTTGTCCTCTCCCCAGGTCCTTTTGTCCTCTCACCAGGTCCTTTTGTCCTCTCACCAGGTCCTTTTGTCCTCTCACCAGGTCCTTTTGTCCTCTCACCAGGTCCTTTTGTCCTCTCACCAGGTTCTTTTGTCCTCTCACCAGGTTATTTTGTCCTCTCACCAGGTCCTTTTGTCCTCTCACCAGGTCCCTTTGTCCTCTCCCCAGGTTATTTTGTCCTCTCCCCAGGACCTTTTGTCCTCTCAACAGGTCCTTTTGTCCTCTCACCAGGCCCTTTTGTCCTCTCCCCAGGTCCTTTTGTCCTCTCCCCAGGACCCTTTGTCCTCTCACCAGGTCCTTTTGTCCTCTAACCAGGACCCTTTGTCCTCTAACCAGGTCCTTTTGTCCTCTAACCAGGACCTTTTGTCCTCTCCCCAGGTCCTTTTGTCCTCTAACCAGGACCCTTTGTCCTCTCACCAGGACCTTTTGTCCTCTCCCCAGGTCCTTTTGTCCTCTAACCAGGACCTTTTATCCTCTCACCAGGCCCTTTTGTCCTCTCACCAGGCCCTTTTGTCCTCTAACCAGGTCCTTTTGTCCTCTCCCCAGGTCCTTTTGTCCTCTCCCCAGGTCCTTTTGTCCTCTCACCAGGCCCTTTTGTCCTCTCCCCAGGTCCTTTTGTCCTCTCACCAGGTCCTTTTGTCCTCTAACCAGGACCCTTTGTCCTCTAACCAGGACCTTTTGTCCTCTAACCAGGTCCTTTTGTCCTCTCACCAGGTCCTTTTGTCCTCTAACCAGGACCTTTTGTCCTCTCCCCAGGTCCTTTTGTCCTCTCCCCAGGTCATTTTGTCCTCTAACCAGGTCCTTTTGTCCTCTAACCAGGTCCTTTTGTCCTCTCCCCAGGTAATTTTGTCCTCTAACCAGGTCCTTTTGTCCTCTCACCAGGTCATTTTGTCCTCTCACCAGGTCATTTTGTCCTCTCCCCAGGTCCTTTTGTCCTCTCACCAGGCCCTTTTGTCCTCTCCCCAGGTCCTTTTGTCCTCTCACCAGGACCTTTTGTCCTCTCACCAGGACCTTTTATCCTCTCACTAGGTCTTTTTGTCCTCTCCCCAGGTCCTTTTGTCCTCGCCCCAGGTCCTTTTGTCCTCTCACCAGGTCCTTTTGTCTTCTTTCCAGGTCCTTTTGTCGTCTCCCCAGGTCCTTTTGTCCTCTCCCCAGGTCCTTTTGTCCTCTAACCAGGACCTTTTGTCCTCTCCCCAGGTCCTTTTGTCCTCTAACCAGGACCCTTTGTCCTCTAACCAGGACCTTTTGTCCTCTCCCCATGTCCTTTTGTCCTCTAACCAGGACCTTTTGTCCTCTAACCAGGACCTTTTGTCCTCTCCCCATGTCCTTTTGTCCTCTCACCAGGTCCTTTTGTCCTCTAACCAGGACCTTTTGTCCTCTCCCCAGGTCCTTTTGTCCTCTCCCCAGGTCCTTTTGTCCTCTAACCAGGACCTTTTGTCCTCTAACCAGGACCTTTTGTCCTCTCACCAGGTCCTTTTGTCCTCTCACCAGGTCCCTTTGTCCTCTAACCAGGTCCTTTTGTCTTCTCACCAGGTCCTTTTGTCCTCTCACCAGGTCCTTTTGTCCTCTCCCCAGGTCCTTCTGTCCTCTCACCAGGTACTTTTGTCCTCTCCCCAGGTCCTTTTGTCCTCTCACCAGGTCCCTTTGTCCTCTCACCAGGACCTTTTGTCCTCTAACCAGGACCTTTTGTCCTCTAACCAGGACCTTTTGTCCTCTCCCCAGGTCCTTTTGTCCTCTCACCAGGTCCTTTTGTCCTCTCACCAGGTCCTTTTGTCCTCTCCCCAGGTACTTTTGTCCTCTCCCCAGGTACTTTTGTCCTCTAACCAGGACCTTTTGTCTTCTCACCTGGTCCTTTTGTCTTCTCACCAGGTCCTTTTGTCCTCCTTTTGTCCTCTCACCAGGTCCTTTTGTCCTCTCCCCAGGTAATTTTGTCCTCTAACCAGGTCCTTTTGTCCTCTCACCAGGTCATTTTGTCCTCTCACCAGGTCATTTTGTCCTCTCACCAGGCCCTTTTGTCCTCTCCCCAGGTCCTTTTGTCCTCTCACCAGGACCTTTTGTCCTCTCACCAGGACCTTTTATCCTCTCACTAGGTCTTTTTGTCCTCTCCCCAGGTCCTTTTGTCCTCTCACCAGGTCCTTTTGTCTTCTTTCCAGGTCCTTTTGTCGTCTCCCCAGGTCCTTTTGTCCTCTCACCAGGTCCTTTTGTCTTCTTTCCAGGTCCTTTTGTCGTCTCCCCAGGTCCTTTTGTCCTCTCCCCAGGTCCTTTTGTCCTCTAACCAGGACCTTTTGTCCTCTCCCCAGGTCCTTTTGTCCTCTAACCAGGACCCTTTGTCCTCTAACCAGGACCTTTTGTCCTCTCCCCATGTCCTTTTGTCCTCTAACCAGGACCTTTTGTCCTCTCCCCATGTCCTTTTGTCCTCTCACCAGGTCCTTTTGTCCTCTAACCAGGACCTTTTGTCCTCTCCCCAGGTCCTTTTGTCCTCTCCCCAGGTCCTTTTGTCCTCTCCCCAGGTCCTTTTGTCCTCTAACCAGGACCTTTTGTCCTCTAACCAGGACCTTTTGTCCTCTCACCAGGTCCTTTTGTCCTCTCACCAGGTCCCTTTGTCCTCTAACCAGGTCCTTTTGTCTTCTCACCAGGTCCTTTTGTCCTCTCACCAGGTCCTTTTGTCCTCTCCCCAGGTCCTTCTGTCCTCTCACCAGGTACTTTTGTCCTCTCCCCAGGTCCTTTTGTCCTCTCACCAGGTCCCTTTGTCCTCTCACCAGGACCTTTTGTCCTCTAACCAGGACCTTTTGTCCTCTAACCAGGACCTTTTGTCCTCTCCCCAGGTCCTTTTGTCCTCTCACCAGGTCCTTTTGTCCTCTCACCAGGTCCTTTTGTCCTCTCCCCAGGTACTTTTGTCCTCTCCCCAGGTACTTTTGTCCTCTAACCAGGACCTTTTGTCTTCTCACCTGGTCCTTTTGTCTTCTCACCAGGTCCTTTTGTCCTCCTTTTGTCCTCTCACCAGGTCCTTTTGTCCTCTCCCCAGGTAATTTTGTCCTCTAACCAGGTCCTTTTGTCCTCTCACCAGGTCATTTTGTCCTCTCACCAGGTCATTTTGTCCTCTCACCAGGCCCTTTTGTCCTCTCCCCAGGTCCTTTTGTCCTCTCACCAGGACCTTTTGTCCTCTCACCAGGACCTTTTATCCTCTCACTAGGTCTTTTTGTCCTCTCCCCAGGTCCTTTTGTCCTCGCCCCAGGTCCTTTTGTCCTCTCACCAGGTCCTTTTGTCTTCTTTCCAGGTCCTTTTGTCGTCTCCCCAGGTCCTTTTGTCCTCTCCCCAGGTCCTTTTGTCCTCTAACCAGGACCTTTTGTCCTCTAACCAGGACCTTTTGTCCTCTCCCCATGTCCTTTTGTCCTCTAACCAGGACCTTTTGTCCTCTAACCAGGACCTTTTGTCCTCTCCCCATGTCCTTTTGTCCTCTCACCAGGTCCTTTTGTCCTCTAACCAGGACCTTTTGTCCTCTCCCCAGGTCCTTTTGTCCTCTCCCCAGGTCCTTTTGTCCTCTCCCCAGGTCCTTTTGTCCTCTAACCAGGACCTTTTGTCCTCTCCCCAGGTCCTTTTGTCCTCTCACCAGGTCCTTTTGTCCTCTCACCAGGTCCCTTTGTCCTCTAACCAGGTCCTTTTGTCTTCTCACCAGGTCCTTTTGTCCTCTCACCAGGTCCTTCTGTCCTCTCACCAGGTACTTTTGTCCTCTCCCCAGGTTATTTTGTCCTCTCCCCAGGACCTTTTGTCCTCTCAACAGGTCCTTTTGTCCTCTCACCAGGCCCTTTTGTCCTCTCCCCAGGTCCTTTTGTCCTCTCCCCAGGACCCTTTGTCCTCTCACCAGGTCCTTTTGTCCTCTAACCAGGACCCTTTGTCCTCTAACCAGGTCCTTTTGTCCTCTAACCAGGACCTTTTGTCCTCTCCCCAGGTCCTTTTGTCCTCTAACCAGGACCCTTTGTCCTCTCACCAGGACCTTTTGTCCTCTCCCCAGGTCCTTTTGTCCTCTAACCAGGACCTTTTATCCTCTCACCAGGCCCTTTTGTCCTCTCACCAGGCCCTTTTGTCCTCTAACCAGGTCCTTTTGTCCTCTCCCCAGGTCCTTTTGTCCTCTCCCCAGGTCCTTTTGTCCTCTCACCAGGCCCTTTTGTCCTCTCCCCAGGTCCTTTTGTCCTCTCACCAGGTCCTTTTGTCCTCTAACCAGGACCCTTTGTCCTCTAACCAGGACCTTTTGTCCTCTAACCAGGTCCTTTTGTCCTCTCACCAGGTCCTTTTGTCCTCTAACCAGGACCTTTTGTCCTCTCCCCAGGTCCTTTTGTCCTCTCCCCAGGTCATTTTGTCCTCTAACCAGGTCCTTTTGTCCTCTAACCAGGTCCTTTTGTCCTCTCCCCAGGTAATTTTGTCCTCTAACCAGGTCCTTTTGTCCTCTCACCAGGTCATTTTGTCCTCTCACCAGGTCATTTTGTCCTCTCCCCAGGTCCTTTTGTCCTCTCACCAGGCCCTTTTGTCCTCTCCCCAGGTCCTTTTGTCCTCTCACCAGGACCTTTTGTCCTCTCACCAGGACCTTTTATCCTCTCACTAGGTCTTTTTGTCCTCTCCCCAGGTCCTTTTGTCCTCGCCCCAGGTCCTTTTGTCCTCTCACCAGGTCCTTTTGTCTTCTTTCCAGGTCCTTTTGTCGTCTCCCCAGGTCCTTTTGTCCTCTCCCCAGGTCCTTTTGTCCTCTAACCAGGACCTTTTGTCCTCTCCCCAGGTCCTTTTGTCCTCTAACCAGGACCCTTTGTCCTCTAACCAGGACCTTTTGTCCTCTCCCCATGTCCTTTTGTCCTCTAACCAGGACCTTTTGTCCTCTAACCAGGACCTTTTGTCCTCTCCCCATGTCCTTTTGTCCTCTCACCAGGTCCTTTTGTCCTCTAACCAGGACCTTTTGTCCTCTCCCCAGGTCCTTTTGTCCTCTCCCCAGGTCCTTTTGTCCTCTAACCAGGACCTTTTGTCCTCTAACCAGGACCTTTTGTCCTCTCACCAGGTCCTTTTGTCCTCTCACCAGGTCCCTTTGTCCTCTAACCAGGTCCTTTTGTCTTCTCACCAGGTCCTTTTGTCCTCTCACCAGGTCCTTTTGTCCTCTCCCCAGGTCCTTCTGTCCTCTCACCAGGTACTTTTGTCCTCTCCCCAGGTCCTTTTGTCCTCTCACCAGGTCCCTTTGTCCTCTCACCAGGACCTTTTGTCCTCTAACCAGGACCTTTTGTCCTCTAACCAGGACCTTTTGTCCTCTCCCCAGGTCCTTTTGTCCTCTCACCAGGTCCTTTTGTCCTCTCACCAGGTCCTTTTGTCCTCTCCCCAGGTACTTTTGTCCTCTCCCCAGGTACTTTTGTCCTCTAACCAGGACCTTTTGTCTTCTCACCTGGTCCTTTTGTCTTCTCACCAGGTCCTTTTGTCCTCCTTTTGTCCTCTCACCAGGTCCTTTTGTCCTCTCCCCAGGTAATTTTGTCCTCTAACCAGGTCCTTTTGTCCTCTCACCAGGTCATTTTGTCCTCTCACCAGGTCATTTTGTCCTCTCACCAGGCCCTTTTGTCCTCTCCCCAGGTCCTTTTGTCCTCTCACCAGGACCTTTTGTCCTCTCACCAGGACCTTTTATCCTCTCACTAGGTCTTTTTGTCCTCTCCCCAGGTCCTTTTGTCCTCTCACCAGGTCCTTTTGTCTTCTTTCCAGGTCCTTTTGTCGTCTCCCCAGGTCCTTTTGTCCTCTCACCAGGTCCTTTTGTCTTCTTTCCAGGTCCTTTTGTCGTCTCCCCAGGTCCTTTTGTCCTCTCCCCAGGTCCTTTTGTCCTCTAACCAGGACCTTTTGTCCTCTCCCCAGGTCCTTTTGTCCTCTAACCAGGACCCTTTGTCCTCTAACCAGGACCTTTTGTCCTCTCCCCATGTCCTTTTGTCCTCTAACCAGGACCTTTTGTCCTCTCCCCATGTCCTTTTGTCCTCTCACCAGGTCCTTTTGTCCTCTAACCAGGACCTTTTGTCCTCTCCCCAGGTCCTTTTGTCCTCTCCCCAGGTCCTTTTGTCCTCTCCCCAGGTCCTTTTGTCCTCTAACCAGGACCTTTTGTCCTCTAACCAGGACCTTTTGTCCTCTCACCAGGTCCTTTTGTCCTCTCACCAGGTCCCTTTGTCCTCTAACCAGGTCCTTTTGTCTTCTCACCAGGTCCTTTTGTCCTCTCACCAGGTCCTTTTGTCCTCTCCCCAGGTCCTTCTGTCCTCTCACCAGGTACTTTTGTCCTCTCCCCAGGTCCTTTTGTCCTCTCACCAGGTCCCTTTGTCCTCTCACCAGGACCTTTTGTCCTCTAACCAGGACCTTTTGTCCTCTAACCAGGACCTTTTGTCCTCTCCCCAGGTCCTTTTGTCCTCTCACCAGGTCCTTTTGTCCTCTCACCAGGTCCTTTTGTCCTCTCCCCAGGTACTTTTGTCCTCTCCCCAGGTACTTTTGTCCTCTAACCAGGACCTTTTGTCTTCTCACCTGGTCCTTTTGTCTTCTCACCAGGTCCTTTTGTCCTCCTTTTGTCCTCTCACCAGGTCCTTTTGTCCTCTCCCCAGGTAATTTTGTCCTCTAACCAGGTCCTTTTGTCCTCTCACCAGGTCATTTTGTCCTCTCACCAGGTCATTTTGTCCTCTCACCAGGCCCTTTTGTCCTCTCCCCAGGTCCTTTTGTCCTCTCACCAGGACCTTTTGTCCTCTCACCAGGACCTTTTATCCTCTCACTAGGTCTTTTTGTCCTCTCCCCAGGTCCTTTTGTCCTCGCCCCAGGTCCTTTTGTCCTCTCACCAGGTCCTTTTGTCTTCTTTCCAGGTCCTTTTGTCGTCTCCCCAGGTCCTTTTGTCCTCTCCCCAGGTCCTTTTGTCCTCTAACCAGGACCTTTTGTCCTCTAACCAGGACCTTTTGTCCTCTCCCCATGTCCTTTTGTCCTCTAACCAGGACCTTTTGTCCTCTAACCAGGACCTTTTGTCCTCTCCCCATGTCCTTTTGTCCTCTCACCAGGTCCTTTTGTCCTCTAACCAGGACCTTTTGTCCTCTCCCCAGGTCCTTTTGTCCTCTCCCCAGGTCCTTTTGTCCTCTCCCCAGGTCCTTTTGTCCTCTAACCAGGACCTTTTGTCCTCTCCCCAGGTCCTTTTGTCCTCTCACCAGGTCCTTTTGTCCTCTCACCAGGTCCCTTTGTCCTCTAACCAGGTCCTTTTGTCTTCTCACCAGGTCCTTTTGTCCTCTCACCAGGTCCTTCTGTCCTCTCACCAGGTACTTTTGTCCTCTCCCCAGGTCCTTCTGTCCTCTCACCAGGTCCCTTTGTCCTCTCACCAGGACCTTTTGTCCTCTCCCCAGGTCCTTTTGTCCTCTCACCAGGTCCTTTTGTCCTCTCACCAGGTCCTTTTGTCCTCTCCCCAGGTACTTTTGTCCTCTCCCCAGGTACTTTTGTCCTCTAACCAGGACCTTTTGTCTTCTCACCTGGTCCTTTTGTCTTCTCACCAGGTAATTGTGTCCTCTAACCAGGACCTCTTGTCCTCTCACCACGTCCTTTTATTCTCTCACCAGGTCCTTTTGTCCTCCTTTTGTCCTCTCACCAGGTCCTTTTTTCCACTAACCAGGACCTTTTGTCCTCTAACGGGACCTTTTGTCCTCTCACCAGGACCTTTTGTCGTCTAACCAGGTCCTTTTTCCCACTAACCAGGTCATTTTGTCCTCTAACAGGACATTTTGTCCTCTCCCCAGGACATGTTGTCCTCTCACCAGGACATGTTGTCCTCTCACCAGGCCCCTTTGTCCTCTAACCAGGACCTTTTGTCCTCTCACCAGGCCCCTTTGTCCTCTAACCAGGACCCTTTGTCCTCTAACCAGGTCCTTTTATCTTCTCACCAGGACCTTTTGTCCTCTCACCAGGACATGTTGTCCTCTCACCAGGCCCCTTTGTCCTCTCACCAGGTCTGTTTGTCCTCTAACCAGGACATGTTGTCTTCTCACCTGGTTCTTTTGTCCTCTAACACACACCATCACACACCAACACACACTAACACACACCAACACACACTTGTGAGATACTCTCCCCACATGACACACACATGTGTGAATCTAACACACAGTCGACTGGCTGGTCATTTACATTCTTAGAAATAGATATGGATCAAGAGAGAGAGAAGAGAGAGAGAGAGAGAGAGAGAGAGAGAGAGAGAGAGAGAGAGAGAGAGAGAGAGAGAGAGAGAGAGAGAGAGAGAGCAAGAGAGCGAGAGGGGGGGAGAGACAGAGACATAAAAAGTAAGTACAGAGGAATATACAATATACATATATACAATATACAGTAAAAAATTGTAAACAGTGAGGTACAATGCAGAAAATGAGGTACAAAACTTTGAGATAAGGTGCAAATGCAAATGAGGTATGCATGTAGTGCAAATCTCTTTAATAATAGATACATATAATGTAGTGTTAAAGTGTCTAAAGTGAGTGTTAAGGTGAGTGTTTGTTTACAGTAAAAGTGAGTGTGTGCCTGTGGATGTGTGTTCAATGAGTGTAGATGATGGGTTGTTATATGGAGTCATTGAGCATCCTGATGGCCTGGGGATAGAAGCTCCAGTCTCAGTCGCATTCTCCTTCTAGCTTCATAATCCATCACAGGTTGTTACATGGTTGTTTATATCCTTACCCCTTACTTAACCTTAACCTTTATAACCTTAATCTTAACCTTACCCCAGCCAGTGGTCCACTACTCTGGCCTTGACCGTTGTCTAACCCAGACACACTGAGTGGAATCTAGCTCCCCCTGCTGGTGTTGTTGTCGAGTCCCAGTGCATTGCTGGCTATATACATTTAGCAATTCATTTTCAGTTACATGTGTTAGATATAAAATAAATATTTGTGCAGTCACAAAAGGAATGAAATCCGACTGGTAAGCAATGATGAGTGTGGTGTAAGATACATTTTCGCCACGCTTCTATACTATTCTATTATTTTCTATTATATTAACATAACATAAGCCATTTGGTGTATGCTATTGGCATAAAAATAGGGAAACAATGTCCAGGCACGCACTCCAGGTTTTTCCAAATTTATTGGCAGCCTGAAATCATATCATGATGCAAGCATTAATGCAAGCCATTCTGAAGAAGGTGTGTTCACACCGAAACGTCATGATTTCAGGCTGCCAATACATTTGGAAAAACCTGGAGTGCGTGCCTGCACATTGTTTCCCTATTTTTATGTATGATATCAGAGGTTACAGCACCCAGTGTCAAGTCTAGTGAGGTGAGCGCGTTCTACTACTTTTTTCACGTGTATGCTATTGGCACCATACATGGCACCATACATCCATACATTTAAAAATAAAGGTAAACATCCAGGAAGATTTGATAGTACTGTGAATGAATGAATGAAAACTTTATTTAACAGATTGCAGAATGGGTACAATACAGTACGGCTCAATACATACAATTGTTAAGGGGATGCAGACCTGAGAAAGACGTTTGTCTTGTTTCCATCAGGGTCCCCCATTTTCAATTCATATAGACATATATGACATACATGACATACAGATAGTCAGTACTGCTACATCTATACATTTATGACATACCAGATTTGCAAATACAGTACTGTTTGTGATACAGAAGGAGTCAAGAAAAGGGAGTATATACATTTGACGTAGAAACTGTACATTGGAGGTTGGGTGGGGGGGGTTGGGTACATTGGGATATTGACAACCATACTGGGTAATTTACATTGGAGGTGGTTGGGGGGGGGGGGGGGCGGGGGGGGGCGGGGGGCACCCTGTATAAACAAGTAACACTGTACATTGAGGGGGGGGGGGGAGGAGACACTGTACAAACAAACACAATTGTACATTTAACTATTGACAAAACCATACTAGGTAAATGACTGTACATTGGAGGGGGTTGGAATGATTGGGTTAGGATATTTACAGGGGCCAGTGTTGAATTGCAGTCTCCCGTAGGTGTCCCTTGAGAGAGGTTTTGAAAGTGGGTAGTGATCCACATTCCTTTACAGCTTTGGGTAGGGCGTTCCACATTGATGTGGCATAATTGCGAAACGTGTTTAGTCCCTTATTTGAGCCGAATCTGGGTTTGACATGATTTGTGGAGCTCCCTCTGGTGTTGTGATCGTGGTATTCACTGACCTTTGGGAAGTATTTTGACATGTACATGGGTACCTTGGTCGTGTAGTGTATCTTGTAGACCAGGCCCATTGCAAGTTGTTGTACTCTGTCGTCTACTCTAAGCCATCCTAGGTTGTCGAAGTGGGCAGGGGTGAGGTGGGTTCTAGGAGTAAGGTCAAGCAGTAGTCTGACCAGTTTGTTTTGAGATGTTTGTAATTTTGTTTTTAGCGCCTTTGAGGTGCTTTGGTACCATGAGGTGCAAGCATAGTCGTAGTACCCCTGAATGAGTGCTCCTGCCAGAGTCTTCAGGGTGTTCTTGTTTACCAGAGAGGAGATCCGGTACAAGAATCGAGTTCGTTGGTTGACTTTTTTTATTACATTGGATGCCATTTTGTCACAGGAGAGATTAGCCTCTAGGATGGACCCCAGGTAGGTAATTTCATCTTTCCTTGTGACAATATTGTCACCCACTGTAACTGAGAAGCCGTCGGTCTTGCTGAGTTTGTTATTTGAACCGAAGAGAATGGACTCTGTTTTGCCCATGTGTAATGATAGTTTGTTATCAGCGAGCCATATGCAGATTCTGCCTAGTTCCGAGCTGAGGGTTTTTTCAACCTGTAACTTGTTCTTGTCAGAGACCAGCAGGGCTGAGTCGTCCGCAAACAGGAACAAGTTGCAGTCACAAGCTGACGACATGTCATTTGCATAAATTAGGAACAGTAGCGGTCCTAGTATGCTTCCTTGTGGAACACCACAGCTCACTGTGAGGGGGGGGGATAGGGTACCGTTTACCTCCACCATCTGTTCCCTCCCCTCAAGGTAGGATTGCATCCAGCTCACTGATAGACTATCAAAACCAATTGCTTTTAGCTTGTCAATCAGAATGGAGTGATTGACCGTGTCAAAGGCCTTTTGTAGGTCCAGCATGACCATGCCGCAGTATTTGCCTGCGTCCACCTCTTGTTTGATGTGGTCATTCAAATAGAGAAGGCATGTGTCAGTGGAGTGGGATGTTCTGAAGCCAGATTGGAATTCGTAGATTAGATTTTTTTCCGCTAGGTACTTTTCGACCTGTTCGTAGACTATTTTTTCCATGACTTTCGAGATGGAGGTGAGAATAGAAACAGGGCGGTAGTTGCCTGGGTCTAATTTGCTTTTGTCACCCTGCTCAGTGATGCTGTGAGGCACAGTGATGCATTATAGAGTCTGATGGCTGTCAGAATGAAGGACTTCCTGTGCCGTTCAGTGTTACATCTTAGCTGTTAGTCTAACACTGAACAGCCTCCTTCAGTCAGCCAAGTCCGTATGTAGTGGGTGGGTTGTCCATGATGGCGTGGAGCTTAGCAAGGCTCCTCCTCTCCGACACCACCGCCAGAGAGTCTAGCTCCACCCCTACCACGTTACTGGCCTTCCTGACCAGCTTATCCAGCCTGTTTGCATCCCCTGCTCTCAGTCCGCTGCCCCAGCAGGTCACAGCGTACAAGAAGGCGCCCGCCACCACCGACTCATAGAACATCCTCAACATCCTTGTACAGATGTTGAAGGATCTCAGCCTTCTGAGGAAGTAGAGTCGGCTCTGGCCCTTCTTGTAGAGTGCCTCTGCGTGTTTTGACCCGTTCAGTTTGTTGTTGATGTGTACACACAGAGGTATTTATAATCATCCTCAACCGTGTCCACATCGACCCCCCCTGATGGAAACGGGGGTGACAGATCCACAACCAGTTCCCTGGTCTTCATCACATTTAGCTGAAGGTGGTTCTTTTCGCACCATGTGACAAAGTCATCAGAAAATGTCTGAAGGTGACAGGACTCTGACCGATAGTGGAAGTCGTTGGTGTGTAGACAGTGAAGAGGAAGGGAGAGATGACTGTCCCCTGCGGGGCCCCGGTGTTGCTGACCAGTCTGTCTGACACACAGCCTTGTAGGCGCACATTGATTGATTGATTGATTGAACATTTTATTAACAGATTGCAGAATGGGTACAATACAGTACAGCTCAATACACACAATTGTTAAGGGGATGCAGACCAGAGAAAGTACATCAGGGTCCCCCATTTTCAATTCATCATTTACATTTACATTTACATTTAGTCATTTACCTGACGCTTTTATCCAAAGCGACTTACAAGTTCTGTACGACAAGCCATCAGGAAGGGCACAACTCTATCAGCTGAGTAACAATGTTCATCAAAGTGTTGAGTGCTACAGTGTAGGTTAGTTTATTAGGACAAGTGCATGACAGTATGGTTAGTTAGGGTTAGATATATATATATATTTTTTTTTAATTCATAACATATGACATACATGACATACAGGTAGACAGTACTGTTGCATCTTGACATTCATGACATACCAGATCTACAAATATACAGTACTGATTATGAGTAAAAAAAAAATCTAAAAAGAGAGTATATACATTTGAGGGGGAAGAAACAGTACATTGGAGGTGGTTGGGTAGGTGGGGTGGGTAACTGTACATTGGAGGTGGTTGGGTGGAGGGGGGGGGGGGGAATTGTACATTGGAGGGGGTTGGGTTTGGACATTTACAGGGGCCAGTTTCGAATTGCAGTCTCCCGTAGGTGCTCTTTGAGAGTGGTTTTGAAGGTGGGTAGTGATTCACATTCCTTTACAGCTTTGGGTAGGGCGTTCCACATTGATGTGGCATAATTGCGAAACGTGTTTAGTCCCTTGTTTGAGCCGAATCTGGGTTTAACATGATTTGTGGAGCTCCCTCTGGTGTTGTGGTCGTGGTATTCACTGACCTTTGGGAAGTATTTTGACATGTACATGGGTACCTTAGTGGTGTAGTGTATCTTGTCGTCTACTCTAAGCCATCCTAGGTTGTCAAAGTGGGCAGGGGTGAGGTGGGTTCTTGGAGTAAGGTCAAGCAGTAGTCTGACCAGTTTGTTTTTAGTGCCTTTGAGGTGCTTTGGTACCATGAGGTGCAAGCATAGTCGTAGTACCCCTGAATGAGTGCTCCTGCCAGAGTCTTCAGGGTATTCTTGTTTACCAGAGAGGAGATCCGGTACAAGAATCTAGTTATTTGGTTGACTTTTTTGATTACATTGGATGCCATTTTGTCACAGGAAAGATTTGCCTCTAGGATGGAACCCAGGTATGTAATTTCATCTTTCCTTGTGACAATATTGTCACCCACTGTAACGTCGGTCTTGCTGAGTTTGTTATTTGAATTGAAGAGAATGGACCCTGTTTTACCCAGGTGTAATGATAGTTTGTTATCAGCGAGCCAGGTGCAGATTCTGTACTTCTGCAGTTCCGAGTTGAGGGTTTTTTCAACTTGTAACTTGTTCTTGTCCGAGACCAGCAGGGCTGAGTCGTCCGCGAACAGGAACAAGTTGCAGTCACAAGTTGACGACATACTGTGGTCTGCCCGTCTATTCTATACTCTTGTATTCTACTCTTTCATATTCTATTCTATTATAGTCTGTTCTATTTTCCACAATGTTTTTTTATTGACATTTCATTAACATCACAATAACATATATCCACATTCACACACATTTAACCTGCAGTAAATACATTAAAATTAAAGTGATTATAAAAAGAACAAAACGTATACATATATATCCTTTTAAGTAACGCCCACACTTCCATTTTTCATGACAGACATGGTTCCAAGAGTTGAACAAAGTCTTTCTGCCTGTAGTGATGTAAGTCAGTCTTTCCAGACCGATAGTCTGAAAGCTCCTTTATCCACAGTCTCAGTGTCGCAGCTCCATACTCTTCCAACATGGTGCAATAGCCCTCCTGACTCTTTCCTATTCTATTGAACGCTGTCCTATTCTATTGAACTCTTTCCTATTCTATTGAACTCTGTCCTATTCTATTTAACTCTGTCCTATTCTATTCTACTCTGTTCTATTTTATTCTATTCTGTTCTTGTAACTGAGGGGTTACAAAACCCTGACTGTATTAAAGATTGTGATAGATTAAACCACTACTACATATTATTATTATTATTACTTGCCAGACAGTACAGTTAATTATGGCAGACACTCAAATAGACGGCACGGTGACAAAGAGATATCATTTACAGTATTTTATTATTATGCAGAAGATACAACTGATAATTACTGGGTCGCTCTTTTATGGCGAATGATATTAGAAAGTCAGAGAGTAGCAAAGTCAATGGGAATGAATAATTCCTAGGCTAGGTATACTAGACCAGACGCCGCCTGGCGTGAGATGGCAATATAGGGGGGCAAAACGAGGGTACAGCTGGAGACTGGTGATATACTCCCACAGAGTTGTAAGCTCCAGAGGAATGAAGAATGTACGGATACTCAGGCTGGTCACTTGAAGAAAAGGGGTTCTCATACGGATCCAGTCTTTATAATCCAAGTGCTCAGTAGCAAGGTAATAGCTGTAATCCAATGCCCGATAGCAATGATGATAGCCAGCCAGCTTCGTCCCCGAAGCTAGCCCGATGTAGAATCTTCAGGGTAGTTAAATCCAAACGACAGTGGTATTAACGATGCTCTTCTCCACGGTACTACGTTTCCACAAGTCACTATAATCCACCAATAATGGTTCTACAATATCGCCGCGGTAGGTTCCAATGCGCACATGTCCAATAGTTCTGCTACTAGGCCCACCTCGTGTTCGGATACTAATTACTTTAAGTCCACACACACTTGCTAAGGTTCACGCTAGTTACTAAACGAACGAACTGCTTGTTAATGCTGCACACCGAACGAACTGCTGTAATACGATTCACACTAAATGACGACTCTTTACTTCACATTAAGTTAGGTCGAACTTGACTCTGCTACTATACGCTAGGTTCAACTACTGCTGTTGCATTACTTCGGACGAACTTCACGTTACTGCATTAGGCTTAATGGAATGAATAATCAAATGAGATCTTGCTAGCGAAAATAATTAGTTCAACTCTTTCAGAATAACGATAAAAACAAGCCCAAATAGTATATCTAATTGATACGAATTATATTATGAGGATATCTGTATGTGCTTAGGTATATAAATACATGGTTTCCAAAGAGAGGCTTGGAGGGAGGCTTGCAGTTACACTATTAATCAGGTTTTAATCTGTTTCGGACCTAATCCATACATGCATTGAATTGATTACCCTTTGGTTTATACCAGTGACACCATGTTAATCATCAGATAACAGTTCTTGAAAAGATAAATGCATTTTCTCAAATTCATTCATCAAAAACGTCAAAGGCTCATTCAATTTATCAAGTCACGTCATCAAATCCATCAAACAGCGCATCTCCTCATATATTTTAATCCCAGTTACAATATCACAATAACGTGTGACAAGTGCATGACAGTAAGGTTAGTTAGGTTTATTTTTTTCTTCTTTTTTTTCAAATTAAAAACGAACTATACTATGCAACAATCACAACAAGTTCTTTTCTTAAAGTGTGTTTGTGTATGTGCGAGTGCAGAATGTTGTGTCGTGCCTGTGTATGTGTTATAATACACAATAATAATCCCTTTTTATAAGCCTGAGCCGTAGCCCGTCCCTTTGTCAGTAGCCCACCTCTGTTTTTCTGCCTCATAAAAGACAGACAACATGAACTCCTCCCAGCACATTTCTCTCTCCATCCCCTGTGCCTGGTACAGACAGAGCACCTTGGCAGGACAGTAAATATATTTCCCTGTCACCCCAGGGAAGCCAGTGTGGATGTGGGGGCTGTTGGGTCCCCGCTTTATGGGGTTGCGGCAGAACCTGCAGAGCTGACCTGAAGGCAGTCGTACCACAGGCGCTCTCTTCCTTCCCTCCTCCAGCACTTTATTCACCACCCCCCGCCGCCGCTTCAAGGCCTCCAGCTCCCTCTGAAAAAACTCTGTCTCAACAAAGTCCTGGAATGGCATCCTGGGATTGGTGAGTCCTTCTGCTGCATAGGTCTGGAAGACCTTAGTGGAGCAGTAGAAGTAGCGCACCGCTCCCATCCGATAAAAAAAGTGGATGGTGGAGCCATCTACAAGGAACCGGGACTTTGGCTGACCACAGCTGCAGTTGCAGTTGCGTGTCCTCTTGGGGAGCTGCTGTTGTTGTTGCTGCTGCTGCATGGCTCCCTGCTGCTTCTCCAGCATCTCCCTGAATGAATGAATGAAAACTTTATTTAACAGATTGCAGAATGAGTACAATACAGTACGGCTCAATACACACAATTGTTAACACAATGGCGCCCAAGGACGTATTTATCCGTGTTTCGATTCCAACGGTTGTGGACAGAGGCATGGATAAATCCATGGCAAGTTGTTATTGCTTTTATTCCATTTTAATAACCTATTCAAGGTCGCCGAGCGGCACTGCAGATCTACCCTACTCTATGAATTCGAGAAGGTGCAATACCGGCCAGATCCTCTTAGGGGCGCTATCGCTGTGGCCGAACGGTGGACTTTTTTTTTTTGAGTTTCCAGTAGCAGGATTCTGGATGTGTAGCATGTAGCTTGGATTACGTTTTGCATCGCAGATTTCACCATGCAATAAGGGGATTTATCATCAGCCAATGGACATATCGATCTACCAGATGGCGATCGATACCGGGGAAATGCTCTGGGACATCCCACCAGACCACGATAAGATCTTTTTCACGTAAAGTACATCCCGATCGGGCCTTGTTTTGATAGCCATCCAGGCGTTCGGCCTAGGAGGCTAATGAGGCCAACGCGGTTATTGGTGATCAATAATCAGAAACGACGTCCCCCGCCCCCCTTTCATGCATACATGCGTGAGGATCGTACCGATCATATGCAGTTTGAGTTTTAACTGGAGCGTATCTATAACCAAAATGCCATTGGATTTAACGTTATTAGCTATTAGCCCTGTATCTCGGCTTCCAGGAAATATACTAGACCAAATCCGGTATAACGCTTATATTCACGGCGCTATAAAATGAGAACCTATTGATGAAAATCTTTTTTCTTTAAGCCATTTTGAAGGGACGGTTTATGGACTCAATTGACAATGAGAATGGACAGATAGCAATATTATAAAGTATAGATTTAGCTGTACAAACAGCCCCACGTTTGTTTACATTCCCCGGTCCTCTTGAGATTAATTAGACTCATCCCAATGGCCCCGAATGTGTTAAGGGGATGCAGACCAGAGAATGACGTTTGTCTTGTTTACATCAGGGTCCCCCATTTTCAATTCATAGTGACATTTATGACATACATGACATAGGGACATACAGGTATATAGTACCGTTACATTTGTGACATATACGATATGCAAATATACAGTACTATTAAGAAATATATACCTCACGATCTTCTCCACTGCAGCCTGGGACACAGGGGGCTCCTGGAGGCAGCCCTCAGCCAATGGTGTGGCTGGAGCTGGTGGATTCACCAGGGCTGGCGGCAAAGTGTTTGGGTAAGTAAGTTATGTTATGGTTAAGCGTATGGAAAATGAACATATGAGGGTCCGGATATCTTTTCTTAGAACGCGGGACGTTTGTATGGATAATTGTCAGAGTTATGAATGCCGGGAGTGTATGGTTGGTAAACCGTTCCAGTTCGACTGATTGTGTGTGCGTATTGGCTTTGGTGATTCTCTACAGGGGTTTAATGGCTTCAGCTGGGTTTTGATTATTAGTTAACACTTTCACTGCCACTCACGAGTTTTCTCGGAATTATTAATATCTCGTTAAAAGCCACTCACGAGATTTCTCAGATTTTTTTTTTTTTTTTTTAGCGATCTGAAATCATATTGCATCACGCAAGCCTACCCTAGTCTACCCGAGAGCCACCGGCGATCAGATGTGGAAAAAAGCGCCCCCTATCGTCTCCCAGATGACATAAGGGATTTTGGAATGGACTCAATGAAAATGGATGGGGAAAAAAATCCTGTACTCCACATTTTCCAGTCCACTGATGCAGCTGGGGTTATCAGAGTTCATTCTGGAGCCTCTCTGCCCCGCGGAATCATGTACTGCACTGTACACAGGTTGGATCTATACACTTATCGATTTTTTTCTAATGGTGATCAGGAATTGGAATATACCAGGACACCCTCTGATGTCAGGTAAGGAATCTATGTTATCAGTGTTAGGATAATCAGACTCATTTTGATGAAGATATAAGCCGTTTTGTGAAATGTCCTCCATCGGTTTTACTGAAAAAATCCAAGAGGAAATGAACACAGCGATTATCCGTGCGCGGCTCAAATGGGCGTGCGTGTACGTATAATATTGATCATCTAGCGTTTATTTGAAAACGATTCATAAATAGGCCGACAAATATCAACGTTCTGGAATATTCCAGTAAAAGACGATTATCATAGAATGGCCCAGAATAGGCTGTTTTTTTACCTCAAAACAGGTGCTTTTCAAAATGCTCTCAAACGGAAATGAAGCGATAAAAAACCAATCTGCCTCGACAGCACTGACTGGAAAAGGATTCTTTGATAAGCGACGGGCAGATTAGACACATAGCCATAATTTAAAACATAGATTAGGCGATATTAACGCTAACATTAAAGTGGATGGTGGCATGCGAGGGCTAACTCTGGCGCCACCTCGTGGCAGTGAAAGTGTTAATCAATGCAGATAAAATTTTGTGCGTCTGTATGTGTACTGTCGTGAGTTTGAGTCACGTTGGTCTCATTTCAGCCTCCGTTATGTTATTTGTTCTGTATGTAGTTTCATATATGCGTGTCTCGTATGTGCGCGCTGTGCAGTTTGTTTACGTTGGTAACACGGGTCGCTAAGGAATTTAGGTTTGAGGTTGAAGAAAGTGCATGTTTAGGTTGAAAGAACAGCCCTAATGTCAAAGCGTTTCAATATAAGCATCTTGTATCATTCTTAAGATACAACAGTTATCGGGCGGCTACGTGGCGTAGTGGGCAAGGCGCTCGCCACGAATGCGGAGACGCTGGGATCGCCTGTTCGATCCCAGCGCTCCACATTGCTTTCAGTTTAGCTGGTCGTCCGTACACATTGGCCGTATTAGGGGGTGGGAAACTGATGGGTGGGGATCGGGCGTTGTGGACAGCGACTCCTACAGGTCGGTTGGTGCGCCTGCGCAGTAGAATCAGGAAGTGTCGGGGGCAGCGTGAGCCTCCCACGCGTTACTCCTCGCCACTGAGAGCTCGAGCTGCGCAGGTGAAAAGATGAGACTGCTGTTACCTCAAGTACCGGAGGGGACTTGTGCTATGTATGACTTAGTCCACATTGCAGCCTGCTTGTGGGAGGCAAGAAACAGCGTTCGTGACAGGGGAGGGTTGAATTGGATGATACGAAATTGGGATGGGAGAAAATATAGAAAATGGGAGAAAAAGTGGAAAAAAAAAAAAAGATACAACAGTTATGTTGTGGATGTAAATTAACGCATGCTTGCTTATGTAGAAACAATGAATAAGATAACGAGACCTTTTCATTATAATAATAATAATAATATATATAATAATAATAATGCAGGACCTCTTTAGAGGTCTTTATTCGGCATGCAACGAACTGGGACATGCAATGGGAGCGGCACACACACACTGGAATACACACACACACATGCATTGTCTTTTTTCTCAGTCGCCGATGCGATTGAACTCTGCGCTTAACCCATCCCGTCGTCCTTCCCCCCAAGGGCAGACGGGAGCAGACAGGGCGTCAGCGAGGTACCGCGCCCGGGGACCAATCCAAGTGCTCCTGCCCGTCTTCGTCAAGGACACGACAGCGTCAGCGATCTGTTGTGTGCATGTTTTTCCATTGGGTTTATCTTATCTGGGGGAAACCCTTGCAAGCACGGGGAGAACATGCAAACTCCACACAGAAAGGCCTGGGAGATCCCCCACCTGGGTACCTGGCAACGCGGAAACCTGGTCCCCAAGCGGGAATCGAACCCTGGACCTTCTTGCTGTGAGGCGCCAGTGTTAACCACTACACAACCGTATAACGTCTTGCAACTATGGTTATGATTAAGATATCAAGTATTTACTCCCGGAAAATCTTTATGTATGGTGATAACGAGTATATTCTTAACTTAGTTAATGATACCGCCCAAGCCTACCGTATATAATGTAGTATTTTCTATTTTCCATTTAAAATGTATTATGATAGATAGTGTACGATAGTTCACCTCACGTTGAACAGTGGATTCTCAGTTCTCTCTCTCCAACGCCTTGGTCTGTTAAACATATCTTGCATTAATTTTAACTATAGTAATGCAATCACACATTTATAATGAATAGTCTGTCAACACTTTGAGTGCCAGCAGGGGGCGCCAGAAATAGCGCTTGAGTGCCAGCGCTGTAATGGGAGGGCGCTGTCAATGGGAGGGCGATCACATTTGCGAACGCATAAACTATATCTTAAATTATGGCTATGTATCTAATACGCCTGTCGCTTATCAATGCAGTCAACATTGTCGAAACGGATTTTTTTTTTTTTTTTTTTTTTTTTTTTATCGGTTCATTTCCGTTTTATACCATTTTGAAAAACGCTCGTTTTTTTAAACTTCCAAAAAAAAGAAAAAAGATTCTGCAGGAATCGCGCTTTACTGGAATACACAAAACACGTCGTAATTTATCTGCCTATTTATGAATCGTTTTCAAATCAACGCTAGATTATCGATAGTATACGTGTACTTATGCACGCTAGAGAAGCTGATCAACACACACACACACTCACAGCCACACACACACATATGGGACACGCTGAGATATAAGTGAAAAAAACTCTGATTATCCCAAGACTGGTAAAATAGATTCCTTACCTCAGATCAGATGTTCTCCAAAAAGATTATTCCAATTCCTGATCGCCATTCCAAATATTGCGTTTATTGATCCAACGCTGGGTACTGGAAACAGATAATCCACGCTGTTCTGAGGGTCGGCAATGAATGGGATCGTCTCCGGTTACATGCCTGACAAGTAAAATGTGGATTCCGGACTCTTTTTTTCCCATCCATTTCATTCAGTCCAATCCAATGGGTGCAATACCATCCGGAGAGACGATAGGGGGCGGTATTTCCCCTGTTCGAGCTCAGACAGATCCCCACTGGTAACGTGAGGCTGGATTGATGAAAAATTAAATTGATAATAAAAAAAACAACGATTAAATAACGAGATTTCTCGTTCTTGGCACTCAGCGCATGGCATGAACTAACGAGATTTCTCGTGGCTGGCACTCAAAATGTTAAGAGCCGGTTACAGGTACAGTAGATGTTGTTTTGAATTTAATAGCACTCCAACCAGGGTTCGAAATTTAAAAAAATATTCCAGGGCTTTTTTTTGCCCCCCTTAAAGGATAACGCCAACATTTTGGGAAATTAGCTTATTTAACATCTTCCCTGGAGTTAGACAAGAAGATACATACCTTTTTTGTCTCTGTGCATGCATTAGGCTTAGGGAACAGACGCGCCGTTAGCATAGCTTAGCTTCATCACTGGAAGTGAGGCGGGACAGTACCCTGACGTTCCCTCTACAGGTTTGTTGATATTCTCATTCCTTCAAAGGATCTGAACCGATTGAAGTTTATGGATACCATGACTTAAAATCCTCTTACCTTGACGATTAAAAGCCTCCCCAATTTAGAACAGTAATCCAATGGCTGGTATTGATAATATACTACTACCTACTGGACGCTCGGAGCTAACCGGAGCTAACGCAGAACAGGATGTGTAAGCAGAAAACGAGGCATCATTTTTACTTCCGGTCAGGGGGTTTCAAAATAAAAGAGCGACGTCTAAAGCACCGGAAATACGTTTATTTTGTACATTATCTAACGTTAACACAAACCTAAACTAACGTTACAACTAACCTAAAGTTAGTTTAGGTTCGTGTTAACGTTAGATAATGTACAAAATAAACGTTTTCCGCTGCTATAAACGTTGCACTTTTATTTTGAAACCCCCTGACCGGAAGTAAAAATGATGCCTCGTTTTCTGCTTACACCGCTGCTTTATGGTATCCATAAACTTCAATCGGTTCAGATCCGGGCGGGGGGGGGGGGTGATAATAGTTACTGAACGTGTTATAAAGCAATTTAGACTGGGATGGATGGTTTGTTTGATAGATTGTTTTGTTGGTTTGTTTGATAGATTGTTTTGTTGGTTTGTTTGATAGATTGTTTTGTTGGTTTGTTTGATAGATTGTTTTGTTTGATAGATTGTTTTGTTGGTTTGTTTAATAGATTGTTTTATTGTTTGATTAATAGATTGTTTTATTGTTTGATTGATAGATTGTTGTGTTGGTTTGTTTGATAGATTGTTTTGTTGGTTTGTTTGATAGATTGTTTTGTTGGTTTGTTTGATAGATTGTTTTATTGGTTTGTTTGATTGCATGTTTGATGGTTTGTTTGATAGATTGTATGTTTGATGGTTTGTTTGATATTGTTTTATTGTTTGATTGAATGTTTGATGGTTTGTTTGATAGATTGTTTTATTGTTTGATTGATTGAATGTTTTTTTGATTGATTGAATGTTTGATGGTTTGTTTGATAGATTGTTTTATTGTTTGATTGATTGTTTGATGGTTTGTTTGATAGATTGTTTTATTGTTTGATTGATTGAATGTTTGATGGTTTGTTTGATAGATTGTTTTATTGTTTGATTGAATGTTTGTTTGATTGATTTAATGTATGATGGTTTGTTTGATAGATTGTTTTATTGTTTGATTGTTTGATTGACAGTCCGACTGACTGACAAACTTGAAATGCAGTAATACTATTATATCGATCAGGTGGGAATATATTGTATTGATCAGGTTAGTAGATATTGTACCGATCAGGTATTATAGATCATGTGCATGCAATAAACTAAAAAAAAAAACATTTAGACTGTTTCTCATTCATGTACTGTGCATAATCTGCTCCCGTGTTGTAGACACTGTGTTGCTCTGTACCTACCTGTTTTCCAATTTATTCGTCCATACATGATAAACACATTCATAAAGTAATAATAGCTTGTATTGATAATATATCAATTAGTTTCACTTGGAAATACTACTACCTTATCAACCACCATGCCTGGCGCTAACGAACAAGTAAGTTATAACTACTGGTGTAGGTCCAGAAAACATTATTATAAAATACAGAATACTTTACAATGCAGAAAACTTGAAACTTTGATGAAATGAACATTTTTATTTCAAAATATGTTCAATAAACTGGGTGACAAGTCATCAGTACCAACCATTGTTGCTGTGCATTAGACACATATGCTGGTAACATTCACAGTATAAAATTATGGTAATTTACCAAGACAATACCTTATAAAAAGTGAACACTGGCTGATGATAACCAACCATTGTTTCAGTGCATTTAGAAGTTTGCTGGTAACATTCACAGTATAGGATTATGGTAATTTGCCAAGACAATACCTTATAAAAAGTGAACACTGGCTGATGATAACCAACCATTGTTTCAGTGCATTTAGAAGTTTGCTGGTAACATTCACAGTATAGGATTATGGTAATTTGCCAAGACAATACCTTATAAAAAGTGAATACTGGCTGATGATAACCAACCATTGTTTCAGTGCATTTAGAAGTTTGCTGGTAACATTCACAGTATATGATTATGGTAATTTACCAAGACAATACCTTATAAAAAGTGAACACTGGCTGATGATAACCAACCATTGTTTCAGTGCATTTAGAAGTTTGCTGGTAACATTCACAGTATAGGATTATGGTAATTTACCAAGACAATACCTTATAAAAAGTGAACACTGGCTGATGATAACCAACCATTGTTTCAGTGCATTTAGAAGTTTGCTGGTAACATTCACAGTATAGGATTATGGTAATTTACCAAGACAATACCTTATAAAAAGTGAACGCTGGAGGATAACCAACCATTGTTTCAGTGCATTTAGAGGTTTGCTGGTAACATTCACAGTACAGGCACGTCACATGATCAACTACAGGGCATACCTTACAGTTGGTCTCTCGCATCAATGACTGCATTGTCCATTGATAAATGGATGAAGCGCCAGATGATCTGTGGACCAAAAAATATCCAATACATGCTTCCAAAGTATATAAATAAGAGGCCAATGGACTGCATTAGAAAAGTGTGGCATGTTACCTACAGTATATACTTTTATAAACTGGGTGACTGTCAGCAACCATTGGTTCTGTGCAAACGATAAAAATGAGGGGGGGAAAAGATAAATAAAAAAATAAACTATATACACACACAATGCAAATGATGAATGGAGTCGACACAGCTAGATCGCTAACATAACGTCTCATCTGCAAGTGGTCCAAACATGCCTATGCAATATCGACAACCGTGGCCCAAATACATGTGTTCAACGCATTTGTCTTGTACAGAAAACAGTGCAACTACCCATACACTATACTATACTATAATACACTATACTACACTATACTACTCTCAGCTAGCTATACTATGTACCGGAGTGGTACACATGGTTCTGTCTGTATCACACAATGGATTATTTAGAAGTAATCTGTACTTCTGTGTGCCGGATTATTTAGAAGTAGTCTGTACTTCTGTATGACAACTAATAAAGAAACTATTTAGAGAAATCCCTCTTTGTGTGGTACAGAGCGAAGCATTTGTCATGATGCAGGGGGACTTTGCACGATGTGCAAAAATATCTGGTCTCACTCCTGAGGCCACGCCTACTGCAGACCCGACATTTCCTACACGGTAGCTTTTGCTTGGGGGTGGCTTTGTATGCAACCATTACATGCTTCACAAAGCCACCCACTAATCTGTTCTGCGGGTCCCCCGGTGGGGCCCTAGGGTCGCGCTGCCCGTCACGCCCCACCTGCTCAGCCCCTGCCTCCTCCTCACCCCCACCCCCTGCCTCCGCCTCCATCTCCGCTGTCACCCCAGGAATCTTCTTCTCCTGACCCCCTGTGTAGGTCCGCACCACAGCCCTGGTGAACCGGAAGAGGTTGTAATAATAGCCTTGTGGGTGCCTGGTTTTGTACAAGACAAAAGCGTTGAACATACATATTTGGATCAGATACATCACAAACTTTTTGGTCCACTTTCCAGTCTTACGTGCAGCCGGATAGTACGAGAGATTTTGATCCAACTGGTCGACGCCTTTCATGAATTTATTATAAGACATGATGGATGACGGCTTGAGCATCTCCACCCTCAGCGCTTTGCCCTTCTTCTGCTTCTGCCACACTTTCGCCATTTCCATGGTGTCCTCGTGGTAGCTGCTGATGGTCTTCACGATCCTCTTATCGCGCCATGCCACGATCAGGACCTGCTTATTGTTGACCGCAATGCGCTCCCCCACACGGATGTCAGCTTTGGTCAGGTTCTTGATGATGGCTGGCTCCCCCCGGTGCTTCCTGAGGGTACCACAGACGTCGGTCCTCAACTGTCGGAGCCTGGCGGACATGTGTACACTGTTGTAAAAATTTGCCATGTACAGCGTATAACCGGCCCCAGACAAACGTCCAAGCAGACCGACGACCGTGTCCCCCAGGTTCGCGCCATCCCGGCAATATGGCTTGAATGCAAAGCAATATCCTGTGTGTGATTCGCACAGGAAGTACGACTTGATGCCATACCGGGTTGGCTTGTTGGGGTTGTAGACCCGGAAGGTCAGGCGGCCTCGCCATGCCATCATCCCCTCGTCAATGGCGAGCTCACGTTCGGGTTGGTACAGTTCCTTGCACCTCGCGTTGACATGGTCGACTACAGGGCGTACCTTACACAATTTGTCTCTAACATCCAGGGATGTATTGTCCGCAAAGTGGAGGAATCGCCAGATCAACTCATACCGGTTGCGTGGCATGGTGTCTGAGTAGTATGGTGTGACCATCATATCGTCAGTGGTCCACATCATGTCTACGCGAGGCTTCCAAAGGACACTGCTCAGGAAATTGAGTCCAAGGAACTTCTTCAGCTCCTTCAATGTGAGGGCCGTCCAATGCAGTGCCCTGCTAGCGTGGGGTCCAGCCGGGCAATGCACTGATCAGCGTAGAGGTTGGTCTGGGCAACAATGGCATTGAGAAAAGCATCCGTCAGGAACATATCTAGCCATTTTGCAGGCCGGTACGATTTCAGTGCCGCGGCGTCCTGGAGCAACCCCGGTTGGGCTGTGAAGGGGATCCTGTGAGGCACCCAGCCCTCACGAGACCAGGCATTCTCCTCTTCCTGACGGATCGCAGACCTGCTCTTCGCTCCACGACCGGTCAATTATACAAATATACTATAACACCCCTACTGTAGACAAACATTCATATGCCACGTAGTTACAAACTGTGTGTGAGTGAATGAGTGAGTGTGTGTGGGGTTCAGATGTCAGAGCTGGACGTGGTGTGGGGGTCAGAGGTCAGAGCTGGAAGTGGTGTGCAGAGTGAGGCCAACTTACCGCGCTTAGATGTGCGTTTCTGCCATGCAACGGGGGCTTCAGGCATGTCCCGACTTGCATCCAGTTCTAGAATCACATGATGTAATACATTACACTAGGGCAACGTATTGTCATTTTATTTACATGATATATATATATATATAGCATTATGTGTTATATTTTATGTACAATTACCTGCAGGAGTAGACTGTGATGCTATGTAGTTGCCAGTCTCTGTGTCACTCTCTGGGGAGTCTGCGCCAGAATCTGAATTGGATTAAATTCATTCAGTAAGTAAGTCTCATAAAACACAATAGTAATACATTTACATACATGAATGTAGTTAGTACATACCCAAGTATGTTGGTGTACCACCGCCGGACTCGGTGTCGGATCCTGTAATGAACACAAAATAAATCAGTGGCCATTGTACATCAAAGCATGTACATGTGTGTGTGTGTGTGTGTGTGTGTGTGTGTGTGTGTGATATGCAGGCATTGATGCAGTGATCTGCTTATTTGATTTGGATGTTATTTCCATTATTTTATTCATGCATGTTCAAATCGATACATAGAGGCTAAGCTACATTATTGGATATGCATAGAGCAGGGTTCGAAATTAACGGGGGCTTGGGGCATAATGCCCTTGAAAATGGACAAAATGCCCTCGAAAATCAGTTATGGGGGCACAAAATGCCCCCGACAGTTTACTAATTATATATATATATTTATCCGGTAATGGCGCGTCTGTGTATCGTACGGTTCAGATGACGCGCAAATAAAAAAAATAAAATCATTTGGCGGAGGTGAGCACTGGCTGCAGCAGCAGCACTGCAGCTGAGCCAGGTGCTAGTCAGTTTGTGTACAAATGGCAAGCACAATCTAAATCAATCTTCATTACGACTTTAAAAACATAGCCATTAACATTACATAGGCATACACACATCTTGCCATAGCGTTAGCAGTTTGTACAACACGACGCACGTTTTAACTATAGAATCAGCCCGCGAGGTAATACAGTCAACGAAATGTTACCGTAGCTACTAGCTAGCAGAGGAGGAAATGGGAGTCTGAGAGGCGGGGTGTTTAAAGACAATGATAGGCGTTTATTCAACATCCAAGAAGGCTAACATACAACTGTGTTTTACTAACTCCAACCGGGAATATTGCCGCTTTCCCACTGCATGCCATCACCTCCTAACGTTACCGGAGCTACCGGAGCTAATAATAACATTGCCTTAGCTGAAGGTGCGTGACACTAAAATGTCCGTGGGGACCCGGCGCCAACCCATAGATAGTTCCAACTCACCGAATTACTGCTACGTAATCCACCACAGTTGCACTCAATATTTAAATAATGTTAGTCTAAATAAATGTAGACAGATACATAATAATTTCAAGCAGAACACGAATCTTTTCATTAAGAACTGACAATCAGGGAATTTAAACATGGTTGACATTGTTTTTTTGTGTTTATATTAACACCACTTTGGTTGCCTAAGGTTAAATTCATGATATACCATAGATTGCCAGCGCTATTTGTCTATGGAGAAAGTCCCCTTCTTTGCAGGGCTATAACTTTTTAAATTCTATTGCTACATTGCCATTATTAGGGCCCATTCAAAGTCCTATATGTATTGTTCATTGTGTAGCAACGTTAAACTTTTTCATTCACATATTCATAGTAAAGTATGGTCTAATGTATAAGTATGTTTTCATCTCTTTCTGCAGCTTTCTCCAGAACGTGATCTATAGCCCCAAATACATTATATTGATGATGCAATACAGTTTTATGGCAATCAGCGCGATATAAAAAATTACAACTAGACGTACTTCTAGAAGTTACTACACGTCATCTGATGTTGACCGGATGGGCTAGGGGCCGTTTATAATTCCGTGGGCAGCGTTATACCAATCATCTAATGTGGGTCAAATGTTGATAATAGCAGTTAGTATCGAAGACGGTAACGTTACACGCTGAAACTCACCCCAGTCTCCGCGCGCCGTTGGGCGATCATCGTAGAGTTGAAATCTTATCATTATGGGATGTAAATTTACCCGGTCCATCTCCAGCTTGTATAATGGTATATACGTCCAAATCATGTTGTTTATCGAGTTATTGGCAATCGATCACTGTGTAGCGTGACGAGCCAGAGTCGCGGGACCTATAGCGAGCACCCGGAAGTACTACGGACGTAGCACAACCTCTATGCCACTTCCTGTTAAAGCGATTGCGCCGATCGGCCACCAGATGGCGCTCCTGAACCGCCAGAGAGCTCAGTGGGTCCTGCTGGTGGATCTCAGGCCAGCGGAGGGGACATATGAATCCGATCGCAGATTTTTGAAATATTGATATAAGGACGCTGTACAGCGTCCCCCGGCAACTTGAGCATGGCCAGCAATGACGTCAAAACACGTTTCATGGCAGTCAAAGTGTTAAAGAAAGGAAAGTCTAGTGCTGGCTGAGCATATTGTTTGTTTGCACTAAGTTAATACTACAAATGTAGCCTATATTTTTCAGTCAGTTCGGTCTTTGTGTGCCAAACATTATTTAAGGCTGTAAACACTAACACTGTAACCTTTTTTATTTTTTTTAATAAATGAGAAGCATGTTTAGATTTGAGTGTTACATTTTTTTTTATAAAAATTTACGTATATCGAACCGAACTGAAAACCGTGATACGAACCGAACCGTCCATTTTGTGAACCGTCCCACCCCTACCGTTTATATTAAAAATTCAGTGCCCCCGAAATACAAAAAAAAGCCCCCGAAAATCAATTAAGGGGGGCAAAAAAAGCCCTTGAAAAAAAATGTTAATTTCTAACCCTGGCATAGAGGCCTCGCCATGTGCTGTGAATTCAAAGGGGTTGGGGGAGTGTTCATGGCTTTGATCTTAGGCCTCGTGTGTTGTGTGTGTTGTGTGTGTGTGTGTGTGCTGTAGTAATCAATGCTATTGGGACTGTGCTAAATGCTATACACAGTAGAGGTTTTCTAGCATCAGATGTTGTTTGTAGGCCTGTTTGAAGTGTGAGATGGAGGGCATGCCCCTTTTTTTTTTTTTTTTTTTTTTTTACAAGGGCTTGTGTGTGTGTGTGTGCTGTAGTAATCAATGCTATTGGGACTGTGCTAAATGCTATACACAGTGAGTGCAGAGGTTTTCTAGCATCAGATGTTGTTTGTAGGCCTGTTTGAAGTGTGAGATGGAGGGCATGCCCTCCCCCCTTTTTTTTTACAAGGGCTTGTGCGTGTGTGTGTTTCAAAATAAAAGTGCAACGTTTATAGCAGCGGAAAACGTTTATTTTGTACATTATCTAACATTAATATGAACCTAAACTAACTTTAGGTTAGTTGTAACGTTAGTTTAGGTTCGTGTTAACGTTAGATAATGTACAAAATAAACGTATTTCCGGTGCTTTAGACGTCGCTCTTTTATTTTGAAACCCCCTGACCGGAAGTAAAAATGATGCCTCGTTTTCTGCTTACACATCCTGTTCTGCGTTAGCTCCGAGCGTCCAGTAGGTAGTAGTATATTATCAATACCAGCCATTGGATTACTGTTTTCTAAATTGGGGAGGCTTTTAATCGTCAAGGTAAGAGGATTTTAAGTCATGGTATCCATAAACTTCAATCAGTTCAGATCCTTTGAAGGAATGAGAATATCAACAAACCTGTAGAGGGAACGTCAGGGTACTGTCCCGCCTCACCAGTGATGAAGCTAAGCTATGCTAACGGAGCGTCTGTTCCCTAAGCCTAATGCACGCACAGAGACAAAAAAGGTATGCATCTTCTTGTCTAACTCCAGGGAAGATGTTAAATAAGCTAAGTTCCCAAAATGTTGGCGTTATCCTTTAACAGCGGAGCTGTTTTGTAATCTTCACTCGCACACTGCGAGTAAATGATTTTTCCAGTTCGCACACAACATATTATTAGGGGCAAATACGAGGGAAATGCTCGCACTCTAGAGCATATATATAATTATATATATAATTAGTAAACTGTCAGGGGCTTTTCTTGCCCCCCTTAACTGATTTTCGAGGGCATTTGGTCAATTTTCGAGGGCATTTTGCCCCAAGCCCCTGTTCATTTCTAACCCTGACTCCAACCAACCCGGTGTGGCAACTTGACTTTGCGCCTCCTGGCGGCATATAAGAGCAGCAACCTGGTTACCACAAGCACCGTAGCACCAATTCCTGATTAATTGAAAATGGGGGACCCCGATGTAAACAAGACGAACGTCTATTTCTGGTCTGCATCCTCTTAGCAGTTGTTTTGTATTGAGCCGTACTATATTGTATCCATTCTGCAATCTGTTAAAGTTTTCAATCAATTCAATCAAAACCGCAGCATGATCACAGCACGATTACCACGGTAGCAGAGCTCATATTCCTAAGGCCTGCATCTGTATATTCAAATGAATAATCGACTTGTTAATTTTTTTTAATAAAGAATATTAGGGCGGCTAGGTGGTGTAGTGGGCAAGGCGCTCGCCACCAATGCAGGAGACGCTGGGTTCGAGCCCAGCTCTCCGCATTGCTATCAGCTTGGCTAGTCGTTCATACTAACACAATTGGCAGTGTTAGGGGTGGGAAAGCTGATGGGTGGGGATCGGACGTTGTGCACAGCGACTCCTACAGGTCGGTTGGTGCGCCTGCGCAGCAGAATCAGGAAGCGACGGGGGCGGCGTGTCCCTCCCACGCAGACCCCCGCTGCTGAGAGATCGCGCTGTGCAGGTGAAAAGATGTGACGGCTGCTTCCTCGAGTACCGGAGGGGACACGTGGGCTTCGTCCACATTGCAGCCGGCTTGTGGGAGGCATGGCCTAACAGCGTTCGAGACAGGGGAGGGTAGAATTGGACGATACGAAAATTGGGATAAAAAATAAATAAAGAATATTAGATTGTGGCCGTGGGCCTGAATGCGCTGCATGACGGATAGGAGACACGCGACGCCATTGAACTGAATACAACAACAACTGCAACCACCATCCCTCAGGGTAAAACGTAATTGAATAGAGAAAGTATAGTCATGCAGGTCCCTAATGGTAAATACTATTTCCCGTTTCATGCCAAGGAAAATATATCAATTCATGTTTATCACACCTTGTTTGGAGGCGCATTGCTGTGTATGAATGTCCGTTCTATATGCCGCAAACCAACATTAATTTGATCTCCGAGAGACAACCCTTCTCAATCTAGCAGCAATCCTGTGTGTGTTCGCCACACTATGAGGCTATACTTAACTAAATTACAGGTGATCTCTCAGTGTTGTGCGTGGGCTAAACGAACATCTGGCCCTTTGCGCAAGTTATATTTTGGGAAGGGGTGAACTTGGAGTTTTGAATAAAATTCTGCATGCAAAAAAAAGTTCTGCACATGCGTTCCGTTGGTGGTTAACGTACCGTTGCATTCGTTCGGTACACAGCGCGTACTGAAACGAAGGTCCAGTACTGAAATGGTTCAGTACGGATACGTGTACCGTTACACCTCTAGTAACTTCAGAATTAGTGCCGTCAGGCGATAAAAAAAAAAAACGAATTAATTAAGTAATTACCGTAATTTTCGGACTATAAGCCGCACCTTTTTCCCCCATTTTTCGACCCTGCGGCTTATATAACGGTGCGGCTTATATGTGACTCGACGTGACCAAACCCGAAAATGTACAAATCTAAATATTGCTTTTTTGACTGCATTGAAATGTTATTTATCTGTTCCCTTATTTGCTGAACTTAATACAACTTGTAAATGAGTTAATTCTTGTTATTTGTCCGACAGTATTGTGTCCCAATGCTGGTGGGAAGACTGTAATTAAACATTAAAACACCTGCGGCTTATAGTCCAGTGCGGCTTATATATGTACACATTATAAAATTTTGCTGCTGCTGCTTATATTCAGGTGAGGCTTATAGTGCAAAAATTACGGTAATTAATCTAATTAATCGCATAACCATTTTAGGCCCGATATTCTATATTCTATAATCATATTTCAAATTGCATGTGTCCGGATGGCAGAATTCAGTACTGTATCTACAAAACCTTCTGTTTAATCATCTTCCATTTATTCATTTGCTTAGATTTTTCAGGTCTGGTCAATTTTAGCATGTGGTGTTATTCAGTCAAAGATAAAAAAAATAGAAATAAAATTGAATTGATATTCTCATTTGGTTCATTACAATTTACTCAAGCCTAGTAACATACACAGTATTTCTGACACTGGGAATACATTCCCCGAGATCCATAGATGTCCCTAGAATCAGATACCAAGAACATGCAATTGGACCATTTAAAAAAAAGAGTCTGTAAATGTTTATTCTACGTTCTTATGGAATGAATGATTAAAAAAAAAAAAAAAAAAAAAAATTATTTAAAGAAAATAGTGCTGTCAACTGATTAAAGAAAATTAACTACGGTAATTAATCTCACAATTTTCTGTAATTAATCTAGATTTAAAATAGCATTTTTCTACATAAGACCGAAGCTTGTAACAGATATTTACTTGAATAAAATCATGGAATTAATGTAAAATCAACACAAAGAAAGTATATTTAGATTCAAATACTATTTTAATAGCTTTCTTTGAATACAGTTTCTCTCCTGTGAAATACAAATGTTCAACAAAACCATCAACATTGACTCAGCTAGACCTCTTTCTGCGGCGCCAAGATTGAAGATTTTTCACTCGATAGATTAATCTAGATTAATTTATTTTAATGCTTTAATACATTTAAATTAATCTCCAGAGTTAACGCATTCATTTTGACAGCCCTAAAAAGAAAAGAAAAAGAAATAACAAAAAAAATATATTAATTTTGAGTTCATTTTCATAACGTGATAATTTGCTGTGTAATTAATTAATCTAATTAACGCTATAAACTGACAGCCCTATTCAGAGTGTTATCTTTCAAAAGAGACCAGGCTCATGCATGTGCTATAAGTATAAAGCTAAGCTTTGCAAAAAAAGTATGCAGTGCTCAAGTTCAAGTAAAAATATTCACTTTTTTGGGTGCCTGTTAACTCATTGGTGGCCAATAGCGAGTAAACTCATGTTTCGCCGCCAACGATTGAGCGCCAATAATGAGTAAACTTTTTCCTTTGATCCCTGTTCTAAACAGTCATCCGGATCACTCTAGGTGTCCCTGGCTCATTTGCCTACGTTGGAATTGCAATGCCGATCGAATATCACCAGGTGGCAGTATCGCCTACCTTTTGAACTCTGATAGAAAGGGATCAGTAGAGACGATGTCTGAACTGGACTGTCAAGACTCGCTCTGAGGGGGAGGAGCTCTTGCAGAGCAATCGCTAGGAGATCTGCTCGCCTCAAAACCTATAGTTTCCCGTAAACACGAGTAATTACATATAAACGAGTAATCGCGATCGCCGATGGGATCATTGGAATTATTCTTTTTGGAGTACATTCTGGCTAAGGTAAGGTATATTCTATGTCTATTTTACCGAACCTGAAACATGTTTCTGTAACGATCACAGTGTCTTATTTTACCGGACCTAAATCAAGCTATTTCTAACGATCGCACCCCCCCCCCCCCCCCCCCCCCCCTGGATGATTTTGTGAAGGCACATGTGTACATGGTATATACCTTTGATTTGGGAGTATTTGGGGTTTCAGGGGATCAACCAGAACGATTTGAGCTTATTGCATATAACGCGTCTTATCTCGCGATCTATCTATGGAAAAAGACTGGATTATTTTGGTAATGGGCAATGTTTAGCGTGTAATAAACTACAAACTACAGTGTGTAGAAACAAACTATTTTTTTACATGTTGGACTAGAAATAGTGTCTGTCAAATGAGCCATACTATTGTCTCCATAGCTATAATATAGAATATACAATAGCTCCGCAAAGATCGTGAAATATCGTGAAAATGTTCAAAAAAAGCTGGCGCTAGCCAGTGCAGATGGGGAAAGCTTGTGGCCGTCAAAGAGTTAAGAGGTTAATGGTTCAGTAATATTGGACTTAAGATAATTAGGGCTATATATATTTTTTTTATAAATATGTTCTATATTACTTTATAATATTACCTTGAATTGAGGTGCTGGCTAGAGGGTGTCCCTCTCCGTTTTCCACACACTGGCGTTGACAGAAGGACTGGCTCTGGTCCTGCCCATGGAGACCTGCCACAGTGTCTATGCTGATCATGAGTATGGGATGTATGTAGTCTTTTGTATCTGCCTCCTCCAGCCTGTCTTCCACCTGACTGACCAGTAGTTCCTCCTCTTCCTCTTTCTTCAGTGGGGGCTCCGGGTGCTCCTGGCCCAGACTGGGGCTAAACTCCTCTTTACAGACAGAGGGATGCAGGGGATCTGGAGGGAAGGACAGAGGAGAATAGACTCAGTTACATTTGACAAGTAACACTCATCCAAAAATGATATATTATAGGATTGTTCACCACTTCCTTACTTAATACTCTTGTACTAGTCATATTATGCCTTGTACTAGTCATAGTATCTCTTGTACTAGTCATCTTATCTCTTGTACTAGTCATCTTATCTCTTGTACTAGTCATCGTATCTCTTGTACTAGTCATCTTATCTCTTGTACTAGTCATCTCATATATTGTACTAGTCATCTTATCTTGTGTACTATAATATTATGTTAATAAATTAATTATACATTTTTTATTATTATTATTAATAATTAATTAATGTAATGTCATATCTTGTACTAGTCATCTTATCTCTTGTACTAGTCATCTTATCTCTTGTACTAGTCATCGTATCTCTTTTACTAGTCATCTTTATCTCTTATACTAGTCATCGTAACTCTTGTACTAGTCATCCCATATCTTGTACTAGTCATCTTTATCTCTTGTACTAGTCATCTTTATCTCTTGTACTAGTCATCGTAACTCTTGTACTAGTCATCGTATCTCTTGTACTAGTCATCTTTATCTCTTGTACTAGTCATCGTAACTCTTGTACTAGTCATCCCATATCTTGTACTAGTCATATTATTGATAGTTATTTTTTTGTTCATTAATATCTAATATCTTACATTTAAGCTCCTCTGGTCAAAGCCTACCCCCACTCTGGAATGGGCATCGGTGACCAAGCCAGGCCATGCACCCAGAAATACTTTGTAATTGTACTAGTCATCTTATCTCTTGTACTAGTCATCTTATCTCTTGTACTAGACATCGTATCTCTTGTACTAGTCATCTTATCTTGTGTACTATAATATTACCTTGAATTGAGGTGCTGGCTAGAGGGTGTCCCTCTCCGTTTTCCACACACTGGCGTTGACAGAAGGATTGGCTCTGGTCCTGCCCATGGAGACCTGCCACAGTGTCTATGCTGATCATGAGTATGGGATGTATGTAGTCTTTTGTATCTGCCCCCTCCAGCCTGTCTTCCACCTGACTGACCAGTAGTTCCTCCTCTTCCTCTTTCTTCAGTGGGGGCTCCGGGTGCTCCGGGCCCAGACTGGGGCTAAACTCCTCTTTACAGACAGAGAGATGCAGGGGATCTGGAGGGAAGGACAGAGGAGAATAGACTGAATGAATGAATGAATGAAAACTTTATTTAACAGATTGCAGAATGGGTACAATACAGTACGGCTCAATACATACAATTGTTAAGGGGATGCAGACCTGAGAAAGACGTTTGTCTTGTTTCCATCAGGGTCCCCCATTTTCAATTCATATAGACATTTATGACATACACAACATACATGACATTTATGGCATAGGGACATATAGGTATTTGGTACCGATACATTTGTGACATAAGCGGTATTCAAATATACAGTACTGTTACCCCTAGATCCTGACAGAGTATATACATATGATGGGGAGGGGACTGTACATTAGGAGGGGGTGGGTGGGTGGGAGGGAAATATACATACGGCGGGGAGGGAATATATACATGCGGTGGGGAGGAGACTGTATTAGGAGGTGGTGGGGGTTTTGGGCATTTACGGTGGCCAGTTTCGAATTGCAGCCTCCCGTAGGTGCTCTTTAAGAGCGGTTTTGAATGTGGGCAGGGATTCACATTCCTTTACAGCTTTGGGTAGGGCATTCCACATTGTTGTGGCATAATTGCGAAACGTGTTTAGTCCCTTGTTTGAGCCGAATCTGGGTTTAACATGATTTGTTGAGCTTCCTCTGGTGTAGTGGTTGTGGTATTCGCTGACCTTTGGGAAGTATTTTGACATGTACATGGGCACCCCGGTCGTATAGTGTAACTTGTAGACCAGGCCCATTGCAAGTTGCTGTACTCTGTCGTCTACTCTAAGCCATCCTAGGTTGTCAAAGTGGGCAGGGGTGAGGTGGGTTCTGGGGTTCAGGTCAAGTAGTAGTCTGACCAGTTTGTTTTGTGATGTTTGTAATTTTGTTTTAAGCGCCTTTGAGGTGCTTTGGTACCATGAGGTGCACGCATAGTCATAGTACCCTTGAATGAGTGCTCCTGCCAGAGTCTTCAGGGTATTCTTGTTTACCAGAGAGGAGATCCGGTACAAGAATCTAGTTCGTTGGTTGACTTTTTTTATTACATTGGATGCCATTTTGTCACAGGAAAGATTTGCCTCTAGGATGGAACCCAGGTAGGTAATTTCATCTTTCCTTGTGACAATATTGTCACCCACTGTAACTGAGAAGCCGTCGGTCTTGCTGAGTTTGTTATTTGAACCGAAGAGAATGGACTCTGTTTTGCCCATGTGTAATGATAGTTTGTTATCAGCGAGCCATATGCAGATTTTGCCTAGTTCCGTGCTGAGGGTTTTTTCAACCTGCAACTTGTTCTTGTCAGAGACCAGCAGGGCTGAGTCGTCCGCAAACAGGAACAAGTTGCAGTCACAGGCTGACGACATGTCATTTGCATAAATTAGGAAGAGTAGCGGTCCTAGTATGCTTCCTTGTGGAACACCACAGCTCACTGTGAGGGGGGGGGGATAGAGTACCGTTTACCTCTACCATCTGTTCTCTCCCCTCCAGGTAGGATTGCATCCAGCTCACTGATAAGCTATCAAAATCAATTGCTTTTAGCTTGTCCATTAGAATGGAGTGATTGACAGTGTCGAAGGCCTTTTGTAGGTCCAGCATGACCATGCCGCAGTATTTGCCCGCGTCCACCTCTTGTTTGATGTGGTCGTTCAAATAGAGGAGGCATGTCAGTGGAGTGGGACGTTCTGAAGCCAGATTGGAATTCGTAGATTAGATTTTTTTCTGCCAGGTACTTTTCGACCCGTTCGTAGACTATTTTCTCCATGACTTTCGAGATGGAGGTAAGAATAGAAACAGGGCGGTAGTTGCCTGGGTCTAATTTGCTGCCCTTTTTGTGCAGAGGGGTCACTCTCGCAATTTTGAAGTCCTTGGGGACGTGCCCCTGTTTTATAGAGAGGTTTATTATGTGTGTGATGACTGGGGTGATGGCGGCTGCTGCGTCTCTGAGGAATTTGGAGGGGATGTTGTCATGGCCAGTGGCCTTGTTAGGTTGGATAGCGCTCAATTTTTTGAGTACCTCATCGGTTGTTACCATTTCAAGTTTGAAGTCGTCTTTGTGGACCCCTAGGTTTTTGTAGTATGCTACTATGTGTTCTACCCCATAATGCCCTGAGTGGGAGGGTAGTTTGTTTACCAGTGTTGTGGCTATGTTTGTGAAAAAGATTTTTAAGTAATTGGCTACATCCAGCTTGTCTGTGATGAGCGTGTTGTCCGTCTTTATGTTTATGTTTGAGAATCTGGTTTTAAGTTTTTTACTGCAGCCTAGTTGATTATTGAGTAATTTCCAAAGTTTGCAGGGTTTGTTTTTGTTTTCCTCAGTTTTGTCGTTGATGAAATTTCTTTTTGCGGTTCTGATCATGGTGTTTACGTCATTTCTTAGTCTGTTTCTTTGAATTTTTTGTTCAACCACGTGGGCTTAGAGTTCACTGTTTGAGCTTTTGGAAAGCTTTGTCTGACTTTTATGAAGTTCAGAGCATTTTTTGTCTCTGGTTTTCATAGCGGCCAGTATTTCAGTGTGCATCCATGCCTCAGCGCGATTTTTAACCCTGGTGGTTCTTATGGGTGCCATGTTGTTGAGTATTTCTGTGAATTTGGTTTTGAATCCAAGCCATGTTTCTTCAACCTGTGTACCACTGAGTTCATCTGACCAGTCCAAGCTCCCCAGTTCTAGGTTAAAGGCCTCTCTAGAGTAAGTTTTGAGGTCTCTAGATGTGACTGTTTTGTGACAGCCGGCCTTCTGTTTTAGCTTTTTGCGGGTACAGAAAATCATATAATGATCACTTAACCCGCATGCTATCACCCCTTTATTGGAGATCATTGACTTGTCAGAGGTCAAAATGAGGTCAATGGTGGTTTGTGTCGAATCGCATACCCTTGTGGGTTGGGTGATTAGCTGGCTGAAACCGTGCAGATCAGAAAATCTACTGAAGGCCTTGAAGACGGGTGCTGCTTTACGCAGCATATCCGCGTTCCAGTCCCCAATAAGAATTTTTTTTACCCCCTCAACCCCAGCTAAACACCCATCAAGTGTGTCATAAAAGCCACTCTGTTCTGGTGGTCTATAGATTGTGCCTACTAGTACTGGTTTCGCCCTGTCTAATAAGATTTAAATCCAAACAGTTTCAATTTCATCATGGTTAAGGTCAGTACGGTTGATGTATTTGGTATCCTTGTGTATATACACACAGACACCACCTCCATACTGGTTCCTATCCCTCCTGACTATTGAGTAGTTTTCAATTTCAATCTCTGGATCCTGTACAGATGAGTAATTTTGTTTCTGTGAAACACAATATGTTAGCCTTACCGTTTAAAAACAACTGTTTGATTTCAGCCAGTTTAGGTCTCAGGCTATTTGTATTAAGATGAAATATGTGAAGTCCATTTTTGCTGGTAATCAGATTGACGTCGTCACACTTGAGGTAACTCTGTTCATTTGTGTCCTGTCCTGTGGTGGGGGGAGGGGGGGCGTTGTTGCCGTTTGTGCCGTGGGTGGGGAGGGGGGAGGGGTGATTCTTTGTCCTTTGCTGGAGTCTGTATTCCTCTGTGTGAAAGCCTGCGATGTGGGGGGGGGGGGGGGGGCTGGTTGTTTACAGATGTGTCTGATTGTACTCCATTGTGGGGGGGGGGGGGGCTGGTTGTTTACAGATGTGTCTGATTGTACTCCATTGTGGGGGAGGGGGGGGTGCCTTTTGTCCTGGCCCGGGCCCGGGTAGACTAGCTGGCATGGCGGGGCCAGCCAAGCTAACCGTCGGGTCCTCGGTGGTCTCGATGTCCCGCGCCGCGACTCAGTTACATTTGAGAAGTAACTCATCCAAAAATGATATATTATAGGATTGTTGAATGAATGAATGAATGAAAACTTTATTTAACAGATTGCAGAATGGGTACAATACAGTACGGCTCAATACATACAATTGTTAAGGGGATGCAGACCTGAGAAAGACGTTTGTCTTGTTTCCATCAGGGTCCCCCATTTTCAATTCATATAGACATATATGACATACATGACATACAGATAGTCAGTACTGCTACATCTATACATTTATGACATACCAGATTTGCAAATACAGTACTGTTTGTGATACAGAAGGAGTCAAGAAAAGGGAGTATATACATTTGACGTAGAAACTGTACATTGGAGGTTGGGTGGGGGGGGTTGGGTACATTGGGATATTGACAACCATACTGGGTAATTTACATTGGAGGTGGTTGGGGGGGGGGGGGGGGGGGGCGGGGGGCATACTGTATAAACAAGTAACACTGTACATTGAGGGGGGGGGGGAGGAGACACTGTACAAACAAACACAATTGTACATTGAACTATTGACAAAACCATACTAGGTAAATGACTGTACATTGGAGGGGGTTGGAATGATTGGGTTAGGATATTTACAGGGGCCAGTGTTGAATTGCAGTCTCCCGTAGGTGTCCCTTGAGAGAGGTTTTGAAAGTGGGTAGTGATCCACATTCCTTTACAGCTTTGGGTAGGGCGTTCCACATTGATGTGGCATAATTGCGAAACGTGTTTAGTCCCTTATTTGAGCCGAATCTGGGTTTGACATGATTTGTGGAGCTCCCTCTGGTGTTGTGATCGTGGTATTCACTGACCTTTGGGAAGTATTTTGACATGTACATGGGTACCTTGGTCGTGTAGTGTATCTTGTAGACCAGGCCCATTGCAAGTTGTTGTACTCTGTCGTCTACTCTAAGCCATCCTAGGTTGTCGAAGTGGGCAGGGGTGAGGTGGGTTCTAGGAGTAAGGTCAAGCAGTAGTCTGACCAGTTTGTTTTGAGATGTTTGTAATTTTGTTTTTAGCGCCTTTGAGGTGCTTTGGTACCATGAGGTGCAAGCATAGTCGTAGTACCCCTGAATGAGTGCTCCTGCCAGAGTCTTCAGGGTGTTCTTGTTTACCAGAGAGGAGATCCGGTACAAGAATCGAGTTCGTTGGTTGACTTTTTTTATTACATTGGATGCCATTTTGTCACAGGAGAGATTAGCCTCTAGGATGGACCCCAGGTAGGTAATTTCATCTTTCCTTGTGACAATATTTTCACCCACTGTAACTGAGAAGCCGTCGGTCTTGCTGAGTTTGTTATTTGAACCGAAGAGAATGGACTCTGTTTTGCCCATGTGTAATGATAGTTTGTTATCAGCGAGCCATATGCAGATTCTGCCTAGTTCCGAGCTGAGGGTTTTTTCAACCTGTAACTTGTTCTTGTCAGAGACCAGCAGGGCTGAGTCGTCCGCAAACAGGAACAAGTTGCAGTCACAAGCTGACGACATGTCATTTGCATAAATTAGGAACAGTAGCGGTCCTAGTATGCTTCCTTGTGGAACACCACAGCTCACTGTGAGGGGGGGGGATAGGGTACCGTTTACCTCCACCATCTGTTCCCTCCCCTCAAGGTAGGATTGCATCCAGCTCACTGATAGACTATCAAAACCAATTGCTTTTAGCTTGTCAATCAGAATGGAGTGATTGACCGTGTCAAAGGCCTTTTGTAGGTCCAGCATGACCATGCCGCAGTATTTGCCTGCGTCCACCTCTTGTTTGATGTGGTCATTCAAATAGAGAAGGCATGTGTCAGTGGAGTGGGATGTTCTGAAGCCAGATTGGAATTCGTAGATTAGATTTTTTTCCGCTAGGTACTTTTCGACCTGTTCGTAGACTATTTTTTCCATGACTTTCGAGATGGAGGTGAGAATAGAAACAGGGCGGTAGTTGCCTGGGTCTAATTTGCTGCCCTTTTTGTGCAGAGGGGTCACCCTCGCAATTTTGAAGTCCTTGGGGACGTGTCCCTGTTTTATGGAGAGGTTTATTATGTGTGTGATGATTGGTGTGATGGCGGCTGCTGAGTCTCTGAGGAATTTGGAGGGGATGTTGTCATGGCCAGTGGCCTTGTTAGGTTGGAGGGCGCTCAGTTTATTGAGTACCTCATCTGTTGTTACCGTTTCCAGCTTGAAGTCGTCCTTGCGGACCCCTAGGTTTTTGTAGAAAGCTACTATGTGTTCTACCCCATAAAGCCCTGAGTGGGAGGGTAGTTTGTTTACCAGTGTTGTGGCTATGTTTGTGAAGAAAATGTTTAAGTAATTGGCTACATCCAGCTTGTCTGTGATGAGCGTGTTGTCAGTTTTTATGTTTATGTTTGAGAATCTGGTTTTAAGTTTTTTACTGCATCCTAGTTGATTATTGAGTAATTTCCAAAGTTCACGTGGTTTGTTTTTGTTTTCCTCAGTTTTGTCATTGATGAAATTCTTTTTTGCAGTTTTGATCATGGAGTTTACGTCGTTTCTTAGTCTGTTTCTTTCTAGTTTGAGTTCAGTCACGTGGGCTTGGAGTTCACTGCTCGTGCTTTTAGTAAGCTTTGACTGACTTTTACGAAACTCAGAGCATTTTTTGTCTCTGGTTTTCATAGCGGCCAGTATTTCGGAGTGCATCCACGGCTCAGCGCGATTTTTTACCCTGGTGGTTCTTAGGGGGGCCATGCCGTTTAGTATTGCTGAGAATTTGGTTTTGAAACCAAGCCATGTTTCGTCAACCAGTGTACCATTGAGTTCATCTGACCAGTCCAGACTCTCCAGTTCAAGGTTGAAGGCCTCGCTAGAGTAGGTTTTGAGGTCTCTAGATGTGACTGTTTTGTGGCAGCCAGCCTTTTGTTTTAGTTTTTTTCGGGTACAGAATATCATATAATGATCACTTAACCCACATGCTATAACCCCTTTATTTGAGATCTTGGACTTGTCGGAGGTCAGAATGAGGTCAATGGTAGTCTGAGTTGATTCACATACACGTGTGGGTTGGGTGATTAGCTGGCTGAGGCCATGCAGATCACAAAACCTACTGAAGGCCTTGAAGACGGGTGCATCTTTTCGTTGCATATCCGTGTTCCAGTCTCCAATAAGAATTTTGTCTACATCCTCAACTCCAGCTAAACACCCATCCATTGTATCATAAAAGCCACTATGATCTGGCGGCCTGTAGACTGTGCCAACCAGTAGGGATTTCGCCCTTTCGAATAGGATTTCCACCCATACAGTTTCAATTGATTTATGATTCAGGTCATTTCTGTTGATGAATTTTGTGTCCTTGTGTATGTACATACAGACACCACCTCCATGTTTGTTCCTATCATTCCTGATTATTGAGTAGTTCTCAATCTCTATCTCTGGATCTTTTACAGAATCGTCGAGCTTAGTTTCTGAGAAGCACAGTATGTTTGCCTTACCATTTATGAATATTTGCTTGATTTCATCCAATTTGTTTTTTAAGCTGTTAATGTTAATGTGAAAAATGTTCAGTCCATTGGCGTTGGTTATTTCATTTATGTTGGCAGGTTCGAAGTATTGTCCGTTTGTAATCTGTTCCTCTGTGTTGTTGTGGGTGGGAAGGGGGGAGGGGGGCGTCGGGTCCCGCGCCGTGTTGGAACAACAAAGAAGGGGGGAGGGGGGTGTCGGGTCCCGCGCCGTGCTGGGACAACAAAGGACTCGTTCCTGGTTGTTTTTGTTGTTAGCTCTGCTAGCTAGCCGGCTATCGGGCGTCGAGATGTTTACATCCCGCGTCGAGATGGTCGTCATGGTTTCGACCCTCGGTTCACCTCCTCTCGTCACTGCCTCACGTGTGCTCTTGTACTAGTCATATTATGCCTTGTACTAGTCATAGTATCTCTTGTACTAGTCATCTTATCTCTTGTACTAGTCATCTTATCTTGTGTACTATAATATTACCTTGAATTGAGGTGCTGGCTAGAGGGTGTCCCTCTCCGTTTTCCACACACTGGTTTTGACAGAGGGACTGGCTCTGGTCCTGCCCATGGAGACCTGCCACAGTGTCTATGCTGATCATGAGCATGGGATGTATGTACCGGTAGTCTTTTGTATCTGCCTCCTCCAGCCTGTCTTCCACCTGACTGACCAGTAGTTCCTCCTCTTCCTCTTTCTTCAGTGGGGGCTCCGGGTGCTCCTGGCCCAGACTGGGGCTAAACTCCTCTTTACAGACAGAGGGATGCAGGGGATCTGGAGGAAAGGACAGAGGAGAATAGACTCAGTTACATTTGAGAAGTAACACTCATCCAAAAATGATATATTATAGGATTGTTCACCACTTCCTTACTTAATACTCTTGTACTAGTCATATTATCTCTTGTACTAGTCATCTTATCTCTTGTACTAGTCATCTTATCTCTTGTACTAGTCATCGTATCTCTTGTACTAGTCATCTTATCTTGTGTACTATAATATTACCTTGAATTGAGGTGCTGGCTAGAGGGTGTCCCTCTCCATTTTCCACACACTGGTTTTGACAGAGGGACTGGCTCTGGTCCTGCCCATGGAGACCTGCCACAGTGTCTATGCTGATCATGAGTATGGGATGTATGTAGTCTTTTGTATCTGCCTCCTCCAGCCTGTCTTCCACCTGACTGACCAGTAGTTCCTCCTTTTCCTCTTTCTTCAGTGGGGGCTCCGGGTGCTCCTGGCCCAGACTGGGGCTAAAATCCTCTTTACAGGCAGAGGACCCGTGTTCTGGGGGGGGGGGGGGGGGGGGGGGCAGATGAATACCACAGCCCTGTCAGATGTCTGCATACAAATCTGAACATAACATTTTTTCACAAAGGCTGCCAAAGTCTCTATATATTTGTTACTAGTCTTTTTATAAATAGTTGTAGGGTCACCACATTGGCAACACTGACATGTTTGAATGCCTTACTCACACGGGTCAGATGATTAAAAAAGAAAATCCAAAAAATAAAATATATATATATTTTTTTTTGTGCAGTCAGGCCACTGAACTTAGAAGCAGGCCAGGCCAGTGTTTCTAGTTGCACCAGCGCAATAGTTAGATAACCTAGGTGGGGAACAACCAGGAGATCACTGCAACTCACACAAGTTGGAGAACTATCTCTCTCTCTCTTTCTCTTGCTCTCACACACACACACACACACAGGGAGCCGCAAGTGATTGGTGGAGGCGGGACCCTTACAAAAAACTGCTAATCATTGACACATGCTAGCCTGTAATAATCCCCCCCAGATAAATCTACTTTGCATTTGATATATTGCAAATATATGCCATCACACACACTGGCATTTAAAGGGTTAGAATTATAAAATGAATATGTGGTGTTATGATCAGGGCTGAAGTTGAATAAAATGTTGTATTTATCAATTACAAAAAAACAGAAAATCCATACAAATCTGTGTTGTTGCTAATCATACATATGCTAGCCTGTTTTTTAACAATAATTTGTGATGCCATCACAAACACTGGCATTTAAAGGGTACAAATAAAAAAAAATCCTGCACCAGAATGCAGGAAATTAAGTCTTTGTAACAAAAAAAATCCTGGTGGGGGACCCCCAAGTTTCAAGTTTCTTTAATAGTTGTCATACAGAAGTACAGAATACTTTTATACAAAATGCTTCTTTCTGTTACGCTCCAGAGACTGCTTAAAAAGTGGCCTGACTGGGACTATATTTTGCACTATATTTCCTGGCCTGAATGATTTCCCCAGTCCGGCCCTGGTTAAAAGCCTCCAATGCTTATTAGTGTGTGTGCGTTTGAACGTTTGCATGTTTCAACCATACATTTCCATTTATATAAAAAATAAAAGATTTTTTTTTTTTTTTTATACCTCCTATAATAGTGGGGGTCGCGGCTCTCTGACACCGTTTTTTTTGGGTCACGGCCTGAAAAGTTTGGGAACCCCTGTTCTAGTCTACCCCATGCATAAGCATCTTCATCTTTGCTTTCTGACATGTATTTCTCCATTCTTTTTTTGTATCTACTTTTTCTCCCCATTTTTCTCCCGTCCCCAATTTCGTATTGTCCAATTCTACCCTCCCCTGTCTCGAACGTTGTTAGGCCATGCCTCCCACAAGCCGGCTGCAATGTGGACGAAGCCCTCCGGTACTCGAGGAGGCAGCCGTCGCATCTTTTCACCTGCGAGGGTCTGCGTGGGAGGGACCCGCCGCCCTCGTCGCTTCCTGATTCTACTGCGCAGGCGCACCAACTGACCTGTAGGAGTCGCTGTCCACAATGTCCGATCCCCACCCACCAGCTTCCCACCCCCTAATACTGCCAATTGTATTAGTATGAACGACCAGCCAAGCTGGTAGCAACGCCGAGAGCTGGGCTCGAACCCAGCATCTCCTGCGTTGGTGGCGAGCGCCTTGCCCACTGCGCCACCTAGCCGCCCCGTATTTCTCCATTCTGACTTCATTTTAGTTCAGTCATTTTAGTCCTCTCTCTAATTTTTTTCTCAGTCTCCTGCCTTAGACCTACAATTGCATTTAATGATTAGTTGAGCTGATAGATGCAACAGCAGCCCTATATATATCCTGTTGTCCACGATATACAGTATACATATGGTTAAAAAAAAGAAAAACAAATGTAGATAAAAAGTTTCAAAAAAATATATTTTTTTATGAAATAGCACATTGACAACTGTTTCACAAGGTAGTGGTGTACAATAATATGTCATATAACATTGTAATTTGCACAGAAAAAACAAATACCGTCAAATACTGTTATACCTAGGGATGCCCCGATCGATCGGCCACCGATCGTTATCGGCCGATAATCAGTATAAATATGCGATCGGTGATAATGCTTTATTTTCGCCGATCGTCAAATCCGATCGAAAAACATGATCCAATTCTGAGCGGAGATCTCACTCGCTGAGTTCCGTCTGACACACGGAGAGAGCAGCGGCGTCTGCTCCTCCTCCTCCTCCAGCCCCTCCCGCACCCGTGTACTGTAAACACTAGTATAGTCTAGTCTAGTGGGACACTGGGACCTCCGTGAGCTAACGTTAGCTACCGTTACAAAATGACCCAGTCAACTATTCACTTTTAGTTTAATACATGATGAGGCATTGTCTAACCCTAACGGTATCTAGCCGGCTAGCTACTGATAGCTCCTGATATCAACAAATGCTCCAGCAAGTCTAGTAGTGCATGATGGCTCACGTTAGCTCACTGTTCAAAACAAAACGTCCCATTAAACTAAATAGTTCACTGAGGCATTGTCTTAACGTTATATAGCCGGCTAGCAGTAGCTACAGATAGCTCCTGATATCAATGTCTTATAACACTGATTCGATGCGTATTCGAGCTGAGGGCATGTTGAATGTGATCAATAAGGTCCAGCTGCAGCTCCGGAGAATCCTGGCCGTAGCTGGAGGCTACTCGAGTACACACAGACAGTGGAGCTGTTTGCAGATAGCGAGCATTTTGACTTGTTGCGTGGTGGCGATGTCTCGGAGATAATACAACTACAAGTATGATTATATTGTAGAAATCGTCGGAAAGGAGAGACGCACAATTTCTATCTTGCGACAACACCAAGTAGTGTGTAATTTATTATCTTCTTAGCACAAGTGACAGCTGTCAGATCTATGCCGTGCTAAACTCTGACAGCTCCTTGTCACCAAAACCTTTTATGAATGACATTCCACCAGCGCGTCTTCTCTAAGCCCAACCCCATTAAAGTGACAGTGCCCCATCAATACATCAAAACAATCTAATGGTGAATTATGTCCATAGCACCCACTACAATATATATTTTTTTTTAAATTATATAAAATATATATATATTTTTTATCAAAAACGATCGATATCGGATCGGTATCGGCCGATATGGCTCAAGACGATCTGTGACAAAAAACGTGATCGGGGCATCCCTAGTTATACCAGAAAAATATCAAAACCACCAACATTGTGGCTCCATCACCCTGCCGTACTGACCCACCTTCATAAGTGTCTCCACCGCCTGCCGTACTGACCCACCTTCATAAGTGTCTCCACCGCCTGGGACATTGTGGCTCATCTCATCGACACTTTCAAGGCCATTTCTGCATGCTGGGCTGTGTGGGACACCACACTCTACTAACCTATGGACAGTTTAAAACCATGATCACAAACAACCCTGCTTCAATGTGTAACTGTTTTCACTGATCTTTCTTTATTTTCATCTGTGTTTTGTCCTATTTGTTTGAACTTACTCTGTCATTCAAAATCATTGTAAAAGAGGGCAAACTCAACGGTTCTTTGAGTTTAAATAAAGGTTTGAAAGAAAAGAAAACAAAGAAAGAAAATCCCAAATAGTCTCATTTCTATATTTTGCACAGCTTGCAGTACAACAAAATGTGAAAAAGTCTAGGGGTGCACAAACATTTCTTGCCATGGCAAATAACTTTTTTTTTCACTGTATATATATTATCACAGTGTAGCCACTGTATATTTTATTAATCAAATGACTTACTGAATGTGGAGCGGAGGCCAGTAGTCTTCATCCTCTGTCCTTTCCTCAAATGATCTTGATTCATCATCCTCTCCACTGTCCCGTGTCACATATGGCCCATCCATGCTGCAACAAATAAGGTGAGTAGTATCAGAATAAATGTTCATCATCAAGTCAAGTCAAGAGTTTTATTTGTCACGGCATACAAGTATACAATGAAATGCGGGTGGTCTTGCCCGCAACGATGTGCAATACAGTAGTAACAACATATAATAGAATCCAATAAAACAACATTGTGCAATAAACAGTAACATAGTAGGGCATATCGGTATTTGTACATAAGTTATTTACAGAGCATGGAGGACATGCTAGGTCCTGTGGTAGTGCATACACTGTTAGTTACGGATGAGGCACTGGGTCTTTCTGTACATTGCTATTTTATACAATCTCAGGTTATACTATACTATTTTTAAAGTGACCTTTCCTTAGTGGCCATAACCATAAGTGTGGGCGTGTGCAGCATGAGTGTGTGCTTGCTCATGTTAAAAGTGGCTGCTAGTGTGTGAGCGTGTACAGTGTGCGTGTCGTGTGTGTGCTCATGTGTGCTTGTGTGTGGAGAGTTCAGTGTTCAAGGCTCTGATGGCCTGGGGGAAGAAGCTGAGCCGAAGCCTCTCTGTCCTAGTAGCTGGGGTTCGCAGGCGTCTGCCTGACCGCAGCAGCATGAACAGGCTGTTGTTGGGGTGGTGTGGGTCTTTCATTATTCTGCAGGCTCTGGATTTGCACCTCGTTGTATAGAACCTGCAGGGGTGGTAGTGCAATACCTGTGGTACGCTCTGCTGAGCGCACCACTCTCTGTAGGGCCTTCTTGTCCTGTACCGTGCTGTTTCCATACCAGGCAGTGATGTTTCCAGTCAAGATGCTCTCTACAGCTCCGGAGTAGAAGGACTGGAGTATCTTCCCAGATACTCTGAACGTCCTTAACTGTCTCAGGTGGTAGAGGTGCTGCTTCGCCTTTTTTACGACTGAGTCTATGTGTGTTGACCATGTCAGATCCTCTGAGATGTGGACCCCCAGGTACTTAAAGCTGCTCACCCTGTCCACGGTAGCCCCGTTTATCCTCAGTGGTGTGTGTGTCTCCTGCTGTCCTCTCCTGTAATCCACGATCAGCTCCTTGGTTTTACCAATGTTCAGGAGCAGGCTGTTATCCTGGCACCAGCGTTCCAGTACCTCAACCTCCTCCCGGTAGGCCTTCTCGTCGTTGTCCGAGATCAGCCCCACCACCACTGCGTCGTCTGCAAACTTCACTATGGAGTTGGAGCTGAACTTGGTGTGTGTATAGTGAGTACAGCAGGGGGCTCAGAACACAGCCCTGGGGGGACCCGATGCTCAGGGTGATGGTGTTGGAGGTCTGACCCCCCACCCTGACCGCCTGGGGCCTTTCGCTCAGAAAGTCCAGTATCCAGGCACTCAGAGCGGAGCTCAGACCCAGCTCGATCAGCTTGTCCACCAGTCTGGTGGGGACTATGGTGTTGAACGCTGAGCTATAGTCAATGAACAACAGTCTCACATAGCCCCCCTTCTGGCGGTCAAGGTGATATCTGAAAGATCCTATTCAATATTCGAAAAATCCTGACATGGAATTATCCCAACATGGAAAAATCATGGAATTATGGATAGTTTTAAACTGTGATCACAAAAGACTGTTTTGATGTGTTAACCGATTCTCTTTTTGTTTTATCTTGTTTATTTAATTTGTCTGCATCACTCGAGATCAGTGTAAATGTGGGCAACCTCAATGATCCAATGTTAACGAGATTCAAATAAAGGTTTTAATACAAATTTGGATATCTCATTTCATTTCAGGCAACTGAGGTTTCCCTTGTTTACAGTCACATTGAGTGTAGCCTATAATTAAAAGCCAAAAACTCTGGGGACTTTTAAGGACTGGAAATTTGCAAAGGATGACAAAATAGACTCACCTATTTCACTTGTAACAGTCAACCAAAAACATGCTACCATAACTACGTATTTTTTTCTTCTTCTCAATCCTACAATTATGTGACATGCTGGTGCAGAAAGCTATTCACAGCACTTATGATTTCTAAAATGATTAAGCCCAAGATGGTACATTCGTCAAGTGGTCCTGTGACAAGTGTAAAGGTCTGGGGAGAACCCAGCAGATCTACAGCTTGGCATAATGTTTCAGCTTTCCAAATAGGCACATTTTAGTTGTAGTCATTACTTTTCCATAGTAAATATTAGCCTCACCTGTTGCACAGTGACTCCTGTCCTATAATGGACAATGCAGGAGGAGATGCTGGCCTCTTTCGTCTCTTTCTTGGTCCAGACTTTGAGGGGCTTCTCTCATAACTGGGAGGCACGTTAAACTTGGAATAAGTAGGCAACCAAGCTATGGTAAAGGTGCATTCATTTTACAACACATTTCAAAACTGGCTAACAAACTAGCAAAAGTAATCCAGCATTAATTCAAAGCCGACCTGGTACAACAAAACTGGCAACTCTCTAATTTCACTACTGCATAGCTGTAAATATTTTACTTGCTAATGTATGTGTAGGCCAACGTTAGTCAGCAGCAGAGTTAGGTACTGGAACCCTATTTGTTAGGATTATTTTTATTACATCACTGAATTATGTGAATATTTTTTTTTTGTATTTTTTTTTTTGTATTATTTTTTAAACAAACACATAAACAAACATGACAACACACGATAAAATGGTAAATGGCTGCTTTTTTATATAGCGCTTTTATCCAAAGCGCTTTACAATTTGTTACTCACATTTTACCCATTCACTCACACATTCACTCACACATTCACACACCGACGGCGGAGGCAATCATGCAAGGTGCCAACCTGCTCATCGGGAGCAATTAGGGGTTAAGTGTCTTGCTCAAGGACACATCGACACGCTGACCGGGAGGAGTGGGAATCGAACCGGGAACCTCCGGATTGCCAGACGACTGCTCTACCTCCCGAGCCACTGTCGCCCCACGATAAGATATACAAGCATTAGTTGACAGTGCACATCCAATGAGATCACATTTTAGTTAATTGTCTTATATAGGATATACCCTTAATACCCGTTATCTAAAAACCTACACACATATGCTCTAGCTCGTACCCCCCCCCCTCCCGGACCCCCCATTGGATAATCCATCCATTTTCCCTCGCTCCTAACCAGACATTACCATTATATGCTAGCTTTTATTTTCTCCACCACTTCTAACCACAATGTCATTTTGGATTCATTGAGACCCAAAATTCTTGCTGTAGATATTTCTTGATAGATCACATCGAGATATGTAATAATCCAGACCTTTCGGCACATTTTTTCCCGGTTGGAACCATCGTGATGCTATCAGCTTTTTAGCCACTGTGATACCCGATAAAACCAATCTCTTTGGCTGTGGATGTACTGCACACTCAAAAACATCATTCAGCAGTAATACAGAGGGGTGTACAGGTATATTCCAAGTTAAGAGATTTGATAATTGCTGGGTCACCTCTTTCCAGAATATCTTAACTGGTGGGCAGTCCAGGCAGTACATGTGCATAAATGTCCCCTCGTCCCCATTTGTACATAAGGAGCATTTGGAGTCTTGTATAAGACCCATTTTTTTCCAGTCTTATAGGAGTCAAGTATGTCCTGTGAATATAGTTAAGATTGATTTGTTGATGGTCCGGGTTCCTTGATGCGAGTCGAACATTTGCCCAGGCTTCTTGCCAATCAAAATCACTTTCCAGGTCTGGTATATCCCTCCTCCAGACGGAGTCTAGGTGGAGGGTTTCATATGAGGACGTTAGTAATTGATGATAAAAATCTGAAACAAAACCTCTTGATGTCGCTCTTTCATAGAAGAATTTGTGGTATCTGTGGTGTTCAATTGGTTTCTCTAATGGAACACCTTGAGTCTTCAAACATAACAATAACTGTATGTAAAAAAGATGCGTGGACTTGGTGAGATTAAATCTTTTCCGTATTTCTTCATAACTACAAAAACCCTGTTTGTTAAAAACATCCCCTAATGAGTGTATGGCCTTGCTTTTCCCATATAGGGAATCTTATAGGTCGTTTTCCAATCAAGAGTGCATTGTTATTGAATAAGAGAGTATGATTGTGCCATTTATGTGGGTTAGGATATTTTTTTTGTGTTTCACGCCATATCCGGATCGCATGAGTAATTATTAGGGGTGGGAATCACCAGTTTCATCATGATACGATACGATATCGATTCTTTGGACAACGATACGATATTTGCCGATATCACAAAGTCTCTCACGATACAATACGATTAGATTAGATTCAGGTGCCTGCAATCGATATGAGATGATATCATATGCCCATTTAACACAATCAGTAACATTTAGATCAACTAAAAAAAGGTAACGAAAATATCATTTGACATTTGTATTTTTGAGCTCTTCCAGACATTTAAAGGAAAATCAATCTATTGTTTTTAATACAAATAGACATCCTGTTCACTGTAAAGTGCCACGTTTTGATATATTGAGCTTTAAACTTTAAGCTCCATTTTTTGGAACTCAAAACTCAACCTAAAACCCCTCCCTACCTCCCTCTCCCAAACCGTTCCTACAACAATTTGTTGATGTTGCATGATCATGTATAGGCCTACATTTATTATGTATTATATTGTTTATGTTTAAATAACCTTTAAACATCAAACTCCTCTGACCTCATTATTTCCAAAGACGCGCGCACACACACACACACACACAGAAAGGGAGAATGCTATGCTGTAACGTCTACACACACGGAGCTACTGCTGTTGTTCTTGGGCGGATATGAGACTCGCCACAGGATTTTCAAAATAAGAGTATCGATATGAATCGATCTTATTACATTGCATCGATCCGATTCGATTGTTGATAATTACATCGATGTATCGATCTGGATCGATGTATCGTCCCACCCCTAGTAATTATGGGGCCAAATTTACGTTCGCAATGCTTAATTGATAGTTTAGTGTATGCTATGTCCTTCAGTCTATGTGGGGCTACTATGTTTTCTTCTAATTTTCTCCAGGGCCCTCATTCATCAATAGTGTGCGTAGAACATTTCTATTTCCACACGTAAGCACGGAATGTAGAACTAGTGTACGCACAGGGAAGTCGGGATTCATCACACGGTGCGTACGCAGGCTCTATGCTCCTCCGTGTTGATGAATACCACTTTGTTCTACCGTCAATGCTCGTGCATGATTATCCATATATGGTCATGAAAATGAGGAAACACCCCCCATGGGATGTGAAATAATGGACTGACCCGAGCGGGACTCTGAGAAACTCCACGGAGAATTCACTGCTGTCGAACCAAGAAGACACTATCGCGTATTATGGGATAAATAAAAGGCGGATTTGTAAACGGTGATGTCAGATATCAACGGCTCCCTAAGACCATTGCTGCAATTCTGCCTGGACAGCTCAAAATACTAATAAAGACCGTTCGTTGACCACTGTTTGGCGTTGGTTACTTGTGTGTCATTATAACCGTGCTGTAATATGAATGCCTTTATTAGTTGTGTTCGATTGGCTATATGATTTTTAGAGGCATCTATTTTGTTGTCGGCTAATAAAGACCGCGCTGGAATATGACTGCCTTTTCCCGTGTTGTTTGATTAATACCCAGGGATTAAAGTTCTCCTCAATTTGATTCCAAATCGCGATGGATCTCCCGTCAATTTTCTACCTGCTGCATATGATTTCTAGAGGCATACTACAATCTATTTTGATGTCAGTATTGGGTAGCCTATACATAAACAATAATACGAGAGCATATAATACAAGAACAATGAATCTTACTGCCATGTATGATGTAGCAGATGCGCCATGTGTAGCCTGCCTATATGTGATCAATACAAACATGAACTTGAATTCCATCATGTCTGTGTGCGGGTCACTGCGGGAACTCACAAGGCTGTTGTCACAATGTAAATAAGAACGTGCACTGAAAAGTTACAGTATGTAGTTGGTTGATTATTTGTATGACAGTCAGTAAACCCTTGCAAAAAGTATCCGTTTTATTTAATGAATTGAAAACATTCAGCATCGCCTTCCTCCCGGCATCCAGCAATAACATGTATCAGGCAAATGCGCATCGCAACATTGACTGAGTGGAATCCCTTTCTATTCACATAACTGCATTTGTGATGGAGCTTTGACAGCTACAGTAAGTAACAGTCTATTGCTCGATCCATCTCCAATATCACGATGGACCGTGCCGCGGTGGCAAAGACCCGAGGGTGGAGAGGATCTTGAATTAATTCCATCATCATATATATATGTTGTGTGTCTGTCCACTATGTTTGTTACTTTGTTATTCCCCCCCCCCTATCTATGTAAAGCGACCTTGGGTCAATTGAAAGGCGCTATATAAAATGAAGCCATTATTATTATTGTTATTATTATTATTATCATCACGTCTGTGCGGGAGCTCACAAATAGACTGTTAGTCTCAGTGAAGTTTCAACGGAGGTCATCTATTCTAACCAACAAATTGAAGTAGAAAGCATTTCGTGACCAATCTTATTTGGAAACATGACGCACAAAATAATTTGCTTTTTATTTGAAACAATATCTAATCGCGTTTGGAGGTTGGTGTTTTGAGTCTGCCCCCCCGTGCCAAACAAGCAGGCCAACCTCTTGTTCGCGTGTGAGCCCGTTATAATTACACTACTGTCGCTATTTTACAATGAACTATAATGAATTACGGGTCATACAGAAGTTGAACACTAATGCACGGAAGCTTATTTCCGCCTTGAAACGAATGCAGGACTGAGGAGTGCTTATGCGTAGTAACGATATTCTACCACTGGGCGCCAGGTACGCCTGGTCTGACCTGTGCGTAGATGTAAGCACGGAGTCAAGTTCAAATCGAAATTGATGAATCCCACTCTTTGCTTAGAAATGATCGTACGCACAGGGTAAGCACAGATCTGTGCGTAGAACACGTTGATGAATGAGGGCCCAGGATACTAATGCTTGGGGATCAAACCATGTTGTCAATGGTCTTAATGTGTACGCCTTAAAATAGTGGAAAAAATCTGGAAATGCCATGCCACCGTCTGCTTTATTTCTCTGTGCGGTGGATCTTTTTTTATACGTGGTGGTTTGTTATTCCAAATAAATTTGTATGTGGAGGAGTGTAATTTTTTCCAGTAACCCTCTGGAGGGGGTAACGGTAGCATTGAGCTGAAGAAGTTGATTCTAGGTAGTACGTCCATCTTAACTATTGATATCCGTGCCTGTACTGAGTTTTTAAGTTTTGCCCACCTATCAAGGTCATCTTTGATTTTGTTTTGGATTTTTGTGTAATTGTGCTTCACCGTTTGTTTTATGGTGGGGAATATTTCCACTCCCAAACATCTAAAGTGTTTTACCATAGGTATCTCTCCTGGGAGGGTTATATCTTTTTTTGCAGGGGCGTTAAGTGGAAGGAAAGCTTCGGCCAATTTATCTTGAATCCCGATAAATCTCCAAAGTTCTCAATCAACTTGAGCAGATGAGGCAGTGTGGTGTTGGGGTTTTGCATGAACAGTATTACGTCGTCCGCATATAAACTAATTTTATGTTGTGTGCCCTTGATTACGATTGGTTCTATGGATTGGGATTGTCTTATATATTGTGCTAAAGGTTCTAATGATAGATCGAATAGTCCGGGACTAAGAGGGCAACCCTGTCTAGCTGAGCGTGATACCGGAAAGATTCCGGAGGTGATTATACCTGTTGTAATCATGGCCGATGGGTCTTTGTATACTACTTTAATCATATCAATGAAACCTTTACCTAACCCCATCTTCTCTAATACTGCCCATAGATACGACCATTCCAGCCTGTCAAAAGCTTTCATTGCATCCAGGGACAGCATCGCCTTAGGTATGGTGTCGTCCTTGTCGGCATCTAGTACGTGCAGTAATCGTCTTATGTTATCAGTGATCAGGCGGCCTCTTATGAAGCCAGTTTGGTCCGGATGAACTAAAGACGTCATATGCTTTTGTAATCTGATGGCTAATACCTTAGAGTACAGTTTGATATCGGTTCCGAGGAGGCTTAAGGGTCTGTAACTACCGCACTCGGTGGGGTCTTTGTCTTTTTTGAGAAGGACGGTTATGAGTGCAATATTGTCGTTCTTATGGAAGTTCCCCTCCTTGACTGAGTATAAGATCATATTTAGTAATAAGGGTCCAATTATGTCCCAACAAGAGAGGTACATTTCTGGTGGCATACCGTCTCTTCCAGGAGCCTTACCACTTTGCATTTCGGATATGGCCTTCTTGAGTTCCTCTAGTGTGATCGGTGTTTCTAACTGTTTAGCGTCATCCTCTGAAAGTTTAGGGAGAATAATTTGATTAAGATATGTGTCCATTTTGTTTTGATTGAAGGTCGTTTCTGATTTATATAAGTTGGAGTAGAATTCTTTGAATGTCACGTTTATTTTTTCAGGGTCTGTTTCAAGTACTTGTTGTGCTCTAATGGTAGTTATATCTGCAAATTTTGCATTAATTCTTAATCGCATGGCTAATAGGTGACTAGGTTTAGAACCTTGGGAGTACTGCTGTTGTCTTGTGCTACGTATTTTTGTATTTCCGATTGTTGTCTGTATATGGCATTGCTCTTTTTTTAGTTGTTGTATTGTAAAGAATTAAATAACGTTGAGTAAAGCGTTTCCAGTTCAGCCAGTTTTGTGCATCGATTCTTGCGCATTTGAGGAAAAGCTATCAGTGAAATCCTTGATCGTTCCCTTTACCGACATCCATATTATTCTGGGGTCTTGCACCGAGTTTGCATTCTCCCGTAGGAATACTGTAAGAGCTTCTTTGAGTGGTGTAATGAATTCCTTGTTATTAAGCAGCATCGAGTTAAATCGCCATCTTGGGGCTCGGGAAGATAGTATACCAAATGTTCCTTTTAGGAGTAAATAACAGTGATCTGATAATGCATTGGGTATCGTTTCCACTTCATAGTTATCAAATAGTCGCGGGGATGCAAAGACATAATCTATTCTGGATAATGTGTTATGTCTCGCAGATCGACAAGAGTACGTTCGGGTCGTGGGGTTAAGTGATCGCCATAAGTCATTTACACCTGTAATCTTCGACCAATCCTTTAATGCATTAGATGAATTATTTTGTTCGCTGGAAAAGGAGAGGTAAGATTTGTCCATCCTTGGATTCCAAATGGCATTCAAATCCGCACCTATTATAAATGAGTAATCGGGAAGGTCTAACATTGCTTTGGTTAGTGTAGTGAAGAAACCCACTTCGTACAAATTTGGGGCGTATACCGCTACCAACGCTATTTTCCTGTTCTTGTGTACAATCTTAGCTATAGTTATCCGACCATCTACATCAGACCATACTCCCTTTATATTATGTGAATATTATGGATTTACCCCAACAACCGCCGCCACAGGCTTTACGAGTGAAGGCGATAACTCAAATAGCTTGATTTTGGTGACCCCATGACCTTTCCTCTTGTGCCACCATTAGGCCAAACTGTCAATTTTAGAATTAGTTTATCTCCTGATCCGTTTTTATACAGTCATGAAACTAGTATCCAGAAATACCTCTCCTCATGCACAACAACTTGTAGACTTCTGGAAAACGCATGGTTAACAGGAAATTATTTGTTACTTGTGAATTCACTGTCTGATTTCTACCAAACTTGACAAATATGTTTGCCTTACAAGAAGTCAAGTCAAGTCAAGAGATTTATTTGTCACGGCATACAAGTATACAATGAAATGCGGGTGGTCTGTGAAGTTCTGAATCATCTTGTGTTATGCTGGTGCTATTCTCATACAACTCTAATTAATTTACTCCTCAAAAACTCAGATTAGGGGTATGGTCAAAAGGTGGATTGAGATTTCAGGCCGTTCTGGGATATACCCACAGTCACCAACAGCACATATCTCGTTAGTAGTAGTATGTTCTCCCCTAAAAGTGTCTGCAGCTCAAGAAGTCCTAGAGCTACCACATTCAGATCTGAATGGTGTGTTCCTATGATTTAGGACTGGACTGGGCTGTATATTGAATATGAAGGTATATACCATCATGGATCCATGTTAAGGTGAATTTTTACAATACCGTTGTCCACAATATATATATATATATATATATATATATATATATATATATATATATATATATATATATATATACATAAAACCAGGGGTGCAGTCGTAATTTCAGAACTGCCTGTACGCTTTTTAAATGACGCCACATGCACGCGCGCAGATGATTCTTATGCATAAATAGTAGGAAACATGTTTGTATAGGAAATTACTAGTTTGTTTAGTTTTTGTAAATATTGCCTTGAAATAAAGAAGCTGAAAAGGGTAGCAGGATGTATATATAAAGAAATTATATTGTCAACAGATATGGTTGAAAAACAAACAATGTTTTAAATGTAATTGTATTTATTGTAGTTACAATTTCTTTAATTGAATTAACTTAAACTAGAAAAGTAAATACAAACTAAATTAACAATGTAACTTACACATGTTTCCTTCTGAAGCACAACTGATTGATTGATTGATTGATTGATTGAAAAGTTTATTAACAGATTGCAGAATGGGTACAGTACAGTACAGCTCAATACATACAATTGTTAAGGGGATGCAGACCAGAGAAAGACTTTCGTCTTGTTTACATCAGGGTCCCCCATTTTCAATTCATCATAACATATATGACATACATGACATACAGATAGACAGTACTGCTACATCTATACATTTATGACATATCAGATTTGCAAATACAGTACCGTTTGTGATACAAAAGTGTCCAGAAAAGGAGTGTATATACATTTGGCATAGAAACTGTACATTGGAGGAGGTTGGTTGGGTGGGGTGGGGTTGGGTGAGGGCTGTACATTGGAGGTGGGGGGGGGGGGGGGGGGGGTTGGGAAGGGGACACACACACATTTTACACTGTACATTGGAATATTGACAAAGCCTTACTTGGTCATTTACTGTACAACTAGGTTAGGACATTTGTAGGGGCCAGTTTCGAATTGCAGTCTCACGTAGGTGTTTTTTGAGAGTGTTTTTGAAAGTGGGTAGTGATTCACATACCTTTACAGCTTTAGGTAGGGCGTTCCACATTGATGTGGCATAATTGCGAAACGTGTTTAGTCCCTTGTTTGAGCCGAATCTGGGTTTTACATGATTTGTGGAGCTCCCTCTGGTGTTGTGATCGTGGTATTCACTGACCTTTGGGAAGTATTTTGACATGTACATGGGTACCTTGGTCGCGTAGTGTATCTTGTAGACCAGGCCCATTGCAAGTTGCTGAACTTAATGCCTCATCCTTCCGGGACCATTTGTCACGTGAGAGCTCCACAGATCAAGCAAATCCCCACAGGGCTTGTATTTTGGTTTTGCACTTCTCGTTCTTTGTTATGCTATTGGTATCCTATTATTATGCAAAGTCTAGATAAGTGCGGTACTTGGCGCAAGTTGTGAATGCATTTTTGTGTGCGCCGTACTTCTGCTCAGAAAACTGCTGGGACGGGTGGTACCGCGTGGGACCACCACTGCATCACTGCTAAAACACAAGTATACCAGAACATTGATTGATTGAAAACTTTATTAACAGATTGCAGAATGGGTACAGTACGGCTCAATACATACAATTGTTAAGGGGATGCAGACCAGAGAAAGACTTTCGTCTTGTTTACATCAGGGTCCCCCATTTTCAATTCATTGATTGATTGATTGAAAAGTTTATTAACAGATTGCAGAATGGGTACAGTACAGTACATCTCAATACATACAATTGTTAAGGGGATGCAGACCAGAGAAAGACTTTCGTCTTGTTTCCACCAGGGTCCCCCATTTTCAATTCATCATAACATATATGACATACATGACATACAGTCATCATAACATGACTAGTACTCATACACAAAGCAAATACCTGTTACAATATTTATTTAGTTAAATGGTTAATTATACTATATTTCAAATAGTGTCTAGTACTCTCAACAGAACGCTTACCTGTCCTGGCTGTCCATAAGAAAAATAGCCAGCTCCATGTCAGTCTTGAAACCCTTCTCCTCCCGTAACTTCCTCCATCTGGGGAAAGCCACTCCGCGTCTTTCGTCTTTCGTCTTTCGTCTTTCTTCTTCTTCTTCTTCTTCTTCTTCTTCTTCTTCTTCTTCTTCTTCTTCTTCTTCTTCTTCTTCTTCTTCTTCTTCTTCTTCTTCTTCTTCTTCTTCTTCTTCTTCTTCTTCTTCTTCTTCTTCTTCTTCTTCTTCTTCTTCTTCTTCTTCTTCTTCTTCTTCTTCTTCTTCTTCTTCTTCTTCTTCTTTGTCTGATTTATTGAGTAGGGTCGAGCTGCAGCCTCGGAGCCTCGGTCCAGATTGGAACTTCCGCCCTGCCACAGGATTATTACTCCTGTGACAGGGCAATGCGCTGATTGGCGGAAAGTACGGAAGTATCTCGAAGTACGTCTGACGTATCTCGAATTACGTCTGACGTTTCTCTACGTTAGCGAACGTTAAACGTTGTATTCATAAAATAATATAAATTCAGCAGCATGGGGAGGGCCGGGGGGAGGGGAGGTACAGGTAGTAGAAGACATAGAGGTACAGGTCACATAATTATAGTACAGTGGAGAAGTAAAAATAGAATAAAAAGGCAGTGTAAACAATATACAATAATTATTAACTCTAATAATAACACGCCTCGCGGGCTCATTATAATACGAGAGCCGTGGGTCTGCATTGTATAGAGCGGATCCCCCGGCCGTATTCAAGCGCTGGAGCGCTTTGCGATGGATCAAACTGTATTAATATAGTAGTAATAATAGTAGTTGGCTAGTTGCGCGCTTCTGGCCACCTCCCGCAGTGCGCGCATACACACATACTGTCTGTAGCTATACAGTACGTGCAAAATTAGTTGTCAAGAGCGAATTGCACAGGTTGCCTCATCTCATCTGGCTCTGCAAATAGATCTAGAGTCTGAATATCATATATAGCCTGCTGATGATCTCTCTCGAGTCAAATCCATTCTGAGAACGGAATGCAGTGCCCGCGACGAGGGTCTTGATTGATTGATTGATTGATTGATTGATTGATTGATTGATTGATTGATTGATTGTTCAGTGACGCTGGTGACTCCGCCTTAAGCTATCTAGTGTTCTATAGATATCTATGCGTACACGGACCCAGGCTGAACACTGAGAGGGGAGCATGTCTATGTTCCCCGGGTCCTATGTTCAAGTTTTCAAGTTCAAGTTTCTTTAATAGTTGTCATACAGAAGTACAGAATACTTTCATACAAAATGCTTCTTACTGTTACGCTCCAGAGACTGTGCTAGACAAGATAGTATCAAATAACATAGTATAGCATGTAATTTAGAAGAAGAAAATGAGGTCACAGTGTTCGGTATAGACATATGTACAATGTTCTGAGTTACCATATAATATACAATACTATGCAGTGTACTAATGTACAGTACTATATAGTGCAAAGCAGAAATGGGATGAGGTACACTTTAGGTACAATTTACAGTAAGGTGTACGAGTTGTAGTGCAATCCTTCATCAATAAATATAAAGTGTGGGGAGTGGGTGCTACAGTGTGTTTGTTTAAAGTGGGTGTTGTTATGTTGGAAGAATCAGACAACACGTAGTTTCAGCATGTCGGTGTTTACTCAACTCAAGACACCTGCATTCTAACGTACACCAGAACATCAACGTCAACGTCACGTATGGCCATATGCCGTAACGTGAAACTCAACAGAATAACACGACACTGTCGCAATAGTTAGAACACTAGTTAAAGTGCTGGCACTCGCTAGAGTACCAGACGTAACATTTCCCCCCCCTTCACTCAACCTAGGAGTGATACTCAGTCTCAAAGTCATTCAGGTGTGCAGGCCTGTTGCGCGCTCGGAGTGGGCGGGGCCCGGGCACTGCAACAGCCAACGGCGGAGGTCCCGCAGCCTCAGGCTGAGCCGCGGGTGCTGGGGCTGCAACATCATCAAATTGTCTGTCCTGCAGAGCTATAGCCGCGGGTGCTGGGGCTGCAACGTCATTGAATCGTCTGTCCTGCAGAGCTACAGCCGCGGGCACACCCTGTCCCGGGGCAGCGGGAGCCTGCACCCTGCGCAGTCGGCCAGCATGCCAACGCGTCCCATCAGCCAGCCTGAATGAGGCCGGGCCAAGCTGCTGTCTGACCTGGACCGGGTCAGACCAGAATGACCGGAGCTTGTTGTCCCGGTGGGGTTGCCGAATCCTGACCCAGTCTGAGACGGCGATGGTAGGTGGTCTCGCATGTCGGGTCCTGTCGAAACGGTCCTTCATCCGGCGCTGGCGTGCGTTGACTGTGGCTTGAAGCGGGTGGGCTGGAGCCTGAGCCGGAGTAGGGCGCAGCCTGTCCAGGGGCAGCTGAAACTCGCGCCCTAGCATGAGGGAGGCTGGGGAGATGCCTGTGGTGGCGTGTTGAGTGGCCCTGTAGTGCAGGAGCGTCTGTTGGAGACCGTTGATGAATGTGCACCCTTGTGCCAGGTGGGCCCTGATGCCATTCTTCAGGGATTGGTTCAGCCGTTCCACCCCCCCGTTCGCAGCCGGGTTGTAGAACGACATGCGGATATGACGTATCCCCTTACCCCCCAGGTAGGAGGCCAGTTCGTGGGAGATCATTTGGGGCCCATTGTCTGTCGTGATCCTCTTGGGCAGGCCCCAGCGTGTGAACAGGGACTCGAGAATCTCAATCAGCACCCCGGCTGTGACCGAGCCCACGGGCGCCACCTCAGGCCACTTGGAGTGGAGGTCGTAGATCACAACGAGGAAACGCTGGTGATGCGGTACCCCGTGCAGTTCACCACAGACGTCGAGCTGCAGGTGCTCCCAGGGTTGGGACGGCCAGTCCAATGGCTGCATGGGTGGGGGCGGGGCTGGGGCCCTGGTCTTCCCGCTCAGAAGACAGGCAGTACAGTCCTTGACCAGGGTCTCGATTTCCCTGTCGATGCCTGGCCACCACACCAAGTCACGACACCGCTGTTTGAGCCTGACTATGCCCAAGTGGCCCTCGTGCGCCATAGCAAGGACACGCGCCCGAAGGACACTCGGGACCACAGTACAGAGCCCACGAGCGACGCAGGAGTCGTTCCAGCATGACAACTCGTCCCGGAGTCTGCTATAGGGAAGCAGCTCGTCAGGTGTCCTCGCCGGCCAACCCTGCCTGATGTAGGTTGAGAGCGCAGAGAGGACAGGGTCAGCAGACGAGGCGTCCTGGAGCTCCTGCAGCGACACTGTCTCTTGGAGGGGAGTGTGGAGGAGCTGGACCAGGTCATGCTCAGCCTGATCCCGATCGGGAGTCGAGGGCGGGGCCGTGGGGGAACTGGGGATGGCGCGTGACAGTAGGTCAGCTACTACGTTGTCCCGGCCCGGCGTGAATTGCAAACCGAAGTTGTACTGCTGCAGGCGGTCAGCCCAGCGGTGGAGGCGGAGCGGTTTGTGGCCAGTGCCTGACGTGGCGAGGAGGGTAGTGAGAGCCTGGTGGTCCGTCCTAAGCGTGAATGAGCGGCCGTAGAGGTACATATGCCAGCGCTCACATGCCCAGATGCAGGCCAGGGCCTCTCGCTCCCCCACTGAGTACCTCTGTTCTGTGGGGCTAAGGGCCCGTGAAGCGAAAGCGACCGGCCTCTCCACACCCCCGTGCAGCTGTGACAGTACCGCGCCCACGGCTGCGGCGGAGGCATCACACGTGACGAGGGTGGTGCTGTCTAGGTCGAAAAACGCCAGGACTGGTGATGAGGTGAGCTGGGACTTGAGGAGGCGCACAGCCTTCGAGCAGGCAGGCGTCCAGAGCCAGGGCTCGTCCTGCTTCAACAGCTTCCGCAGCGGTGCAGTTGTGTCGGAGTAGTGTGGCAGGAAGCGGAGGTAGTACGCCGTCATGCCCAGGAAAGAGGCCACCTGGGCCGCTGAGGTGGGCTCTGGGACACTGTGTATGGCCTCTGTGTTTGACTGGAGCGGGTACATGCCGTCAGCCGAGAGGCGGAACCCAACAAAGTCAATGGTCGTGGTGGCAAAGACACACTTCTCGCCGTTGAGTGTGAGGTGGTGCTTCGCCATCGCACTTAAGACACTGTGGAGGCTCGCGTCGTGACTCTCGGCGTTGGCCCCGTGCACCACGATGTCATCGAGGTAGATGGCCACCCCGGGGATCCCGGCGAAGACGGAGGCCATGATCTTTTGGAAGCAGCTGGGGGCGGAGCTTAAGCCAAAAGCCATGCGTTTGTAACGGAAGACCCCCCTGTGGGTGATGAACGCGGTGAGGTTGCGGCTCTCTGGGTGTAGTGGCACCTGGAGGTACCCCTGACGAAGGTCCAGCTTAGAGAACACCTTGGACCCGTGGAACTGGGCGGTGAGCTCCTCTGTGGTTGGCAGGGGGTATTTATCAGGGACGATGGCCTTGTTTACCGCTCTCATGTCCACGCAGAGTCGCAGGTCCCCTGTCTTCTTCTTTGCTACCACCAAGTTGGAGATCCAGGGTGACGCGTTCACCTGTTCGATGATGTCGTTGTCCAGCATCTTCTGTAACTCGGTGGCGATGCCCCCACGGAGAGCCCGGGGGGACCGGCGAAGGGGCTGGATGACCGGAGTCACTTTTTGGTCTAGCAGGGGCTGGTGAGCGAAACCCTGGAGGCAGCCCACGCCGTTGAACAGTGCCGGCCACTGTTGCTGCCAGGAGACAGCGGTGACGGTGTGGATCTCTGAGCCTGTGGTGTCCAGCAGAGAGAAACCGAGGCCACTGAAGAGGTCGAGGCCGAGGAGGTTGGTCCCTCGGCGTGCGATGTTGAAATTGAAGGCAGGCAGTGTCCTTTCTCCGTACCTCACCGGCAGCTGGAGGGAGCCAACGATGTCAATCTTGGAGTCGGCGTAGCCTCGCAGGGTGGTGGTGGGCGGGCCCAGTGGTTTGTGGGAGAAGAATTGAGAGTATGTCGCCCAATTCAATAGAGACACTGTGGCTCCAGTGTCGAGGAGGAGGGGCAGTGTGATGTCACCAACCACCAATGAACATGTTTTGAATGGCACTCGTCCTGAGCTGACATTATGGATGATAGTGGTCGGTGGCTTGGAAGCGCTAGCTGGGGCTGACCTGCAGACCTTTTGGAAGTGGTTTAGCCTCCCGCAGTTGGAGCAGGCTTTGCCACGGGCAGGGCAGGTCTGGGCTCTGGAGTTGTGTGAAAGGGAGCCACAATTCCCGCACGGCTGGCGTGAGCGGTCACGTGACTGGGAGGCTAGCAGTATATTGTCCCCGCCGTCGTCTGCACTCACATTGAGGAGGGACACCCTTGAGCTGAGCGTGCTCGCAGCCTCTACTGGCATGTGTGTGTTGGGGCGGGGGGAGGTAGACAAACTAGCTGCACAGTTCATAGCAGATTCCACCTGCACTGCTAGTCTAATAGCTACTGCTAATGTCAGCTCGTCATTTTCCAACAGTAGTCTTTCCCTGATTTTATCACTGTCAGTGTTCAATATGAGTTGGTCTCTCACCATTTCATCCTGTAATGCCCCGAATTTGCATGAGCTAGCCAAGCCCTGTAGGTCCGCGACGTACTGTGTTATTGACTCGCCAGTACGTTGATGTCTCCGTCGGAACACAACTCGACGGAGGAGTGCAGTCTGTGGAGTGGCGAAATGTCCCTTTAGGAGCGCCACCACCGACGTATATGTGTCACTGTCTAATGTGCCGAGCGTTTCACACACACGCTGTCCCTCCACGCCTAAACAGTGCTGTAGTAATGCACGTTTTCTCACCGCGGACAAGTCCAAACCGGTAGCCAGGATATACGTCTCGAACGAGGAAATCCAACGCGCCCACGGGACGGGCGGCTCACCGGGCAGCGGTAGGAAGGGTGGAGGGGGTGGGATAGATAATTCAGCCATCTCTCGTCGCCAATGTTATGTTGGAAGAATCAGACAACACGTAGTTTCAGCATGTCGGTGTTTACTCAACTCAAGACACCTGCATTCTAACGTACACCAGAACATCAACGTCAACGTCACGTATGGCCATATGCCGTAACGTGAAACTCAACAGAATAACACGACACTGTCGCAATAGTTAGAACACTAGTTAAAGTGCTGGCACTCGCTAGAGTACCAGACGTAACAGGTGTGTGCTATAAAGTGTGTGGAGTGGGTGCTACAGTGTGTCTGTTTAAAGTGAGTGTGTGCGTGTGGATGTGTGTGCTATGTGCGTTTGGTGGTTGTTGTTGTGTAGTGTTCATTGTTCGTTTAGCAGTCTGATGGCCTGGGGATAGAAGCTTCTTCTGAGTCTTTCTGTGCTCGCCTTGAGACTCCGGTATCGCTTGCCTGACTGCAGCAGTTCAAAGAGGCAGTTGTTCGGGTGACTGGAGACTTTAATGATTCTCTTAGCCTTGCCCTTGCAACGCTTGTTGTAAATGTTCTGGAGGGTGGGGAGCCCCCCTCCAATTGTGCGTTCGGCTGAACGTGTCACTCTTTGTAGTCTGCTTCGGTCTTGTGCAGTGCTATTCCCAAACCAGGAGGTGATGTTGCCAGTCAAGATGCTCTCTATTGTACATGAGTAGAAGTTCTTAAGGATCTTCTGACTGACTTGGAACTTCCTTAGGCGCCTGAGGAAGTAGAGGCGTTGTCGTGCCTTCTTCACAACACTGTCAATGTGTGTGGTCCATGTCAAGTCCTCGGATATGTAGGCTCCGAGGTACTTAAAGCTGTTGACTCTCTCAACCGGTGCCCCGTCGATGCTGAGGGGGCTGTAGTCCTTGACCCCCGACCTCCTGAAGTCCACAATCATCTCCTTTGTTTTGCTGACGTTCAGGGAGAGGCTGTTATCCTGGCACCATCCCGCCAGGACCTTGACCTCTTCCAGGTAGGCCCTCTCGTCGTTGGCAGAGATCAGGCCCACCACCACTGTGTCGTCAGCAAATTTGATGATTGTATTGCTACTCCGCTGAGCCACACAGTCGTGTGTGTACAGGGAGTAGAGGAGGGGACTCAGAACACAGCCCTGGGGGGCCCCTATGTTGAGGGTGATGGATGAGGAGGTGCAGTTGCCTGCTCTCACCACCTGGGGTCTGCCAGTCAGGAAGTCCAAGACCCACTGGCAGAGGTCATAGTTCAAGCCCAGGTCCCTGAGCTTGGCTATGAGTATGGAGGGGACTATGGTATTGAATGCCGAGCTGTAGTCGATGAATAGCATTCTCACATAGTTCCCCTGCCTCTTGTCCAGGTGTGATGCTGCTGTGTGCAGCACATGGGCTATGGCGTCCTCCGTGGACCTGTTGGGGCGGTATGCAAATTGCAGGGGGTCCATGTTGATGGGGAGGGAGGAGCAGATGTAGCCCTTTACTAGCTTCTCAAAGCACTTCATGGCTATGGAGGTGAGAGCTACAGGGCGGTAGTCGTTGAGGCAAGCAGGCTTGGATTTTTTGGGTACAGGGATAATAGTGGACTTCTTCAGGCAGGTGGGGATGACAGCCTGTTCTAAGGACAGGTTAAATATGTCAGTGAATACCGGGGCTAGTTGGTCGGCACAGACTTTTAGGACGCGGCCGGGGATGCCGTCCGGACCTGCTGCCTTCCTGATATTCACTTTTTTAAAGGGGCTATGCGTTATAAATGTCATTTTTCAGTCTCTAGCATTGTATTATAGTAATAGGAGTTCGTATCAATGTGTTTTTGGGCCTAAATACTATATTGACGAATTCCTCAGCTACAGCCCATCCCCTATTTGCCTCTAGTAAATCAGGTCATGTTGATTTGACGAGCTGGGCAACGTCACAGGGCGCTGTTTATAGCGCAAGGTGATGTGATTGGCTGTGTGGTTTTACCTAATGCCCGCCTCCATTCTTGGTACCTGGAGCCGATACAACCTGGAAACAGAAATTGCCGTCACTCGCCTCAATTTCACGATGAGCAGCAAACCCCGCAGATGTAATGTTCCTGGTTGTAGAGCTACCGAGAAGTCTTTGCACAGTTTCCCCGTTGATGCCGAACTTCGCCAACAATGGAACAAGTTCCTTTTTGGTGACCCTCCAAGTTCCGTTGCAACGTCTAATACTCGGGTTTGTACTGCACATTTCTCCGCCGACGACGTCACCAATCAAGGTATTTTTGATGCTGGAGTGGTCTCCATGTTGGTGCTAACCAAAAGAGCTGTGCCTTCAATACGCGACCCGACACAAGAAATAGTAAGTAGATATGTCGTGTGAGATATGTTATCATAAATACCATCTAACGTTATAGTAACTGCTGCTCTTTATAAAGTAACGTTATAGAAAACTATTGAAGCAAGCTAGTCATAACTTCTAAATAAAAGAACACAACTAGTGAGAGGTAAACAAGGTAACGTTATATTTAGTGGCTTGTATTATATTGTAATTGATTTACGATTTGGTAACTCTTAGGCCACCACAAGTTCCAGCGGCAATGTACGCCTTTCTCCTGCTTCAAGGGACTTCAGTTGCCAGACAGACAACCCAAAGATTCGTTCTGTTGGTACACAGCTTTCTATGAAAACACTTCGTTCGCATGTCAAGAGTCAAGGTAGGTTTGTAACTCAGTGTGATGTAATGTAATAATGTGTAATAATGTGACCCAGAATTGTTTAGATTGGCCCCCTTCACCCACCGCTTTCACCCAAAGCTGTAAAGGAATGTGGATTGTTTGTATAGTGTCCCCCCCCCCCCCACCTCCAATGTAAATTACCCAGTATGGTTGTCAATATACAGTATATATACAGTATATACAGTCAAATGTATATACTCCCTTTTCTTGACTCCTTCAGTATCACAAACAGTACTGTATTTGCAAATCAAATTTAGCTCTAGTGTGGTGACCCATGTTGGCGTTACACAGGTCACAATGCTAGCTCTAGTGGTGACCATGTTGTTGTTACACAGGTCACAATGCTAGCTCTAGTGTGGTGACCATGTTGGTGTTACACAGGTCACAATGCTAGCTCTAGTGTGGTGACCATGTTGGTGTTACACAGGTCACAATGCTAGCTCTAGTGTGGTGACCATGTTGCTGTTACACCAGGTCACAATGCTAGCTCTAGTGTGGTGACCATGTTGGTGTTACACCAGGTCACAATGCTAGCTCTAGTGTGGTGACCATGTTGGTGTTACACAGGTCACAATGCTAGCTCTAGTGTGGTGACCATGTTGCTGTTACACCAGGTCACAATGCTAGCTCTAGTGTGGTGACCATGTTGGTGTTACACCAGGTCACAATGCTAGCTCTAGTGTGGTGACCATGTTGGTGTTACACAGGTCACAATGCTAGCTCTAGTGTGGTGACCATGTTGCTGTTACACCAGGTCACAATGCTAGCTCTAGTGTGGTGACCATGTTGGTGTTACACCAGGTCACAATGCTAGCTCTAGTGTGGTGACCATGTTGGTGTTACACAGGTCACAATGCTAGCTCTAGTGTGGTGACCATGTTGGTGTTACACAGGTCACAATGCTAGCTCTAGTGTGGTGACCATGTTGCTGTTACACCAGGTCACAATGCTAGCTCTAGTGTGGTGACCATGTTGGTGTTACACCAGGTCACAATGCTAGCTCTAGTGTGGTGACCATGTTGGTGTTACACAGGTCACAATGCTAGCTCTAGTGTGGTGACCATGTTGCTGTTACACCAGGTCACAATGCTAGCTCTAGTGTGGTGACCATGTTGGTGTTACACCAGGTCACAATGCTAGCTCTAGTGTGGTGACCATGTTGGTGTTACACAGGTCACAATGCTAGCTCTAGTGTGGTGACCATGTTGCTGTTACACCAGGTCACAATGCTAGCTCTAGTGTGGTGACCATGTTGGTGTTACACCAGGTCACAATGCTAGCTCTAGTGTGGTGACCATGTTGGTGTTACACAGGTCACAATGCTAGCTCTAGTGTGGTGACCATGTTGCTGTTACACCAGGTCACAATGCTAGCTCTAGTGTGGTGACCATGTTGGTGTTACACAGGTCACAATGCTAGCTCTAGTGTGGTGACCATGTTGCTGTTACACCAGGTCACAATGCTAGCTCTAGTGTGGTGACCATGTTGGTGTTACACCAGGTCACAATGCTAGCTCTAGTGTGGTGACCATGTTGGTGTTACACAGGTCACAATGCTAGCTCTAGTGTGGTGACCATGTTGCTGTTACACCAGGTCACAATGCTAGCTCTAGTGTGGTGACCATGTTGGTGTTACACCAGGTCACAATGCTAGCTCTAGTGTGGTGACCATGTTGGTGTTACACAGGTCACAATGCTAGCTCTAGTGTGGTGACCATGTTGCTGTTACACCAGGTCACAATGCTAGCTCTAGTGTGGTGACCATGTTGGTGTTACACCAGGTCACAATGCTAGCTCTAGTGTGGTGACCATGTTGGTGTTACACAGGTCACAATGCTAGCTCTAGTGTGGTGACCATGTTGCTGTTACGCCAGAGCAGGTCACAATGTGTGAGTGTGTGAGTGAGTGAGTGAGTGAGCAAAGTTATCAATAAATCCCTTGTTTGACTAAACTATGTTTTGTAAATAGGTGTTCAGGCGAAAGTCGTGTCGCTCTCGGTGGGGACACAAAATACTGGATACTGGTCTAATCAACAGGGACCATCCACGTCAACACCTGTGAAGGGGTTTAGACCCAGTAAAAGACCACGACTGGAGTCTGATGACGATGACGATGGAGTGACCGACAGCTCGATCGATGTTCCAGAGCCGCCGCAGGATTCCACTTTCAACATTGACTCTTTGATTAGCGAGCCCTCGATTCTAGCGTAAGTTAGTTGTTACAAACATCTCCATGGCCCGTAAAAATACAAAAGCTATATAGTTGTGCCGTGTTATTTATTTGTGTTTTTCTCGAGCAGGGAACCGTCAAAACCAATCTATGAGGTCCAGAAATACATCGTTTACGAAGACAGTCTACTGGAATTATTTCAACAGTGTCCGGTGTGCAATGCTCAATGTCATATCACCAAAACTACGCGAGGGACCTTCTTGGCTGTCTCCCAAGTTTGCCCCGGTTGTAAATACAGTCGTAAATGGGCGAGTCAGCCTCTCATCGGCATCACACCAGCTGGAAATATTCAGCTTTCTGCAGCAGTATTTTTCACTGGCTCATCTTTCACCCAAATGGAGAAGGTATTTGATTTGATTGATTTGATTGACAAGTCAGATATACATTATGTTTTTGTTTGTGATTCACACGTGCATATTAACAAAGCGTTATTCATTTATTCTTTTAGGTCCTAAATGCGTTACACGTCTCCACAATAAAGTACAGAGCGTTTCGGGAACACGCCAAGAAGTTCTTGGAACCTGCTGTTCTAAGTTTGTGGACCAAGGACCAAGACGTTACCCTCGCCAGATTAAGCGAGAAAGAAAGCGTGATAATCGGCGGTGACATGCGAGCCGATAGTCCAGGTTAGAAAAAGCTCCCCAATGACAAATTCCTACTTTATGAATACATTTTTAATATTGCACTACATTGATTGAAATTGTTATTATTATTTTCAACAGGCCACAGTGCTAAGTACGGAAGTTACTCTGTGATGGAACTCGCCACCAATCATGTCATAGACGTCCAACTAATTCAGGTAATTAACAAGTCTGAAGAGACACTGCACCCTTCATTGTGCTCAAACGAACACAAAGCTCTCGGTCTTGAATCTTGAATCGCTGTAGCTGTGTGTGTGAGCGGGGTGTGAAGTGGTCTGGCTGGCTGTGTGTGTGAGCGGGGGTTAGGAAATGTTAATTGTGGAATTTTGAAAAGGCTATTCCCTTCCTTGTTCCAGAGCAATGAGGTGGGAGGCAGCTACCATATGGAACTGGAGGGCTTGAGGAGAAGCCTCGCTCTTCTGGACGCCAAATCCGTGACCTTGGACTGTATTGTCACAGACCGTCACCCGCAGATCCAAAAGTACCTGAGAGATCACGACATCAAACACTTCTACGATGTGTGGCACGTGGCCAAAGGTATGTCGAAAGGCATCCCACATTCAATTCCACCCCTCCTACCAACCCCCCCCCCCCCCCCCCCACCCACCCAACCAGTACTGTAATTGCAAATCTGGTATGTCAAAAAATGTAGATGTAGCAGTACTGTCTATCTGTATGTCATGTATGTCATACGACTGTTATGTAATGTTATGTTATGTTATGTAATTCAAGGTCTGTCTAAGAAGCTTGACAAAATTGCACAGGCGAAAGACTGCAAGGTCATAAAAAAGTGGCGCCTGCACATTTCAAACCACCTCTACTGGACAGCTGCCACGTCGAAGTCTGCCGATGAGAGGGTTGCTAGGTGGAAGTCATGTCTCAATCACATGATGAATGTACATGAACACGACGAAGAACCACTCTATCCGCGTTGTCTTCATGCTGACCGTGTATCAAGAGATAGTAGCAAGTGGGTTAAACCTGGTATGTCTGTCTGTCTTTCATCATGAATATATACTCAAAATATTTATTTATGTCCTCATTCTAGATTGGTGTGATTTTCAAATGTATACTTGCTTGAATAATTCTAATCTACTGTAATATACTCTAATGAAATATCTGAATGCAATTTCTTTTTTACTTTAGACTCAAAACCGGCCCACCAGCTCGAGAAGGTTTTGCTAAACACAAGGATCATCAAAGATGTCGCCAAATTGAGTCCACACCATCAAACGTCTTCATTGGAGTCCTATCACAGTGTGATTTTACGTTTTGCCCCAAAAAACGTGGTTTTTTCGTACATAGGAATGCTTTGCAGGTATTTTATATTGTGTACAAATGACTAATTATGGACTCCTGATTTGTCAAATAACTCATTATGTTGCATTAGATAACCTCAGATCAACTACAAATATATTGCTTGTGCTTATTGAAATTTTCCTTTCAGACTATACCTAGCTGCCATGCATTTCAATGAAAACTCAAATCGCCAGCAAGCCATAAACGCTTCTGGAGAGCCGGCGTACAAGATGAGTTTTCCAAAGGCCAAAAAAGGTGGACACACAATAAAACCAAGGAAAATCCCAGCGACATTCAGTAAGTAAAAATATCAACATTTATTATTGCACACACATGACCTATATAAATAGAAAAATATTTCCACTTACAGTGGAATACAATAAATTGAATAAATAATAACCTTTTTAACATGACAAAACAAATAACAATTTCTCATTTACAGACTATGTCAACCAGCTGATGGCGCTCCTGTTTGACTCCGTCGTTCGTGACCCCCAACAATATATCCAGGTGGTAGAGGCGATTGCCATCCCAGAACCTTTGTGCGCACAGTTCGACAGGCCTTCCATGGAAGAAGCGGTAGCCGGCTATGTGTCACGATTCAATCCTGTACCGGTCTGAAGCCAGTATAGACACCATCAACATCCGGAAATTCTGTGCGGATTCGAACCACGACACAGGATGGGATTACTACCCTCACTCTGCGGCCTAAGTAGCCGAAGCACCACGCGACAAAGCATCTGTACGCGATATATCTGAAACGGCTGAAGAAAATCAAGTATTATATTTATGCACAAATAAAATAAAAAAAAAAGCTGGGAAATAACCATTTGTCATGTCATGTCATTGGACAGTAGCAAGCATTGATTATATGTGATGTGCAATAAGGATTAGATTGTGTTTGCAAGAAAGATTAGTATAGTCTGAGAGATGCAAGATGGAGAAACACCTGTAAAAAAATATATAAATCTGTAATAAATATTATTTACTTATTGATTCCGCTTTCTGGTATCCGGCCAAAATCTGCCTTGTAGATATTAGTTGCCATTTGGATGGTATAGGGGTTGAAGCACACTGGATCCAATCCCGGATGATCAACCATGCACAGTAGTCCAGTTGGTTCCTGGTTAATTCGACGTCTGACCTATATATATAGAAAATTAAATCGTTAGCCATATGCATGGTTTTCAGTGCTACCAAGATGCAAGTTTGTGTTACTACTTTACCTGTGGAACTTCCATGCAGCATACATTCTCAGTCTCTGTTGGCATCCGTTCACAATTTCCGCACGTGCACCTAGTAGATTTGAGGGTGAATGAAATTATCAATCAATGGAGGCCAGAGAAAGACTTTCGTCTTGTTTACATCAGGGTCCCCCAATTTCAATCGTCAAGTACAGTTAGTGTCAGTCAGTACAATCAGTCACACTGTTCACAGAAGCAACAGTCAATCATCTTTATCTTTCAGTCACACTGTTCACAGAAGCAACAGTCAGTCATCTTTATCTTTCAGTCACACTGTTCACAGAAGCAACAGTCAATCATCTTTATCTTTCAGTCACACTGTTCACAGAAGCAACAGTCAATCATCTTTATCTTTCAGTCACACTGTTCACAGAAGCAACAGTCAGTCATCTTTATCTTTCAGTCACACTGTTCACAGAAGCAACAGTCAATCATCTTTATCTTTCAGTCACACTGTTCACAGAAGCAACAGTCAGTCATCTTTATCTTTCAGTCACACTGTTCACAGAAGCAACAGTCAATCATCTTTATCTTTCAGTCACACTGTTCACAGAAGCAACAGTCAGTCATCTTTATCTTTCAGTCACACTGTTCACAGAAGCAACAGTCAATCATCTTTATCTTTCAGTCACACTGTTCACAGAAGCAACAGTCTCCGAGCAGAGACTCTCATCGGGACAGAGTGTGTGTTTTCGACGGGCCGCGCGCGACAGAAGTACACAACTATTATATAACAGTAAGTAACTAATAGTGCAATTAATCAACTTACCAATCGGAAACGATGTAACGTAAGCCTCGATCGCTGTTGTTTGGGGGTTAGTGTCAGTACAATCTAACGTTAGTGAGTGTGTGTTTTCGACGGGCCGCGCGCGACAGAAGTACACAACTATTATATAACAGTAAGTAACTAATAGTGCAATTAATCAACTTACCAATCGGAAACGATGTAACGTAAGCCTCGATCGCTGTTGTTTGGGGGTTAGTGTCAGTACAATCTAACGTTAGTGAGTGTGTGTTTTCGACGGGCCGCGCGCGACAGAAGTACACAACTATTATATAACAGTAAGTAACTAATAGTGCAATTAATCAACTTACCAATCGGAAACGATGTAACGTAAGCCTCGATCGCTGTTGTTTGGGGGTTAGTGTCAGTACAATCTAACGTTAGTGAGTGTGTGTTTTCGACGGGCCGCGCGCGACAGAAGTACACAACTATTATATAACAGTAAGTAACTAATAGTGCAATTAATCAACTTACCAATCGGAAACGATGTAATGTAAGCCTCGCTGTAGCAAATCGCCTTCTTCTTCTTCTTCGGGATCAAACTGTGGGTCGCTCTCTGGATCCCAAACATAATGTACAGCCATGTTGTATTAGTTAGTAAAATCGGTATATGTTTTTGCGTGTCGAAATAAAAACCTGAAACCTAAGACCTCAGACCTCTACCTGGATGGAATGACGGGGAGATGGGCGGAGCTATTTGGTGGGTGGCTGTCACTCAAAGTGTGGGTGGAGCCAAGCCAAATAATAGCCTGATTTCATGAGGCTGAAAAATGCTGGTTTTGAGTACAAGATTAGAAATATAAAACAATGATTATTTTTGGAATAAAAATTACACATGTGTTACATAGACTCACAGGAAGTGTGTAAAGTTGCCCAAATAGTGCTAGGAATAGCACTGCATGACACCTTTAAAGGTCCGCCTCACCTCATGCTCTGTTACCCTGAACACTGAGTCTCCATCAGCAGCAGACCCCCCCCCCCCCCCCATTGCCGTGGCTTGTGGGCTGGTGTTGTTATTACCAGCATCAAACCTCGCATAGAAGGTATTGAGGTCATTTGCTAAGGAGATGTCACTGTTCAGTTTGAGGGAGGCGCCTTTGTAGTCTGTCATCGTTTTGAGCCCGTGCCACATAGCTCTAGAGTCAGCTTGTTCAAACTGGAGTTCAATTTTATCCCTGTTCCCCGGGTTCTATGTTCCCCGCTTTGATTGATTGATTGATTGATTGAACATTTTAGACCACCAGCCCTGATTCCAAACTCTAACCTTAACCAGTTCGAAAGAGGGCCTAAGCTTAACCGTTCGAAACAAGGCGGACATTAATAATTAATAAAATAATAAAAATGTATAAAATGTTCAATATATTAATCAATCAAAGCGGGGAACATAGAACCCGGGGAACATAGGGATGATCCCGAACACTGAGAGCACAGGCTGAACACTGAGAGCACAGGCTGAACACTGAGAGCAGGCTGAACACAGAGAGCTGGCTGAACACTGAGAGCACAGGCTGAACACTGAGAGCACAGGCTGAACACAGAGAGCAGGCTGAACACAGAGAGCAGGCTGAACACTGAGAGCACAGGCTGAACACTGAGAGCAGGCTGAACACAGAGAGCAGGCTGAACACTGAGAGCACAGGCTGAACACTGAGAGCACAGGCTGAACACTGAGAGCAGGCTGAACACAGAGAGCAGGCTGAACACTGAGAGCAGGCTGAACACTGAGAGCAGGCTGAACACTGAGAGCAGGCTGAACACAGAGAGCACAGGCTGAACACTGAGAGCAGGCTGAACACTGAGAGCAGGCTGAACACTGAGAGCAGGCTGAACACTGAGAGCAGGCTGAACACTGAGAGCACAGGCTGAACACTGAGAGCACAGGCTGAACACTGAGAGCAGGCTGAACACAGAGAGCACAGGCTGAACACAGAGAGCACAGGCTGAACACTGAGAGCAGGCTGAACACAGAGAGCAGGCTGAACACTGAGAGCAGGCTGAACACTGAGAGCAGGCTGAACACAGAGAGCAGGCTGAACACAGAGAGCACAGGCTGAACACTGAGAGCAGGCTGAACACTGAGAGCAGGCTGAACACAGAGAGCACAGGCTGAACACTGAGAGCACAGGCTGAACACTGAGAGCAGGCTGAACACTGAGAGCAGGCTGAACACAGAGAGCACAGGCTGAACACTAAGAGCACAGGCTGAACACAGAGAGCAGGCTGAACACAGAGAGCAGGCTGAACACAGAGAGCAGGCTGAACACAGAGAGCAGGCTGAACACTGAGAGCAGGCTGAACACTGAGAGCAGGCTGAACACTGAGAGCAGGCTGAACACAGAGCAGGCTGAACACAGAGAGCAGGCTGAACACAGAGAGCACAGGCTGAACACTGAGAGCAGGCTGAACACAGAGAGCAGGCTGAACACAGAGCAGGCTGAACACAGAGCACAGGCTGAACACAGAGAGCACAGGCTGAACACTGAGAGCACAGGCTGAACACTGAGAGCACAGGCTGAACACTGAGAGCACAGGCTGAACACAGAGAGCAGGCTGAACACAGAGAGCAGGCTGAACACTGAGAGCAGGCTGAACACAGAGAGCAGGCTGAACACTGAGAGCACAGGCTGAACACTGAGAGCACAGGCTGAACACTGAGAGCACAGGCTGAACACAGAGAGCAGGCTGAACACAGAGAGCAGGCTGAACACTGAGAGCAGGCTGAACACTGAGAGCACAGGCTGAACACTGAGAGCAGGCTGAACACAGAGAGCAGGCTGAACACTGAGAGCAGGCTGAACACTGAGAGCAGGCTGAACACTGAGAGCACAGGCTGAACACTGAGAGCAGGCTGAACACTGAGAGCAGGCTGAACACAGAGAGCAGGCTGAACACTGAGAGCAGGCTGAACACTGAGAGCAGGCTGAACACAGAGAGCACAGGCTGAACACTGAGAGCACAGGCTGAACACAGAGAGCACAGGCTGAACACTGAGAGCAGGCTGAACACTGAGAGCAGGCTGAACACTGAGAGCAGGCTGAACACTGAGAGCAGGCTGAACACAGAGAGCAGGCTGAACACTGAGAGCAGGCTGAACACTGAGAGCAGGCTGAACACAGAGAGCAGGCTGAACACAGAGAGCACAGGCTGAACACAGAGAGCACAGGCTGAACACTGAGAGCACAGGCTGAACACAGAGAGCAGGCTGAACACTGAGAGCAGGCTGAACACTGAGAGCACAGGCTGAACACTGAGAGCACAGGCTGAACACAGAGAGCAGGCTGAACACAGAGAGCAGGCTGAACACTGAGAGCAGGCTGGACACTGAGAACACAGGCTGAACACAGAGAGCAGGCTGAACACAGAGAGCAGGCTGAACACAGAGAGCAGGCTGAACACTGAGAGCAGGCTGGACACTGAGAACACAGGCTGAACACAGAGAGCAGGCTGAACACAGAGAGCAGGCTGAACACAGAGAGCACAGGCTGAACACAGAGAGCAGGCTGAACACAGAGAGCAGGCTGAACACTGAGAGCAGGCTGAACACTGAGAGCAGGCTGAACACTGAGAACACAGGCTGAACACAGAGAGCACAGGCTGAACACTGAGAGCAGGCTGAACACAGAGAGCAGGCTGAACACTGAGAGCAGGCTGAACACTGAGAGCACAGGCATAGGCCCTCTTTCGAAGTTGGTTAAGGTTAGAGTTTGGAATCAGGGCTGGTGGTCTGACTATCTATCGCTACCGGGGAACATAGACATGCTCCCGTGTAGAGGACTAAGCTAGGAGCGGCTGGGTAGTGTAGAGGAGTAAGCTAGCTGGGTAGTGTAGACTAGAGGACTAAGCTAGCTGGGTAGTCTAGAGGACTAAGCTAGCTGGGTAGTGTAGACTAGAGGACTAAGCTAGCTGGGTAGTGTAGAGGACTAAGCTAGCTGGGTAGTGTAGACTAGAGGACTAAGCTAGCTGGGTAGTCTAGAGGACTAAGCTAGCTGGGTAGTGTAGACTAGAGGACTAAGCTAGCTGGGTAGTGTAGAGGACTAAGCTAGCTGGGTAGTGTAGACTAGAGGACTAAGCTAGCTGGGTAGTGTAGAGGACTAAGCTAGCTGGGTAGTGTAGACTAGAGGACTAAGCTAGCTGGGTAGTGTAGAGGACTAAGCTAGCTGGGTAGTGTAGACTAGAGGACTAAGCTAGCTGGGTAGTGTAGAGGACTAAGCTAGCTGAGTAGTGTAGAGGACTAAGCTAGCTGGGTAGTGTAGAGGACTAAGCTAGGAGCGGCTGGGTAGTGTAGAGGACTAAGCTAGCTGGGTAGTGTAGAGGACTAAGCTAGCTGGGTAGTGTAGAGGACTAAGCTAGGAGCGGCTGGGTAGTGTAGACTAGAGAACTAAGCTAGCTGGGTAGTGTAGAGGACTAAGCTAGGAGCGGTTGGGTAGTGTAGACTAGAGGACTAAGCTAGCTGGGTAGTGTAGACTAGAGAACTAAGCTAGCTGGGTAGTGTAGAGGACTATGTTTCAATAACGAGATGAGACGGTGGTCTGGTGTAATTGACTATTCGTTGTTGTCATCAAGCAGCGCCATTGTACACTGGTCAACCTCCACATAACATTCACGTAACACATACATTTACCTAGGCTACCACTAGGTGGCAGTGAGATCCTGTAACATCTCCCTTTCTTTAATAACAGTTAAACAGAGACAGAGACCTACTGACTAGGCTCCACTACAAGAAACAACATAACATGTTCCATCTTAATTAATAACAAATAATAACCATCCTGCAACATTATAAGTTGTTGTATATGATCCCCCCTTTTTTTTCTTATTTTTTTTTCTTATACAACAATCCTTTAGCAAACAATAAAGACTACAGATCAAGTCTTTTAGGAGCCCGGATCTGCCGTCCGTAGCGTGACATCTCTGGGGGCTTTGCTGGGGTGGTTATCGGATGAACAGGTGGGCTGTCTGCCTGCCTGGGTGGGGTAGCGCATGCCTCGTTACCACCCAGCTCTTCGACCAGTATCTCTGGTCCCGCCTGGCTCAAGGGGGGCCCATTCCTCAGCAAGCTGCTCTCCACACGGTATTCCGTGTTCTGTGGTGTGGTTGGCTCTGCCACACGAAGATCAACTCTGTTTCGGCGGTATAGTGATCCCTGCACCTCGACCAGGTAAGACCGTGGGGCAACCTTCTGCACGCAGGATCCCCGTCTCCAGATGCCTGTTCGGTCACCAGGCAACGGCTTCATCCGCACTGCTTGACCTACCATGAGCTCTGGTAAATCCTTTGCTGAGCTGTCATAGCTTGCTTTGGAGACCTGCCTCCTGTGACGCAGCTTGTCCAACACCCCCGTCACCACACATGGTTCCAACAGCCTGTTGGCCACCGGTAGCGCCGTCTTCAGACGCCTCGACATTAGGCGCTGCGCTGGACTGCTGTCCATGCCTTCCGTTGGCGTGTTGCACCACTGCAGGATCGCTTTCCAGGCGTCGCCACCTTCTCTGTGCGCTTTTCTGCATAAGTTCTTTGCTATCTTTACTGCGGCTTCAGCTTTCCCATTGGCCTTGGGATGACGTGGAGATGAGGTGATGTGTTCAAACTCCCACTCTGCTGCAAACCGCTTGAACTGGTGACAAGAAAACTGAGGGCCGTTGTCAGAGATGACCCGATCAGGCTGACCGTGGCGAGCGAACTGGGCTTTGAAGCGTTTGATTGTGGTCTCGGCTGAAAGATCAGGGAGTAGATCGATTTCCCAGAAGTCCGAGTGATGATCGACTATCAGGAGAAAGTCTTTGCCATTATGTTGGAAGAGGTCCGTGCTTACAATCTGCCAGGGGCGTGTTGGCAGCTCGTGGGACATCTCGTTACAGACTGTGCACTTTCCCACAAAGTCTATGATGTCAGCTCGCATCCCTGGCCAGTACAGCGTGTCACGTGCTTGCCTGTAGCAGGCCTCGCCCCCTATGTGGCTTGAGTGAACCCGTGCCAACATCTCGGGACGCAGCACTTTGGGGATAACAACCCTGTCGCCTTTGAACAGCACTCCATTTTGAACACTAAGCTCCTCCTTGTAAGCCCAATATTCTCTCACCTCTATTGCAGCCTCTTCTTTGAAGTCAGGCCAGCCCCTCAATGTCACTGATTTCACTGCCCGGAGCTGTTCATCTTTCTCTGTGTGCTGTCGGATTTGTATGAGTCTCTTGTCTGTGACATTGAGATAGTCGGCCTGGTTGATGTGCTCTACATCCATCTGTTCTGCTCCCAGACTGCAGACTGTGTGCACACCGTGCCTGGAGCTTGTGGGTGTGTCTGACACTGTGGCTCTGCTAAGCGTGTCACTCACATACATCTCCGGCCCGGGCTTGTACACAACCGTGAGAGTGTAGCTCTGTAGTGCCAGCAGCATGCTCTGCAGGCGCTTCGGGGCATTCAGTAGGGGCTTGCTGAATATGGCGACGAGGGGCTTGTGGTCAGTCTCTGCTGTGATGTTGTTGCGCCCATACAGGTACTGATGAAAGCGTTGGCACGCGAACACAATGCTGAGACATTCCTTCTCGATTTGGGCATAATTCTGCTCCGTCGGTGTGAGCGCTCTTGAGGCGAATGCAACAGGCTGGCCCTCCTGCAGCAGGACACAGCCCAGGCCATGCTGACTCGAGTCACTCTGGATTGTCACCGCCTTCGTCACGTCGTAGTAACGCAGCACAGGTGCTGTAGTCACCAGCTGTTTCACTTCCTGCACTGCCGCGTCATGTTTTGGGAGCCAGTGCCACACTGCGTCCTTAACCAGGAGCCTCCTCAGTGGCTCGCAGACCTCTGAAAGGCGTGGCAGAAACTTGGCCAGGTACGTGACGAAGCCAACGAACCGCTGCACGGCCTTCATGTCGGTTGGGGGGGGCATGTCTCTGACTGCCTTCACTTTCTCCGGATCAGCTTTCAATCCTTTTGATGACAGGATGTGCCCGTGAAAATGAACCTCTGCCACTTTGAACTGGAGCTTTTTCATGCCAAGCCGCAGCTTGACCTGTCTGCATCTGTCCATGAGAGCCAGCAGCTTGGCGTCATGGTCTCGTCCTGCCTCTTCGTCTGTCTCTCCACAGCCCACGATTAGGATGTCGTCTGCTATGGGCTCCACCCCGCTGAGTCCCAGCAGGAGCTCGTGTTGTTTCCGTTGGTACACCTCCAGTGCCACCGAGACGCCGAAGGGGAGTTTCAACCACCGCTTGCGACCCCAGGGTGTCCAAAACGTGGTCATGTAGCCTGCACTGGAGGAAAGCGTCCCTCGCATCCACCAGGGTGAAGACCCTAGCCTTGGGGAGCTTGTAGAGTATGTCTTCCAGAGTGGGCATGATATAGTGTGACCGCCGCAGAGCCTGGTTGAGATGCTTTGGATCTATGCAAATCCGCAGCTTGTCTGGTGTTTTGATGATAACCATGTTGCTGATCCAGTCAGTTGGCTCTGTGACTGGAATGAGGTGGCCCTCCGCCTCGTATTTATCGAGCTGAGCCTTTACTGGCGACCGGGACGTTGCGGGGAGCACACTGGACTGGCTGAACTGCTGCATCTAGCTGAAAGTGCACCACCCCTGGAATGGATTCTACTGGCGCAGTGAAGACATCCTGGTATTTTTTAATGAGAGCGTCTCTTTTCAGTGGTACCGCCTGGGTGCTGTCCACAACATTCAGGTCTGCCGGGACGGTGAACTGCATAAGTCCGAGGCGCTCACATGTGGATCCCGAAAGCAAAGGCTGCTGACCGGTTTCGACTATTTCGAAGTCTAAAGTGTGCCTGCGGTCACTCACAACACACTCTGTCACGAACAGTCCCATCGAGGTCATCAACTGACCCGAGTAGAGCTTGAGCTTGGTGCTGCTTGGTGTGAGTTTGACTCTGGCTGCGATTCGCATCTTGTCTTTCAGACTCATAACATCACACGTGGCTCCCGAGTCTAGCTGGCATTTCTGCTTAATGCCATTCAGATGGAGAGCGACGTACCACTTTTTTCCTTTTGCTCCTACGGCCCCGATGCATTCGGTTGAGAAAAGATCATCTTCAGTACCATCCATCTCTTGGACTAGCATTGGATTTTCCATGGCGTGAACATGTGCCTCTGTTCCCCTGGTTTTGATGCACACCCGTGCAAAGTGGTTAGTTGTACCACATGCCTTGCACACTTTGCCATAAGCAGGGCATTGCTCTCTTCCCCTCCCATGTGATATACCACAGTATTTACAAGTGGATGCACTGTCTGTGGCTGGGGTGTATCTTTTCTGATACTTTCCTGTGACCTGAGGGGATTTTTTTGATGTCGGTCTGAAAGTTGCATTAACGCTGTCCGTATGTGGCCTCTCTTGTTGTTCCATGGACCTCAGTGTCATGTCCATCAGCTCTGCAGCACGGCATGTTTCTATGGCTGTAGCTAGCGTCAGACCCCTCTCTCTCAACAGGCGTCTACGCGTGCCCTCATTGGCGATGCCAAGTACTATTTTGTCCCTTATTAGCTCATCCCTGAGAGCCCCATAGTCACATGTTGCAGCCTTTTCCCTCAAACGGGTAATAAAAGTGTCCATGTACTCACCCTCCTCTTGTTTGCAAGAGCCAAAAACGTATCGCTCATATATTACGTTTTTTGCCGGTTTAAAATAGCCCTCTAACGCATCCAGAATGTTTTTTACATTGGTCCGCTGCTCATTCGTCAATTCCAGGTTGTGCTTGTATACATGTCGGCATTCTGTGCCCATTAAACTCCTCAGAGTAGCTGCTTGGACAGCGTCCGGTGCATCTCCCAGTTCCACTGCTAAACTGTAATCTTCAAATTCAGCCCTGAAGATGTCCCAGTTTGTGCTCCAGTCTCCGCTGAGCTTCATTGGAGTGGGAGCAGGAATGGTGTTGTGATAAGCCATGGCTACAATTCCTCCGTAACGTCAGTTAGCCGAGCTACTAACTAAAGCGCCTCTGCACTCACAGTCACATCTGTGTTGGGATTCTGTCCATTAGCTGTCAATCTTGCAGCTTTTATTCACAGCTAAACCACTTCTGACACCATGTTTCAATAACGAGATGAGACGGTGGTCTGGTGGGGAGCATGTCTATGTTCCCCGGGTCCTATGTTCCCCGGGTTCTATGTTCCCCGCTTTGATTGATTGATAGATTGAACATTTTAGACCACCAGCCCTGATTCCAAACTCTAACCTTAACCAGTTCGAACGAGGGCCTAAGCTTAACCGTTCGAAACAAGGCGGACATTAATAATTAATAAATAAATAAAAATTTATAAAATTTTCAATCTATTAATTAATCAAAGCGGGGAACATAGAACCCGGGGAACATAGGACCCGGGGAACATAGGGATGATCCCGTCTAGTGTAATTGACTATTCGTTGTTGTCATCAAGCAGCGCCATTGTACACTGGTCAACCTCCACATAACATTCACGTAACACATACATTTACCTAGGCTACCACTAGGTGGCAGTGAGATCCTGTAACAGACTAAGCTAGCTGGGTAGTGTAGAGGACTAAGCTAGCTGGGTAGTGTAGAGGACTAAGCTAGCTGGGTAGTGTAGACTAGAGAACTAAGCTAGCTGGGTAGTGTAGAGGACTAAGCTAGCTGGGTAGTGTAGAGGACTAAGCTAGCTGGGTAGTGTAGAGGACTAAGGCTGGGTAGTGTAGAGGTCTAAGCTAGCTGGGTAGTGTAGAGGACTAAGGCTGGGTAGTGTAGAGGTCTAAGCTAGCTGGGTAGTGTAGAGGACTAAGCTAGCTGGGTAGTGTAGAGGACTAAGCTAGCTGGGTAGTGTAGACTAGAGAACTAAGCTAGCTGGGTAGTGTAGAGGACTAAGCTAGCTGGGTAGTGTAGAGGACTAAGCTAGCTGGGTAGTGTAGAGGACTAAGGCTGGGTAGTGTAGAGGTCTAAGCTAGCTGGGTAGTGTAGAGGACTAAGGCTGGGTAGTGTAGAGGTCTAAGCTAGCTGGGTAGTGTAGAGGACTAAGGCTGGGTAGTGTAGAGGTCTAAGCTAGCTGGGTAGTGTAGAGGACTAAGGCTGGGTAGTGTAGAGGACTAAGCTAGCTGGGTAGATCCTTAAGAACTTCTACTCATGCACAATAGAGAGCATCCTGACTGGTAACATCACCTCCTGGTTTGGGAATAGCACCGCAGCAGACTGCAGAGAGTGGCTTGATCAGCCGAACGCACAATTGGAGGTGGGCTTCCCACTCTCCAGGACATTTATACTGTACCAAGCGTTGCAGGGCCAAGGCTAAGAGAATAACCAACGACTCTAGTCACCCAAACAACTGCCTCTTTGCACTGCTGCAGAAAGGCAAGCGCTACCGGAGTCTCATGGCCAGTACAGAGAGACTCAGAAGGAGCTTCTATCCCCAGGCCATCAGGATGCTCAATGACTATACACCATCAACCCATCCATCTACACTCATTGGATACACATCCACATGCACACACTCATATTAAACAAACACTCAACTTAACACTCACTTTACATTATATTTATCTATTTATTAAAGAGCGACAGTGGCTCGGGAGGTAGAGCAGTCGTCTGGCAATCCGGAGGTTCCCAGTTCGATTCCCACTCCTCCCGGGCAGCGTGTCGATGTGTCCTTGAGCAAGACACTTAACCCCTAATTGCTCCAGATGAGCAGGTTGGCACCTTGCATGGTTGCCTCCGCCGTCTGTGAGTGAATGAGTGAGTGAATGGGTAAAATGTGAGTAACAAATTGTAAAGCGCTTTGGATAAAAGTGCTATATAAAAAGCAGCCATTTACATATAACGTACATCATACATGTACTTTACAGTTTTAATAATTGAATACTTTTTTTTCAAGTACCACCAGCAGGGGGCCCAAGTACCACTGGTGGTACATGTACCACAGGCTGAGAACCACTGGAGTAGACGACAGAGTACAGCAACTTGCAATGGGCCTGGTCTACAAGATACACTACACAACCAAGGTACCCATGTACATGTCGAAATACTTCCCAAAGGTCAGTGAATACCACGACCACAACACCAGAGGGAGTTCCACAAATCATGTTCAACCCAGATTCGGCACAAACAAGGGTCTAAACATGTTTCGCAATTATGCCACATCAATGTGGAACGCCCTACCCACAGCCGTAAAAGAAATGTGAATCACTACCCACTTTCAAAACCGCTCTCAAAGAGCACCTACATGAGGCTGCAATTCGAAACTGGCCCCCATAAATGTACAAACCCACCCTCCCACCCACCCACAACCCCCCCTCCCACCCATATATTATATTATATATTATCTGTTAGGATCTCTGTTTAACAGTACTGTATATTTGCATATCTTGTGTCACAAATGTAAGAGTACTGTATACCTGTATGTCATGTATTGTCATAAATGTCATGATATATATCTGTATGGCCCCCGTAAATGTCCAAACCCCCCCTCCCACCCCCTCCTAATGTACAGTTTCCTCCCCCTCGTATAGTTTCTGTTAGGATCACTGTGTACTGTATATTTGCATATCTTGTATGTCACAAATGTAACAGTACTGTATACCTATATCACTATATGTCATGTATGTCAGAAATGTCATGATATATATCTGTATGTTGCGTATGTCATAAGTGGCATTATGAATTGAAAATGGGGGACCCTGATGTAAACAAGACGAAAGTCTTTCTCTGATCTGCATCCTCTTAACAATTATGTGTATTGAGCTGTACTGTATTGTAACCATTTTGCAATCTGTTAATAAAGTTTTCAATCAATCAATCAATCAATCAATCAATCAATCAATCTGTATCACTGTATTTGTTATGAATTGAAAATGGGGGACCCTGATGTAAACAAGACGAAAGTCTTTCTCTGGTCTGCATCCCCTTAACAATTGTGTGTATTGAGCCGTACTGTATTGTACCCATTCTGCAATCTGTTAATAACATTTTCAATCAATCAATCAAACTGTACATACTACAACTCTGATACATCTGATTTGCACTATTACTCAGTCAGTAATAATTCATATATTTTAATCACCTGTACATTGTATATATTACTATTGCACTTTACTGTTACATTTGCACTCTGGTTGGATGGCAAACTTATTGTCGTTGTACTGTACTTGAGCTGTATGATGACTCTACGCGTTGTGTATTAGCTGTAGTTTGGTCTCTCTGTCGTTCCGTCTTCACGTGGTCACGTGGTCACGCGGTAGTAGAAAAATCTATAAATAGAGGCGGCGGCCTCCATTGTTTCATTCGCTGGAAAACAGAGGATCGACATGGCGTCTACAAGCCGGTGTGTAGCTCCTATATATCTAAATATAACCTCTCTACTGGGTGTCTTGAATGTGAGCTTTTTGGAAGCCGTTACTTAATTCGACGTGATGGCAGAGAGGTAAACGAGAGTAAAAACAGTGTAAAACGATTGTATTAGACCGTTAGCCGCGGGTTAGTAAGTGAGGAGTTGGTTAGCTTAACATGAGCCTAGTCGACGTTAGCTACCAAGGTTTCCCCAGAATCGACTCGAATCACGCCTGGTTTTACATTTCAGCGTTGACCGGCTTTATCACTTAACATACTCTCTTGTCGGTATTATAAGGTCAAACATGCCTGCCTTTTTCACTCCCAACAGTGTTTTCAACACGACTAGTTGGCGTTAGTTTAGCTATAGCGTTTATGGCTTGCTTTTGGGTTCTCGGGCCCTCGGCTTTGGTATCTCTGTTATAACGTCACTTGGTTTTAGAGTTAAAATGTTATCTGTTCTGTTCGGGTTTTACATTGTCTTTGGATTTAATTATGTAGCTACTAGCTACCCGGCAATCGTTTTTGAATTGCCATTAAACACGCATCGAAATTAAAACCACGGAAGTCACTATGAGATGCTGTCTTTGTTTTTTTTGGGAGTTGGTGGTGGTTAGTGTTTTGGGAGTCGTTTGTGTCTGGTAGTTAGTGTTTTGGGAGTTGTTGTGTCTGGTAGTTAGTGTTTTGGGAGTCGTTTGTGTCTGGTAGTTAGTGTTTTGGGAGTTGTTGTGTCTGGTAGTTAGTGTTTTGGGAGTCGTTTGTGTCTGGTAGTTAGTGTTTTGGGAGTTGTTGTGTCTGGTAGTTAGTGTTTTGGGAGTTGTTTGTGTCTGGTAGTTAGTGTTTTGGGAGTTGTTGTGTCTGGTAGTTAGTGTTTTGGGAGTTGTTTGTCTCTGGTAGTTAGTGTTTTGGGAGTTGTTTGTCTCTGGTAGTTAGTGTTTTGGGAGTTGTTTTGTGTCTGGTAGTTAGTGTTTTGTGTCTGGTGTAGTTAGTGTTTTGGGAGTTGTTTGTGTCTGGTAGTTAGGGTTTTGAGAGTTGTTTGTCTGGTAGTTAGTATTTTGGGAGTTGTTTTATGTCTGGTAGTTAGTGTTTTGGGGAGTTGTTTGTGTCTGGTGGTTAGTGTTTTGGGAGTTGTTTGTGTCTGGTGGTTAGTGTTTTGGGGAGTTGTTTGTGTCTGGTAGTTAGTGTTTTGGGGAGTTGTTTGTGTCTGGTAGTTAGTGTTTTGGGGAGTTGTTTGTGTCTGGTGGTTAGTGTTTTGGGAGTTGTTTGTGTCTGGTAGTTAGTGTTTGGGGAGTTGTTTGTGTCTGGTAATTAGTGTTTTGGGAGTTGTGTGTCTGGTGGTTAGTGTTTTGGGAGTTGTTTGTGTCTGGTAGTTAGTGTTTTGGGGCGTTTGTGTCTGGTGGTTAGTGTTTTGAGAGTTGTTTTGTGTCTGGTAGTTAGTGTTTTGGGAGTTGTTTGTGTCTGGTAGTTAGTGTTTTGGGGAGTTTGTGTCTGGTGGTTAGTGTTTTGGGAGTTGTTTGTGTCAGCGGAGTGTCTACCGTTGGAAGTTGATCTGGATAAATAAAGGTTATGTTCAGGCTGTCCTGGTGCCCTTGGGCCATTTGATGCTGTGCTTTCTGCCACATCATCACTGTTGTGATTTTTGGGTAATGTTTGATTAGATTCAAATGCATTGTCATTTGTGTTGTGTGTGTGCATCTGTTTATGCCTGGAGTAGAGCCAGATTAATAGTGACTTTTTAGGTCTAACATTAGTAGGGGTGGGAATCACCAGAGGTCCCACGATACGATATTATCACTTTAAGTTAAGTCACAATGCGATAGTATTGCCATATATTGCGATAGATCTTTTTCAACTGCAAATTATGTCCCCAATGAAAAACTGGCAACGTCAGTTTTTATCTAAGATAACGTTTTCAATGTTCATCTAACTTAAAGGTGCTATATAGATGACATTCAGCGACAGCCACTAAAGTCCAATGCACACGGCGGGCGATTTTTAAAGCCAGGCGACAGACAGAATTTTATCGCTTCCATTGTTATGAATGACAGAATCCACACAGCAGGTGATTTTCGAGCGACAATCGCGCAGCAACTTCTGTCGCCTGGCTAAATATCGCCTCAATCCAATTTTTCTTTTTGGCAGACAGGCGACACAGCTCAGGACAATGAGGAAGTAACATGACGTCTACATGGTGTATCATTTGTAATATAAATTAATTTATCAATACATTCATTGATCAATAACCTATGTATTATTACCATGCTATTTATGTTAATTATTAATTAACTAAGTTAGTTATTAATTTATATGTGCTGCTTAATATAGCCTACATTAACGAATTTGTCTATTTATCAATACTCATCAATCGACAAGCATGACATTGCATTACTGCTGATCAGCACGCCTTTCAGGTTAACTAGTGGCGGGGGGGGGGGGTTCTCACTTTTTTGCTGCCGGTAGACCATCGCTGTACGACTAGGAAGAGCCGTAGCGTGTCGCGCTAACCCTTCCAGAAGCTTTGTGGTCTGGCTTTGAACTTTCCATAAATCCATTTAGTTAGATCCAGCACTGAATGCATTTTGTGATTATGATACATTTTCGACAACTAATGTTAGTTATTTGCTGGTTGATTCCGGACGTGATGTCGTCACACGAATGCCAGGTTCGCTCAGCCAATAGACTGTTTTATTAGGTTGTAAACAGTCCTGGACGGTGGTGTGGGGTGCTAAGCGATTGTTGTTGACAGCTGATCGCATCGCCAGGCGACGTCGCTCGCCTTCCGTCTGCTTTGGACTTAAGAGTCGCACTAGAACCCCAGCATGTAATTTATTCAATTGGGTGCATTCCACATGGGGAAATGGGAAGTAGGGAGGGGATATATGCACACAAAATGTAAACAACAACATTCATTTTCAACCCTCCAACATCTTTTAAATGAGAAATTAATTAAAAGACGATTACGGTAGGCTACTTTACATAAACATTTTAGCTGCTCTAGCACCTTTTTAAGTGAAAGTATGGGTACCGTCTCAAAATCTTACTCAAGTAAAAGTCACAGTATCTGATAAAAACACACGAGTAAAAGTAAAAAAGTTTCTACTTTTAAATGAAAAATATATATATATTTAGCAAAAATAGAAATCTATACTTGGCATCTACGATATATTGCCACCAAAATATCTCGATACTATGCTGTATGGATTTTCCCCACTTGTAAGCATTAGTGATGTTGACTGACGCGGTGGACAGCGAGGCACAACAACAACATTAATTTATTCACCAACCAAGACTGACTTGGTGTTGATTCAAAATGTTGAATTTCTCAGCAGGCCGAAGTGGAATTTAGAAATTACGACTCATTAATATTTGCTTGAATATGCCCCAGAAGGGGTAGCAGGCGTAAGTAAGTAATATTTGCTTCTTTCCAGAGTGACTGCAGTATCCATCTACAGCCAACATGTAGCACCAGCAGCTTTTACTACAGTATCTAGTACAACCAACATGTAGCACCATGTGGTGGCTAAACTACAACACACATAACATAACGTTACGGTTTGTGTAGGTCAGGGACAGGGTGGTGGCTAAACTACAACAGAACACTCATAACATAATGTTACTGTTAATGTAGGTCAGTCCAGGGTGGTGCCCTGTAATAAGCCACTTAGTGTGGCAGGGCTCTCTGGCTGAGACGGGCAGAAATGATGGTGAATACAAACCGGTCTATTGAAGAGGTGGTAAGATGGTACGAGTCAGAGCGACGCTGTCATGACAAAGACTCCTCAGTGTGTACGGATGGCAGATTTAACCTGTCATGACAAAGACTCCTCAGTGTGTGTACTAGGGGTGGGACGATACATCTATCCAGATCGATACATCAATCTAATTATCAATGATCCAATAGGATCGATGCAACGTAAAAAGATCGGTTCAGGGTGGCACACCACGTAACGCACTGCAGTGCAACGCGGCCGTCCCGGGTTCGACTCCCAGACCCCGGCGACCTTTGCCGCATGTCCTCCCCTCATATCTTCTCTCATTCTTCCTCTCTGCCGGGCTTGTCCAATAAACAATAAAAATCTACCAAAAACAATCTAAAAAAAAAAGATCGGTTCATATCGATACTTTTGATATTTTGAAAATCCTGCGGTGAGTCTCATAATGCATAATAAATGTATACATGATCATGCAACATAAAAACAATTGTCGTAGGAATGGTTTGGGAGAGGGAGGTAGGGAGGGGTTTTAAGTGTGTTGTGAGTTCCAAAAAATGGAACTCAAAGTTTAAAGCTCAATATATCAAAACGTGGCACTTTACATTGAACATGAGGTCTATTTGTATTAAAAACAATTCTTTTTCATTTAAGTGACTGGGAGAGCTCAAAAATAAAAATGTCAAATGTTATTTTTATTGCCTTTTTTAAATGGGCATATATCGTCTTATATCGATCGCAGGCACCTGAATCGAATTGTATCGTGGCAGACTTTGTGATATCGGCAAATAAATATTGTATCGTGACATTGTCCAAAGAATCACTATCGTATTGTGATGAAACTGGTGATTCCCACCCCTAGTGTGTACGGATGGCAGATTTAACCTGTCATGACAAAGACAGATTTAACCTGTGCTGCCGAAGATAATATCATGACACCTGAATTTCCCTAAGGGATCAATAAAGGAATGTCTTATCTAATATTTTCAACCTCCTAACAACAAATATAGGCTGCTCTGGTTACAATAGGTTACACTACTGATGTTCTTTTTTTTTTGTTTTTGATCCACTTTTTCTCCCATTTTTTCTATATTTTCTCCCATCCCAATTTCGTATCATCCAATTCAACCCTCCCCTGTCACGAACGCTGTTTCTTGCCTCCCACAAGCCGGCTGCAGTGAGGACTAAGTCATACATAGCACAAGTCCCCTCCGGTACTTGAGGTAACAGCAGTCGCATCTTTTCACCTGCGCAGCTCGATCTCTCAGTGTTCGAGGAGTAACGCGTGGGAGGCTCACGCTGCCCCCGACACTTCCTGATTCTACTGCGCAGGCGCACCAACCGACTTGTAGGAGTCGCTTGTTCACAACGTTCGATCCCCACCCTTCAGTTTTTCCCTCCCCGTAATACGGCCAATGTGTATTACTGCGGACGACCAGCCAAACTGAAAAACAATGTGGAGAGCTGGATTCGAACACGCGAATCCTAGCGTCTCCACACTGGTGGCGAGTGCCTTAGACCACTACACCACCTAGCCGCCCACACTACTGATGTTCTAAAAACACTTACAACACATACTATTGATTTATATATTCATCTCTAAGCATACGGGTGACGGATAGTATACTGGGGAGGGACAGATTCTCACATTTGGTGAAGTAAGAAAATAGGAGTTCTGTGGAAAACCAACACGCCTCCATGTCTCACACAGCAGGTGTTACAGGGCAGGTAGTACCAGGGTTGGGAATCGGTACCTAATGCTAACTCAGTCTGACCCAGTACCTAGCGCTACCTTTAGTCCTTTACTCTCTGTAATAACAACCAATAATCTCAGTTGTAAAAAGATAAGTCTAAACTTCTCTCTTGTTCTTTTTCTCACTCTCTTTCTTACTCTCTTTCTTACTCTCTTTTTCTAACTCTTTCTCTCTCTTTCTCTTTCCCTCTCCTGTTTTATTCCCCTCTCTCTCCTGTTTTATTCCCCTCTCTCTAGTGTGGAGGGCCTGTCCCTACCTAGAGTCCAGTGTCCCAACCACCCAGATGCCCTGCTGGTTGAAGACTACAGAGCTGGAGACATGATCTGTCCAGAGTGCGGCCTGGTAGTAGGTGAGTCTTACTGTCCGAGAGGCACAGGACATATAGACACATTAAGCACAGAACATATACACACATTAAAGGCACAGAACATATAGACTCATTAACCTCTTAAGCCTGAGCGGTCCGTCGGCTGACTGCAAATGACATCACGCCATAAATCCATTTCTAAAGAATGTATGAATTAATGTTGCGTTTCCCCCCCTCAAATGTAGCAAAGAGTAAAGACCCTAACCCTGTCAAAACGGCAGTCAAAGTGTATATTTTCAGCACTACGTTTGTTTACCAATGATTTTAAGTGTTATTAGTGAAATATGAGTTTATAGAAATCTCCGTGTATTGAGTCGGAAAAAGGTGATTATTGGCGCAAGGGCTTGGCGCAACCTAACATGAGTGTAGTCTTTTGGGCTTTTGAATAATAATAAAAAAACTACACTTTCCAGCTCACGCTAGCCCCTGTCAATCAAAATCAAGCATTTTTCCCCCGGGATCATATCGCACGGGTGGAACAAACCTGAACGTTATTGCCATAAAATAGAACGCAGTTAGTTTCTCTACCTTTCTGTGAATGCCTAGCAAAAAACGGCATTGCAATCTGATAAAAAATGGCGGAGCAATTTACATTATAAAAAAACTGTACTTACAGTAGATTTCATTCAAGGTTTTTGCTGCCCTGTCAGGGGCGCCTGGTGGTACTAAATCCAGATTGAACTCCGCCATTGGAAAGGGGAGATTTGGCCCGATCCATAGATGTGTGACTTGGCCATAATAAGGTAATTTATAGGCCTGATATTCTATAATCATATTTCAAATAGCATGTGTCCAGATGGCAGAATTCAGTACTGTATCTACAAAACCTCCTGTTAATTATCTGCCCTTTATTAATTTGCTTAGATGTATTGTACAGGTGATCTTAAGAAGGTGCTGATTGAGCTCAGTGGCAATTTTTCATGTCGGGTCGGGTCAATTTTAGCATAGTGTTATTCACCATCAAAAATCTTAATTTTTTTTATTTCAATTGATATTCTCCTTTGGTTCATTACAATTGACTCAAGCCTAGTAACAGGCACAACATTTCTGACACTAATACATTCCCCGAGATCCATAGATGTCCCTACATACCAAGAACATGCAAATGGGCCTTGTAGAAGTGGAGCAATCTTCCATTTACTTAGGTATGTATTTTTAGGTGAATTTTCAGAAAATATGGCTAGGGCTTAATGTCGCTGGGTTAGAATATATTGATGGTGTTTATATATAGAATATATTCTATAAATATATTTCATATATAATATACTAAAAGGTGTTTGTTACCAAGGTGCCACACAAGAAACATCTAACGTCACGGTGACTAAATGCGTCCACATTTTCATAGGATTCTATCACATTTTCATAACAATAGCGAATATTACTTACCCTGCGCCGTTTTCATTAAGGTTTCTTACAAATAATAATAATAATGGATTCAATTTGTACCGCACTTTATATTCGCGAGAATCTCAGAGTGCTACAGGAGATATAGACAAAAAGTTTAATGAATAAAAACAATTAAAAAGACTAAATCAGTGAAATGGAAGAACATAAGAGTAAAATAAACGATAAATTAACGATGTTTTATTTGTCCTAATATATGTGGATAACATTTAAAATCTTAAATTTACAATTAAACCATTTTGTTTCCCTTAGACAACAAACATAATGCTAATGATGCACTTTTGTTAAGATAATTAGTTTACCATTCACGGTCACTACTGAGGTCGCATTAATAGTTTACCGCTGTTCAGATCGCGTCAAAGAATAGACGTGTCCCAGTGACCTGTGACCTGTGCTAAAGGTCTTGGGAAATGTATTCATGTAGTTTTCAACATTTTCACCTTTTTAATTTTAAACCAATGCTGCCATCTACTGACAACAAAGTGTTGTGTATCGTCAACTTGAGAGGCACTTCCGTAAACACCATCGCTCAAAACCCATTCTAGAGATTCCCACTTTTTACTGGGAACGGGGCGTGGCCGAATTTGGTCCGAGACGATAAGAGTGACTGAGATTGGTCTACGTTCCGTTAATGATAAAAACAGCTCTCAAGACCTTCACAAGAAACATCTAATGATAAAAACAGCTCTCAAGACCTTCACAAGAAACATCTAATGATAAATAACAGAGCTCTCAAGACCTTCACAAGAAACATCTAATGATAAAAACAGAGCTCAAGACCTTCACAAGAAACATCTAATGATAAAAACAGAGCTCTCAACACCTTCACAAGAAACATCTAATGATAAAAACAGAGCTCTCAATACCTTCACAAGAAACATCTAATGATAAATAACAGAGCTCTCAATACCTTCACAAGAAACATCTAATGATAAAAACAGAGCTCTCAATACCTTCACAAGAAACATCTAATGATAAAAACCTTCACTAGAAGTTCAAGTTTGTTTTTATTTGTCAAAACAAAATACAGGATACTTTATAATGAAATGCTTGTTTCTTATGAGCCCCTGAGAGTGTGCTACATACAGTAAAGAGAAAGTAAGTAAATAAAATTAAGAAGTAAAAAGTAGGTCAAGTCTATATACATATATAGTATAATACAGAGTAAAATGTGTGAGGTAGATACCAGTGAGGTAGGATGCAGAGGTACAAAACTTGGGGTAGGGTGCAAATGAGGTATCAATGTGGTGCAAATCTCTTTAATAATAGATAAATATAAAGTGTGTGTGCAGTAGGGCTGACCTTCGATTTTCTTTTTTGGAATTCGAGGCTTCGGGGCCGAGATTTGATTTTAATTCGAAGCTTCGGAAAAGAAAAAAAAAATGTTGTGGGACGTGTACAGCACGTTGTTCAACTTTGTCAGTGCTGTAAAGTTTAAACCTTTTTAAATCTTAGACAAACGAAACACTTTGCTTTCATGAAATATTGTAAGCAGTCATTTGAGGCTTTATAAAAGCAGCACAATTAACACAAATCTGTCAGTGCCGAGTCCGACCTCATCTTAAATAACAAACGGCATTGCTTGTTGTAGTTAACAAAGAGAGGCAGAGTTGATTTTGCAAAAAAAAATCATATATATATAATTTCTTTAAATAATCACATTTTATTTTCATATTTGAATCCCATGCCCATCGAAGGAAGCTTCGAAGTATTTAAGACAGCCCTAGTGTGCAGTGTATGTAGAAGAAACATCTAATGATGGTAAAATGTTACCAAGGTGCCACACGGAAACGTCTCATGATGGTAAAAGAGCTATCAAGACCTTCAGATTGTTGCAAATAATGAAAATGGAATTGGCTACAGACGTATTTCACAACTTATGAATCTTTCAGTAAGCGCCAGTGGGGGCATTATCCTTAAGTGGAAGCAACAAGTATAGCATTCTGGTCTTAATCACATCTACTATAGTAGACAAGTATATAATTCCGGTATTATCACATCTAATACCAGGATACATTTGTCTCTGGTTTCACTTCTGGATTAAAATCCAACTGAAACTCGTGTCTCGTGTCCTATGAAAAATAAATGTTGTTGCAATTCTGTCTCAATGTGTTGATTTATAAATATATTCTAGGGCTGGGTGATATGGCCAAAATGATCAGACTTATTTAATATATTTTGTGTATTAAAAGAAAAAAATATATATATTTAAAATAATTTTATATTTCTTTAATATCATTTTTCAATTCAATAATATATATTTTATATTTATCAACTCAAATACTGCTGCAAGGAATTTCTTTTGTTTAATAAAAAAAATATAACTTTATAAAAAAAATCCATAGCTTTGCGTAGATCCAAGATGGAATACCTTCATATTTGGTGTACCTCCCAGCCCTAATATATTGTAGTGATTATAGTATTGCGATAAATGTCAATATATTGAATTGTAACTAGGGATGTTCGATATTGGCTTTTTACCGATATCAGATATACCGATATATTGTCCAACTCTTAATTTCCGATACCGATATATGCAAATAAGAATTTGTTCTTACTTGCTTGCCTGGGTAAATAAAGGTTACCGGTAGATAAATGTAAATTTTTAGTTTTTTTGAAAACCAATAATTTCCGATATAAAATTTGAATGCCAATATCTGCCGATAATATCGGACATCCCTAATTGTAACCCATGTATCTTTATGTATCGTATCTTTTCGGACCCCAGGAAGACTAGCTGGTGCCATTGGCATCAGCTAATGGGGATCCTTTTTAATAAACAAAGTATTGCCAGATTCTTCCCAATGCACAGCCCTTCTAGTCCATTAATGGATGTTCTCTGGACCTTGCTCAGGTGACCGTGTGATCGACGTGGGCTCAGAGTGGAGGACCTTCACCAACGAGAAGGCCACCAAGGATCCTTCCAGAGTGGGAGACGCCCAGAACCCTCTGCTGAACGGAGGAGACCTCACCACCATGATCAGCAAGGTGAAATAATATAGATCAGAACCTCACCACCATGATCACTCAGCAAGGTGAAATACTATAGATCAGAACCTCACCACCATGATCACTCAGCAAGGTGAAATACTATAGATCAGAACCTCACCTCCATGATCACTCAGCAAGGTGAAATACTATAGATCAGAACCTCACCACCATGATCAGCAAGGTGAAATACTATAGATCAGAACCTCACCTCCATGATCACTCAGCAAGGTGAAATACTATAGATCAGAACCTCACCACCATGATCAGCCAGGTGAAATACTATAGATCAGAACCTCACCACCATGATCACTCAGCAAGGTGAAATACTATAGATCAGAACCTCACCACCATGATCAGCAAGGTGAAATACTATAGATCAGCCTCTCCACCATGATCAGCAAGGTGAAATACTATAGATCAGCCTCTCCACCATGATCAGCAAGGTGAAATACTATAGATCAGAATCTCCACCATGATCAGCAAGGTGAAATACTATAGATCAGCCTCTCCACCATGATCAGCAAGGTGAAATACCGTACTATAGATCAGCCTCTCCACCATGATCAGCAAGGTGAAATACTATAGATCAGCCTCTCCACCATGATCGGCAAGATGAAATACTATAGATAGGTTTTTCTTTCCCCGGTTATCTGTTGAAGTCATATTTTTAAGACTTATTTATTTCGTCATAATGTCCTGTGAAAATAATTCCCTCATTTTTATTTGGTTACTAAGTAACTCACATCCATTAAAAGTGCTTGTCTTTACTACTGAAACAGAAATCTATCTCAAAACGTTTGTTGGAATACAGCCTTGGCATTATCTAAAAGATAAAAACAATGGTTTGTGTATTTCCATATTGTGCCAACATGTCCCATATAGCATTCATAGACTATTGATATGTACGGACATGCTTAAGTTGTGGCTAGCTACATGGACCCAAACACTTGAGCCATCCTGGCTGCACCAAAACACTTTTTTACTCAAGAAATCTGCCATTCCATGAGTGGAGAGAGCTGCTGCGGTGCAGACAGAGTGGAGGTAATGTAACGTTAACTATTACAAATGGTAACTGTGGCTGTTTTGATTGAGCATTGAGTACAGATACTATTTGACCAGAATTTATCACATTTGTCCGCGACATTGGGATTTTCCCAGACACGTGGACTAGCATGGAAACTAGGAAACCCTGGAGTAGAGCATGTTGTTAATGGATGTGTTGGTCACACAGGGGACGGGTGCGGCTAGCTTCGATGAGTTTGGCAACTCCAAATACCAGAACCGCCGGACCATGAGCAGCTCGGACCGAGCCATGCTGAACGCCTTCAAGGAGATCACAACCATGGCTGACCGCATCAACCTGCCCAGGAACATTATAGTGAGTTAACAACATCAACCTGCCCAGGAACATTATAGTGAGTTAACAACACACCGCATCAACCTGCCCAGGAACATTATAGTGAGTTAACAACACACCGCATCAACCTGCCCAGGAACATTATAGTGAGTTAACAACATCAACCTGCCCAGGAACATTATAGTGAGTTAACAACACACTGCATCAACCTGCCCAGGAACATTATAGTGAGTTAACAACATCAACCTGCCCAGGAACATTATAGTGAGTTAACAACATCAACCTGCCCAGGAACATTATAGTGAGTAGCATTTACTAGGAGGACTTTCATGATGTTTGTTTCTCCCTGCAGGACAGAACAAATAACTTATTCAAACAAGTTTACGAACAGAAGAGTCTGAAGGGGCGGAGCAATGATGCCATCGCCTCTGCCTGCCTCTACATCGCCTGCCGACAGGAAGGAGTTCCCAGGACATTTAAAGGTCAGAGAATATCAACTGTCACAAAGTGTTGTATAACGTGCATCTCTTACTGACCCCGGCTGTAACAGCGCTACGCTAGCTACATATCACATTCTGTCAACGCTTCACTAGCTACATATCACATTCTGTCAACACTTCACTAGCTACATATCACATTCTGTCAACGCTTCACTAGCTACATATCACATTCTGTCAACACTTCACTAGCTACATATCACATTCTGTCAACACTTCACTAGCTGCATATCACATTCTGTCAACACTTCACTAGCTACATATCACATTCTGTCAACACTTCACTAGCTACATATCACATTCTGTCAACACTTCACTAGCTACATATCACATTCTGTCAACACTTCACTAGCTACATATCACATTCTGTCAACACTTAACTAGCTACATATCACATTCTGTCAACACTTCACTAGCTACATATCACATTCTGTCAACACTTCACTAGCTACATATCACATTCTGTCAACACTTCACTAGCTACATATCACATTCTGTCAACACTTCACTAGCTACATATCACATTCTGTCAACACTTCACTAGCTACATATCACATTCTGTCAACGCTTCACTAGCTACATATCACATTCTGTCAACGCTTCACTAGCTACATATCACATTCTGTCAACGCTTCACTAGCTACATATCACATTCTGTCAACACTTACCTAGCTACATATCACATTCTGTCAACGCTTCACTAGCTACATATCACATTCTGTCAACGCTTTACTAGCTACATATCACATTCTGTCAACACTTCACTAGCTACATATCACATTCTGTCAACGCTTCACTAGCTACATTATCACATTCTGTCAACGCTTCACTAGCTACATATCACATTCTGTCAACGCTTCACTAGCTACATATCACATTCTGTCAACGCTTCACTAGCTACATATCACATTCTGTCAACGCTTCACTAGCTACATCAGGGTTTCCGTTAGAAAAAATTGTTGCCGGTCTCCGTGACCTGCAAGATTTCAATCTACCGGACAAATGAGATTAATTCCGGTCATAGTTTATTGAGCTTTAAAACAATTGATAGGCAGGCAATATAAAGAATGTCATCCTCAAGGCATGTAGATTTATAATATTATTACTTAAAACTAGGCTACTTTTGCGTATACAGTCATTAATTAATATATTCCAAATAAAATAAGTCCCTCGATACTCCGTGCTGCTTCTGACTTGAACTAAAATAGACCGCGTATGTGGGCAGTCGGTCCGACACTAAACAGCAGTCTGTTATAATCACATTTTTATGAGCTAACGAATTCCGTTATATTGGACATTTGTATTAATTATATCAAGCGAAGAACTGAGAAAGCAGAGAGACGGCAACATTATCGTGGTTTGCGTGACGACTCTCTCCACCTCGCAACGACTTATTTGCAAAGAGTATGGCGCTGCAGAGAAGCTGATTTAGCTGTTATTGGCTCTTTTCTGGGAACCGCACAGCAGCGCCCCCCACCCAACATTGGCTGAAAATGGCCAAATTGGAGTACTGCTGGAATACTGCATTGTGCCGTTGCCTCTCTGGCTCTGCAGCTTCACACAAAAGTCCGCACACCAGCACTAAGCTCTCGCCGACAACGTCGTTGTCATTATTAGAAGCAACGAGGAAACAAATGTAATGATCGTTTCGTTCATCGCATAGGCTATTTAATTTTAGCCTATTTTAATACAATTCAAATAATCAAATTGTGCTTAGACTCAGGGAATTATTTTCACCGGACATTAAGACCGGAGATATTAAATAAGTCGGACTTCAACAGATTTTGCCGGTCAAAAACCGGTAATTACCGGCTAACGGAAACGCTGAGCTACATATCACATTATGTGATGCAAGGCTTCTATCCTCATTACAGCCGACCAGTGGGAGGCATAGTCTAGCAACGTTCAAGACGGGAGGGGAGAATTGGAAATACACTTGGTTTTAGCCTGATAGTAGTCTAATATCAACACTTGGTTTTTTAGTCTGAAACCAAACTGAATTCTGAAAACAAACATTTGTTTGTTTCTCTCCCCCTTTGCTCCCCTCTCCCCCTTTGCTCCCCTCTCCTCCTTTGCTCCCTTCTCTCCTCCTTTGCTCCCCTCTCCTCTGCTCCTCTCTCCTCCCCTCTCCTCTGCTCCTCTCTCCCCCTTTGCTCCCCTCTCTCCTCCTTTGCTCCCCTCTCCTCCTTTGCTCCCCTCTCTCCCCCTTTGCTCCCCTCTCTCCCCCTTTGCTCCCCTCTCTCCTCCTTTGCTCCCCTCTCTCCTCCTTTGCTCCCCTCTCCTCTTTTGCTCCTCTCCTCCTTTGCTCCTCTCCAGAGATCTGTGCCGTCTCCCGTATCTCCAAGAAGGAGATCGGCCGCTGCTTCAAGCTGATCCTGAAGGCTCTGGAGACCAGCGTGGACCTCATCACCACGGGCGACTTCATGTCCCGGTTCTGCTCCAACCTGGGTCTGCCCAAGCAGGTCCAGATGGCTGCCACCTACATCGCCAGGAAGGCGGTGGAGCTGGACCTGGTTCCTGGACGCAGCCCCATCTCCGTGGCTGCAGCAGCCATCTACATGGCCTCCCAGGCCTCGGCCGAGAAGAAGACCCAGAAAGGTACAAGGATTTACAATAGAAATTATTTAAAAAATAATAACATTAATTCATCAATTCTGTAGAGATGGATTTATGGGGTGATATCAATCTCTTACCGGACCGCTCGGGCTTAACACATTGAGTGCCACGCCCCTTCCGGGAAGTGACCACTTCCGTGCCGTCCATTAACCCCATGTAAACGTAGTTGTACTTTGTAGACCTAAACCTATATTTTATAGTATAGCTAACATATTCCGGCCGGTTAATGTAGATTAACCTATAATCTATCCATATAACTATGATAACATGTGCAATAATGTTGTGTATATACCATATCTATTCATATTTAGAGTATATAGATTTATCTGTCTGTATATACCTGCATATAATCCTTTTTACATATCTGTAGACTATGTGCCCATATCCCTTACCTACTCCTATCTTATATTATATAAGTATACTTACTACCATAGTGTTTTTATACCTTTATCGATGTACATGCATCTGATTATCATTATTACTCAGTACTGATTGTATATTACTTATTACAGTTGCACTTTACTGTTACATTTGCACTCTGGTTGGATGCCAAACTTATTTTCTTTGTACTGTACTTGTGCTACATGCTGACGATGCATGTGAATGTGCTACATGCTGACGATACATGTGAATGTGTTGCTCAGAGATTGGAGACATTGCTGGAGTGGCGGACGTGACCATCAGACAGTCCTACAGGCTCATCTACCCGCGGGCAGCAGACCTCTTCCCCACAGACTTCAAGTTCGACACACCCGTCGACAAGCTGCCCCAGCTGTGAGACCCTGCCTGCCTGATGACTACGATACCGACACTCTGCTGTACTTAATAAAAAGAATATATTCTCTTTTTTTTTTATTATTATTATTAATATTATTATTGCCACCATGTTTTGTTGGATTTGGAAGGTTTACTATTTCCCTCCTACATGAAGACTTGGCGCCTTTGTCAAGGCACTTTACAGCAGGGTGCAGAGGAGGCCGGACAAAACATTCCAGTGTTTAAAAGCTCCACCAAAACGAACCTTTGACCTTGTTATTCTGCCAAAGCAGACGTCCGGAAGATGTCTCACTATTCCTGTTTTATTATTATTATTATTATTATCAACATGAGCTTTGAGATAAAAGGTGTCGAGATGGAGGACTGCAATCCTAGGACACTGTACCCAAGATGGTTGAAGGAACATCTTTTGTGTCATTATCCCATAGCTGTCAGACATCTCTCGTTATCCCATAGATAGCAGCCAGGCATCTCTCGTTATCCCATAGCAGCCAGGCATCTCTCGTTATCCCATAGCAGCCAGGCATCTCTCGTTATCCCATAGCAGCCAGGCATCTCTCGTCGTTATTGGTGGGTGGGGTTAATATAGGTACAGGAACATGAAGATATCGTCTTTCACAGAATGGTAACCTTAAAGTTGATTTTGGTGGACTTGCCCTTTAAACATCCGATTGCAGACTACAGTATTTCATTTGACTGTATATATCCTGTATATATGTCCAAGTGAGAACATTGTAATTGGTGCTTGCAATTTTAGGCGGGTTTCATATTGTATACATACTTTCTTTTTGTAGGAAATGAAATGATCCGGTTCTATTTTGTTAGCTTGTTTGCATTGTTCTTGGTGAATTGAGAAACTCAAAAAATGCTTTTCAGAAAAGCATGGTAGTGTCATTGATTTAACATTAAAGTTTGTTTACTGAAATACTTGATTTGTCATTGCTTTGATCTTAATGGTTTTACCACGTTCCTTAAACGGATAGTTCACAACCCTGGTCCAGTCTTCTACTTACTAGTGACAACATGATCCATCTGTTAAGGAACCATGCATTTTCTTTATTTTTTTATTTGTTCATTCAATTAAATTAACATTAAAACATTTATCTTTTACAGAACATTTTAACATGTACCCACCTTGGCTAAAGATATTTTCAACCTTATTTCTTCCACTTTTAGAACCTGTAGGACTCTTAATCCCACTGTGTAGATTAGGACCCCCTTAATCCCATGTGTGTAGAACCTGTAGGACCCCCTTACTCCCACTACTGTGTAGAACCCCCTTAATACCGCTGTGTCCTCTAGGGTTCGAGAGACTGAGGAGAGTTGGACACCCATACCCAGCGCTTCCAAGTGTCCCAGGGATGAGACAAGTTGTGTCCTGGTTGCAAAACCAATTTGGACTGTCCCACGATGCTAGTTGGTAGATTTAGTATTTGTTTATTTCTTTTTTTACCCAGGGACTGCACATTAATGAACATATTCAGTTTCCACATCAATGTAAATGTGCCAGATTTGAGCTAATTGGCTAGTTTCCATCTGTAGTCCCTGCCTACCATGCATGTCCTTTAGGGTGTGGGAGGAAACCCACACGAACACAGGGACAACATGCAGACTCTACACAGAAAGGCCCCCTGCTGGGGTTCAAACCCAGGACCTCCTTGCTGTGAGGTAGCAGCGCTAACCACCGTGCCACCCATCATACACAAGTTACTCTTTGACATACATTTAATTAAGTCATGCTTGCAGTAGAGTATACTTTCTTTTTTTTAATCCACTTTTTCTCCCATTTTCTATTTGTCTCCCATCCCAATTTCGTATCATCCAATTCAACCCTCCCCTGTCTCGAACGCTGTTTCTTGCCTCCCACAAGCCGGCTGCAATGTGGACTAAGTCATACATAGCACGAGTCCCCTCCGATACTCGAGGTAACAGCAGTCGCATCTATTCACCTGCGCGGCGCGATCTTTCAGTGCCAGGGGTCTGCGCTTTGGAGGGGCGCCGCCCCCATCCCTTCCTGATTCTACTGCGCAGGCGCACCAACCGACCTGTAGGAGTCGCTGTCCACAACGCCCGATCCCCACCCATCAGTTTCCCACCCCCTAATACTGCCAATGTGTATTAGTACGGACGACCAGCTAAACTGAAAGCAATGTGGAGCGCTGGGCTCGAACAGGCGAACCCAGCGTCTCCAGTATTCGTGGTGAGCGCCTTGCCCACTGCACCACATAGCCGCCCTGCAGTAGAGTATACTGAAGGTTTTTCTTTTTTAGATCAAATAAGATCATAGACAAAAATAAACCAAAGATTACACATGGATACAAAACCAGTTCTTTGCTAGGTTTGATTTCTGCTGAGCAGGAGAGTATCCTCTCCTCTCTGGCTCAGTTTAGTCCTGTGGACAGTTGTCCCCCTATTGTCATCTCTACTGAAGAGGTTCGTCAGGAGTTTAAGCGCATAAAGGTAAACAAGGGCCCCGGGCCTGATGGTATTTATCCACGCACCCTCAAGGTCTGTGCTGACCAGTTGTGCCATGTTTTTCATTCTCTATCTCTGTCTTCATCTGCTCTTCCTGTAATGTGGTTAACATCATGTCTTGTCCCTATTCCTAAAAAGAACAATGTGCGTAATAGCCTCACTAACCTGAGACCTATTGCTCTGACATGACATGTCACATCATCAAATGTTTTGAAAGGGTTGTGCTGGGCCACCTCAGGGAGCAGGTGGCACCTTATTTAGACCCCTTGCAATTTGCATACAGGAAGAGTGTAGGAATCGACGTTGCACTGATTGTTATGTTGCACCAAATGTATAGCCACCTCGAATCGCCTGCCAGCTCTGTTAGGGAAATGTTCTTTGATTTTTCTAGCGCCTTCAATACAATTCAGCCACACATCCTAGCAAACAAAATTATTCAGTTTAAACTGCACAACTCAACCATTGATTGATTGATTGAAAACTTTATTAACAGATTGCAGAATGGGTACAATACAGTACAGCTCAATACACACAATTGTTAAGGGGATGCAGACCAGAGAAAGACTTTCGTCTTGTTTACATCAGGGTCCCCCATTTTCAATTCATCAGGACCATCTCTTGGTGCACGAAATATCTTGTTCCTCGACCGCAGTTTGTCAGGCTGGATGACATAGTATCGGATGTCATCTGGACAAAAACTGGAGCCCCCCAGGGAACAGTTTTGGCTCCCTTCCTCTTTGTGCTCTATACTGCAGACTGCAGACACAGCGAGGCCATGTGCCGTATGTTCTGATGATACTGCTCTTATCGGTCTCATCAACAAAGGTGATGACCGGGCCTATAAAAGGAGATAGACTCATTTGTCCATTGGTGCGATGCCAATTTCTTGGAACTAAACATTGAAAAAACCAAGGAGTTGGTCATCAACTTCAGTAGGAAGAAGGTGAATGTCTCTCCTGTCATCATTAGGGGGCAGGAGGTTGAAATAGTCCAGTCCTATAAATAGCTTGGCGTTCACCTGGACAGTAAGCTGGACTGGAAGCAGAACTGTGTTAAAAAAAGCCCAGTCTCTGGAACCTTGAGGAAGCTTAGATCCTTCGACATCAGCAGGTCACTTCTTTAAGTCTTCTATCAAGGTATCCTGGCTAGTGTCCTGTTTAATGCTGTGCTCTGCTGGGGGGGCAGCATCACAGTTTCTGACAAAAAAACGTATAAATAAAATCATTAAAAAGGCTGGCTCAGTGATTGGCCTCCCTCCTGATTCCCTGGAGATCATCATAGCTAAGCGAACCAGAACTAAACTGAACACCATTTTATCTTTTGAAGGACATCCACTGTTCAGTATTTTTGATGCTCTGCAAAGCTCATTTAGATTGTTGATGCTCTACTGAGCGAATGGGAAGGTCCTTTGTTCCTGCTGCAGTAAAACAAATAATTAACGAACACCTTTAGCACTGTGTTGAGAGGCTCTCCTATTGTGTTGTGTATCCTGTATTGTATCATGTAACTGTTTCTTTCATGTTTGTATATGTATTCGGTCTGGTGGCAAACCATGTTTCCCCTCTGGGATTAATAAATACATTTTAAAATGTCACTTACTACATTTTCAAACATGGTTTTATAGGACCCTTCGTTGAACAGCCTAAATGCAGTAGTTCTGGACTAGTAAAACACTAGAGACAGTTCCTCTTCAGTTCTGGACTAGTAAAACACTAGAGACAGTTCCTCTTCAGTTCTGGACTAGTAAAACACTAGACACAGTTCCTCTTCAGTTCTGGACTAGTAAAACACTAGAGACAGTTCCTCTTCAGTTCTGGACTAGTAAAACACTAGAGACAGTTCCTCTTCAGTTCTGGACTAGTAAAACACTAGAGACAGTTCCTCTTCAGTTCCGGACTAGTAAAACACTAGAGATGGTTCCTCGTCTTCAGTTCTGGACTAGTAAAACACTAGAGACAGTTCCTCTTCAGTTCTGGACTAGTAAAACACTAGAGACAGTTCCTCTTCAGTTCTGGACTAGTAAAACACTAGAGATGGTTCCTCGTCTTCAGTTCTGGACTAGTAAAACACTAGAGACAGTTCCTCTTCAGTTCTGGACTAGTAAAACACTAGAGACAGTTCCTCTTCAGTTCTGGACTAGTAAAACACTAGAGACAGTTCCTCTTCAGTTCTGGACTAGTAAAACACTAGAGACAGTTCCTCTTCAGTTCTGGACTAGTAAAACACTAGAGACAGTTCCTCTTCAGTTCTGGACTAGTAAAACACTAGAGACAGTTCCTCTTCAGTTCTGGACTAGTAAACACTAGAGACAGTTCCTCTTCAGTTCTGGACTAGTAAAACACTAGAGACAGTTCCTCTTCAGTTCTGGACTAGTAAAACACTAGAGATGGTTCCTCTTCAGTTCTGGACTAGTAAAACACTAGAGACAGTTCCTCTTCAGTTCTGGACTAGTAAAACACTAGAGACAGTTCCTCTTCAGTTCTGGACTAGTAAAACACTAGAGATGGTTCCTCTTCAGTTATGGACTAGTAAAACACTAGAGATGGTTCCTCTTCAGTTATGGACTAGTAAAACACTAGAGACAGTTCCTCTTCAGTTCTGGACTAGTAAAACACTAGAGATGGTTCCTCGTCTTCAGTTCTGGACTAGTAAAACACTAGAGACAGTTCCTCTTCAGTTCTGGACTAGTAAAACACTAGAGACAGTTCCTCTTCAGTTCTGGACTAGTAAAACACTAGAGACAGTTCCTCTTCAGTTCTGGACTAGTAAAACACTAGAGACAGTTCCTCTTCAGTTCTGGACTAGTAAAACACTAGACACAGTTCCTCTTCAGTTCTGGACTAGTAAAACACTAGAGACAGTTCCTCTTCAGTTCTGGACTAGTAAAACACTAGACACAGTTCCTCTTCAGTTCTGGACTAGTAAAACACTAGAGACTGTTCCTCTTCAGTTCTGGACTAGTAAAACACTAGAGACAGTTCCTCTTCAGTTCTGGACTAGTAAAACACTAGAGACAGTTCCTCTTCAGTTATGGACTAGTAAAACACTAGAGACAGTTCCTCTTCAGTTCTGGACTAGTAAAACACTAGAGACAGTTCCTCTTCAGTTCTGGACTAGTAAAGCACTAGAGACAGTTCCTCTTCAGTTCTGGACTAGTAAAACACTAGAGACAGTTCCTCTTCAGTTCTGGACTAGTAAAACACTAGAGACAGTTCCTCTTCAGTTCTGGACTAGTAAAACACTAGAGACAGTTCCTCTTCAGTTCTGGACTAGTAAAACACTAGAGACAGTTCCTCTTCAGTTCTGGACTAGTAAAACACTAGAGACTGTTCCTCTTCAGTTCTGGACTAGTAAAACACTAGAGACAGTTCCTCTTCAGTTCTGGACTAGTAAAACACTAGAGACAGTTCCTCTTCAGTTCTGGACTAGTAAAACACTAGAGACAGTTCCTCTTCAGTTCTGGACTAGTAAAACACTAGAGATGGTTCCTCGTCTTCAGTTCTGGACTAGTAAAACACTAGAGACAGTTCCTCTTCAGTTCTGGACTAGTAAACCACTAGAGACAGTTCCTCTTCAGTTCTGGACTAGTAAAACACTAGAGACAGTTCCTCTTAGTTCTATGTGTAATATAGTAGTTGTGTTGTATGACTAGTTGTGTGTCTAGTAGCATTGTGTGTAGTAGCGTTGTCTAGTTGTTGTGTGTCTAGTAGCGTTGTGTCTAGTAGCGTTGTGTATCTAGTTCTTGTGTGTAGTAGCGTGTCTAGTTGTTGTGTCTAGTAGCGTTGTGTGTCTAGTAACGGTGTCTAGTAGCGTTGTGTACATTTTGTCATTTAGCTGACGCTTTTATCCAAAGCGATTTACAAGTTCTGTATTACAAGTCATCAGGAAGGGCACTATGGTAAACGATATTCAGCACACCTTATGAGACCATTTTCAACATGTGGCATGAGTTTAAATATAGCATAATATACCACAGCAGCTGAGTAACAATGTTCATCAAATTGTTGAGTGCTACAGTGTAGGTTAGTATATTAGGACAAGTGCATGACAGTACGGTTAGTTAGGATTAGACTTTTTCTTATTTTATTTTTAAATTTCAGATAATGGTTGAAGAAGTGCATCTTTAGTCGACGGCGAAAGATTGGACGGGTTTCGGCTGTCCTAACTGTGGTGGGAAGTTCGTTCCACCATTGTGGGGCAAGGACCGAGAATAGGCGACTTCTCTTTGATGATCCGTAGAGCGTAGGGGTCTTGAGGGTGTGTGTCTACTAGTAGCGTTGTGTGTCTAGTTGTTGTGTAGTAGCGTTGTGTCTAGTAGTGTTAGTGTCTAGTTAGTAGAAGGCTAGCTCAGTAGTGGGTGGTGAGCTGGATAACCTAGAGGTGGTGGCTGAGAGGCATGATTTTTTCCCGTAGCCTATGTTTGCGAAGACGCTCTCTGATTGGCCTGCCGTGTACAGCGAAGACCCTCTCTGATTGGTTTAGCGCCGAAGGGTCTCTTCTGCATATTCAACAACAATTGATATGTTGTTCCCTAACCCTAACTCTAAGCATAACCCATAACCACTTTGAAGCAGAGAATATATATGTACAAGGCGGAAGAGACCCTTCGGCGCTAAACCAATCAGAGAGGGTCTTCGCTGTACGCGGCTAGCCAATCAGAGCGTCTTCGCAAACATAGGCTACGGAAAAAAAATCACGCGGCTGAGCCTGAGGAAAAAGCTAGAAGCCATCCTGGAGAACCCCTCTCACCCCCTCTACGAGGAGCTAGCCAGAATGAAGAGCACGTTCATCCTAAGACTCATACCCCCCCCGACACACCACAAACCGCCTGGGCCGGTCCTTTGTTGTAGAGCCTGCTGGTATAAAGGGCTCGGGCGGCCGGTTCTGCTGCCAGACAGAACTATCACTGTCACAACTCGGGACTTGAGAACTTCAGACTCACATCACCGTACCGACTATCTTGTTTCTTTGCACTAGAGACTCATATCACTGGACTATCTTGTGTTCATACTTTTTATATTATTATACTGTATTTGTATCTATACTGTAAGTGCATCTATAGTGTATATAGACACTGGACTGTATAGGACTGTGAAGCTATGCATCCCCCACCCTGTATCCCCCCCCCCCCCATGCTGCTTTGACACCAGAATTTCCCCAAGGGGATCAATAAAGGATTATCTTATCTTGTGTGTCTAGTAGTGTTGTTAGAAGTCCAGCCTAAAGACATGGCTCAAAAGGGACTATAATTAACCCAGATACTCAGCTAAAAGGCACCCTTACATGTATATTGTCAAATAAAGTAATTAATTCTGTTCTGTTCCCTCTCTGTATGGGAATATGGGAGATCTGATGTTGTACAATGAGAACTATCTGATCCCAGGTCTGCAGACCAACAGCAGCTGTGTGAAGATAATGGTGTTGTACAAGGAAAACTATCTGATCCCAGGTCTGCAGACCTACAGCAGCTGAAGCTTCAGAAGGTAACACACTGGGAATATGCGTTTTATCTATATCTAAAACACAGATGAAGGGGGTTTTCCTGCAGGATTACAGTCAGATTCACCATCAAGTCGTATGAATGATCCACAAGATCCCAACCTGATATTCCAGTGTAGTTTTACAGATTCACCATAACAACAACCTGTTCTCCGTCACCTGCCGTGTGTCGTTGTACTAACTAACGGAGAGCTTCCTGTTCTTGTGGATGTAGAACTGGGATGGTCAGAGAAAATATGTTGTAGAACTGGGACGGTCAGCGAAAACAACATGTTGTAGAACTGGGACGGTCAGAGAAAACAACATGTTGTAGAACTGGGATGGTCAGAGAAAACATGTTGTAGAACTGGGATGGTCAGAGAAAACATGTTGTAGAACTGGGACGGTCAGCGAAAACAACATGTTGTAGAACTGGGACGGTCAGAGAAAACAACATGTTGTAGAACTAACTGGGACGGTCATAGAAAACAACATGTTGTAGAACTGGGATGGTCAGAGAAAACAACATGTGACGAGAACTGGGATGGTCAGACAGGGTTCGCACAAGGTCCTTGAAGTGCTTATAGTGCTTGATTTTTTTTACCAAAAAAAGTCAAGGCCTCGAATTAATTGAAAACAGATTTTTTTTTAACAAGGTGCTTAAAGGGGACATGCATTGCTATTCCTTGCACTATTTGGGCAACTTTACACAATTCCTGTGAGTCTATGGAAGACATATGTAAGGTTTTCTTTTCCAAAAAATTCATTGTTTTATATTTCTAATCAAGTACTCAAAAGCCACATTTTTCAGCCTCAGGATTTCAGGCTGTTATTGGATGGGCTCCGCCCATAAGCGCTTTTAGTGACAGTCACCCACACAGCGTGATACATACGAGAGAGAGCGAGAGAGAGAATGAGCAAGAGAGAGAGAGCGAGAGGAGAGATGCGTCCCAGACACACGCAGTCAAGTTTGTGTGTAAATGCTCTAACAAGAGAGAGATGGTGCACACACATTTACACACACTTCTGCACGGTCCCGCCGGTCCCTCTCTCTCTCGCTTGTTCTCTGCCTCTATCAAAACCTGTTTGAGGAAGTGTCGGGTTACACTATGCGCTACAACCATAGAGGGGGCGTTACTGCAAATCAGTACCTTATTCACGTCAGCAATACCGTCAAATCAGAACAACTTAGTTGAGTGAGGGAAGATCTCGTGAACTCGAGACTAGACTGATGAGTCAATATGATAATTAACGACACAGACCACATATAATCCCCAATTGTTAGGATACAATGCTAAACACTGGAAAAGGCCATTTATAATGCATGGGACCTTTAAAAGGTCCTTGCAATTCAAATCAACCATTCGCATTGAACGTTTTGTTCATCCATGATAAAATTGTTCTGAATCAACATATTGTCGGAAATTGGTTGTAAGCCATACATATTGGATCAGATTTCGTTTTCAATAAAAAAACTGCATTCAACAGTGAATTGTATCCTTTTAAATGCCCTTTTAAAATGATAAATAGTGCTTGGGAAAGTACTTGAAAGTCGTTGAATTTCATTTAGCAATGTCTGTGGGAACCCTGTTCAGAGAAAACAACATGTTGTAGAACTGGGATGGTCAGAGAAAACAACATGTTGTAGAACTGGGACGGTCAGAGAAAAAAAACATGTGACGAGAACTGGGATTGTCAGACAGGGTTTGCACAAGGTCCTTGAAGTGCTTATAGTGCTTGATTTTTTTTACCAAAAAAAGTCAAGGCCTTGAATTAATTGAAAACAGAATTTTTTTTAACAAGGTGCTTAAAGGGGACATGCATTGCTATTCCTTGCACTATTTGGGCAACTTTACACAATTCCTGTGAGTCTATGGAAGACATGTAAGGTTTCAGTGACAGTCACCCACACAGCGTGATACATACGAGAGAGCGAGAGAGAATGAGCAAGAGAGAGAGGGAGAGAGAGAATGAGCAAGAGAGAGAGGGAGAGAGATGCGTCCCCGACACACACGCAGTCAAGTTTGTGTGTAATGCTCCGAGGAGGGAGAGATGGCGCACACACATTTACACACACTTCTGCACGGTCCCGCCGGTCCCTCTCTCTCTCGCTTGTTCTCTGCCTCTATCAAAACCTGTTTGAGGAAGTGTCGGGTTACACTATGTGCTACAACCAGAGGGGGCGTTACTGCAAATCAGTACCTTATTCACGTCAGCAATACCGTCAAATCAGAACAACTTAGTTGAGTGAGGGAAGATCTCGTGAACTCGAGACTAGACTGATGAGTCAATATGATAATTAACGACACAGACCACATTGATATACTCCCCAATTGCTAGGATACAATGCTAAACACTGGAAAAGGCCATTTATAATGCATGGGACCTTTAAAAGGTCCTTGCAATTCAAATCAACCATTCGCATTGAAAGTTGTTCATCCATGATAAAAGATTTCTGAATCAACATATTATCGGAAATTGGTTGTTGTTAGCCATACATATTGGATCTGATTTCTTTTCAATAAAAAAATACTGCATTTAACAGTGAATTGTATCCTTTTAAATGCCCTTTTTAAAATGATAAATAGTGCTTGGGAAAGTACTTGAAAGTCCTTGAATTTCATTTAGCAATGTCTGTGGGAACCCTGGTCAGAGAAAACAACATGTTGTAGAACTGGGATGGTGAGAGAAAACAACATGTTGTAGAACTGGGATGGTCAGAGAAAACAACATGTTGTAGAACTGGGATGGTCAGAGAAAACAACGTGTTGTGATGTAAGTTGGAGTCCAAGTCAATAAGCAGCAGCAGCCGACATGTTTGTTGTAGCTAAACATAGTGCCAGTATAATTATAATAACTCCAAAAGTCATCCAACAATTTCATACATGATTCATCATGACGGACAACCTTACAGCAAGATTAAAGTTCATAAGCTACGGTAAAGGGCTTCGCACAAAAAAAAAGAAAAAAAAGAAAAGACTCAATAAAATATATGGATGAATATAATCTGTACAGATCAAACATATAACAAGACAGTGATGTAGAAACATGGTGACTGTTGGTCTCTTTTGACAACAAGAGTTCGCATGACAAACATTCTCAGTGGTCAGACAACGGTTTCCATGACGACAGGAGGGCTCTCGTTGCTCCGCCCCCCTTTTATTTTTCTCTCCACACGCGCTTACGACAACGAGCGCTTTCCTCTGTTAAAAAAGTTCTTCATTTTGTTTAAAAAATACATGTGGGGGGGGGGCAAAAAAGGCCCAAAAAGGCCTGATGAGCGACGTTCACTTGGCTCCTCCCTCTTTTCAACGTGTCAGAGCAAAGAGGGAGGAAGTTTTAAACTGAAACGTGCGCTACAGTCAATGCTGTGTTGGTTGGTTCACAGTGTGTGTGTGTGTGTGTACATGCGTGTGTGTGTGTGTGTGTGTGTATGTGTGTGTGTATGTGTGTGTGTGTACAGACATAAAAAGGATGTGTCATTTTCCAGCTCATGGATGTGTCTCAACATGTTTAAAGGCCCAATTCAGAGTTTTTTTTAAACTAAATTAAATGAGGGCTAATTATTCACATCCACTCTGTAGATCTGGAACTTTATTAACGGACTGTAAACATTACCAGCGTAAACAAATCCATTACAGCCACAAAATACAATTAAAAACTCACTGTTGTCTAGTGTTAAAAACTCACATTTACCTGTTGTCTATGATTAAAAACTCACATTTACCTGTTGTCTATGATTAAAAACTCACATTTACCTGTTGTCTATGGTTTAAAAACTCACATTTACCTGTTGTCTATGATTTAAAACTCACATTTACCTGTTGTCTATGATTAAAAATAAAAACACATTTACTTGTTGTCTATGGTTTAAAAACTCACATTTACCTGTTGTCTATGATTAAAAATAAAAACACATTTACTTGTTGTCTATGGTTTAAAAACTCACATTTACCTGTTGTCTATGATTAAACTCCATTTACCTGTTGTCTATGGTTTAAAAACTCACATTTAATTGTTGTCTATGGTTTAAAAACTCACATTTAATTGTTGTCTATGATTTAAAACTCACATTTACCTGTCGTCTATGGTTAAGAACTCACATTTACCTGTTGTCTATGGTTTAAAAACTCACATTTACCAGTTGTCTATGGTTTAGAAACTCACATATACCGGTTGTCTATGGTTAAAAACTCACATTTACCTGTTGTCTAGTGTTAAAGCCTCACATTTACCTGTTCAGACTACGAATTGGACCTTTAAGATATGTTTAGAATCAAACTCACAGAAGCAACAACACGTGTTGCTTTTTTAAACGGGTGTCGAAAGGTCTCACATAAAATGAACCCGCAGATATGTTGAAAACGACACATTCTTTTTCTGTGTACCGAGTAGAGTGTGTGTAGTGTTTCTGAAGGGGTTAACACCAGTCAGCGATGTGTAGAGTGTGTGTAGTGTTTCTGAAGGGGCTAACACCAGTCAGCGATGTGTAGTGTTTCTGAAGGGGCTAACACCAGTCAGCGATGTGTAGTGTTTCTGCAGGGGCTAACACCAGTCAGCGATGTAGTCAAAGTCCGAGAACAGGGTCTGTTCGTCGTGGTTGAGCGCTCGCGGCTCCCTGGGAGGCGTCAGGATGGGAGCCTCTGAGGTAAACTCCTCGTCGAAGTTGCTGACGTCGTTGGTGCCCTGGATGATCGGGATGAATGGAGGTTTCACCTTCTTGGACAGGAGGCCGTTCCAATCCATGCTCTGAGGAAAGAGAATAAAGAACCATCGGCCGTCAGGACCATTAAAACATCAATATGGATCCAATAAGGCTCCACGGCACTGGTTTCAGGGGGTCAGCACCTGATGTCGTTTGGTTTCTGTAGTAGTTCAGCAGAAACAAAGTGAGTGAGACAAACTAGAGAGACACCTGCAGGACGGGAGGTGAACTAGAGACACCTGCAGGACGGGAGGTAAACTAGAGACACCTGCAGGACGGGAGGTAAACTAGAGACACCTGCAGGATGGGAGGTAAACTAGAGACACCTGCAGGACAGGAGGTAAACTAGAGAGACACCTGCAGGACGGGAGGTAAACTAGAGAGACACCTGCAGGACGGGAGGTAAACTAGAGACACCTGCAGGACGGGAGGTAAACTAGAGACACCTGCAGGACGGGAGGTAAACTAGAGACACCTGCAGGACGGGAGGTAAACTAGAGAGACACCTGCAGGACGGGAGGTAAACTAGAGACACCTGCAGGACGGGAGGTAAACTAGAGACACCTGCAGGACGGGAGGTAAACTAGAGACACCTGCAGGACGGGAGGTAAACTAGAGACACCTGCAGGACGGGAGGTAAACTAGAGAGACACCTGCAGGACGGGAGGTAAACTAGAGACACCTGCAGGACGGGAGGTGAACTAGAGAGACACCTGCAGGACGGGAGGTAAACTAGAGACACCTGCAGGACGGGAGGTAAACTAGAGAGACACCTGCAGGACGGGAGGTAAACTAGAGACACCTGCAGGACGGGAGGTAAACTAGAGACACCTGCAGGACAGGAGGTAAACTAGAGACACCTGCAGGACGGGAGGTAAACTAGAGAGACACCTGCAGGACGGGAGGTAAACTAGAGACACCTGCAGGATGGGAGGTAAACTAGAGACACCTGCAGGACGGGAGGTAAACTAGAGAGACACCTGCAGGACGGGAGGTAAACTAGAGACACACCTGCAGGATGGGAGGTAAACTAGAGACACCTGCAGGACGGGGAGGTAAACTAGAGACACCTGCAGGACGGGGAGGTAAACTAGAGACACCTAAAGGACAGGAGGTAAACTAGAGACACCTGCAGGACGGGGAGGTAAACTAGAGACACCTAAAGGACAGGAGGTAAACTAGAGACACCTGCAGGACGGGGAGGTAAACTAGAGACACCTAAAGGACGGGAGGTAAACTAGAGAGACACCTGCAGGACGGGAGGTAAACTAGAGACACCTGCAGGACAGGAGGTAAACTAGAGACACCTGCAGGACGGGAGGTAAACTAGAGACACCTGCAGGACGGGATGTAAACTAGAGACACCTGCAGGACAGGAGGTAAACTAGAGAGACACCTGCAGGACGGGAGGTAAACTAGAGAGACACCTGCAGGACGGGAGGTAAACTAGAGACACCTGTAGGACGGGAGGTAAACTAGAGACACCTGCAGGACGAGAGGTAAACTAGAGAGACACCTGCAGGACGGGAGGTAAACTAGAGACACCTGCAGGACGGGAGGTAAACTAGAGAGACCTGCAGGACGGGAAGTAAACTAGAGACACCTGCAGGACAGGAGGTAAACTAGAGACACCTGCAGGACAGGAGGTAAACTAGAGACACCTGCAGGACGGGAGGTAAACTAGAGACACCTGCAGGACGGGAGGTAAACTAGAGAGACACCTGCAGGACAGGAGGTAAACTAGAGACACCTGGAGGACGGGAGGTAAACTAGAGAGACACCTGCAGGACAGGAGGTAAACTAGAGACACCTGCAGGACGGGAGGTAAACTAGAGAGACACCTGCAGGACGGGAGGTAAACTAGAGAGACACCTGCAGGACGGGAGGTAAACTAGAGACACCTGCAGGACGGGAGGTAAACTAGAGACACCTGCAGGACGGGAGGTAAACTAGAGACACCTGCAGGACGGGAGGTAAACTAGAGACACCTGCAGGACAGGAGGTAAACTAGAGACACCTGCAGGACGGGAGGTGAACTAGAGACACCTGCAGGATGGGAGGTAAACTAGAGAGACACCTGCAGGATGGGAGGCAAACTAGAGAGACACCTGCAGGACGGGAGGTAAACTAGAGAGACACCTGCAGGATGGGAGGTAAACTAGAGAGACACCTGCAGGACGGGAGGTAAACTAGAGACACCTGCAGGACGGGAGGTAAACTAGAGACACCTGCAGGACGGGAGGTAAACTAGAGACACCTGCAGGACGGGAGGTAAACTAGAGAGACACCTGCAGGACGGGAGGTGAACTAGAGACACACCTGCAGGACGGGAGGTGAACTAGAGACACCTGCATGACGGGAGGTAAACTAGAGACACCTGCAGGACGGGAGGTAAACTAGAGAGACACCTGCAGGACAGGAGGTAAACTAGAGAGACACCTGCAGGACGGGAGGTAAACTAGAGACACCTGCAGGACGGGAGGTAAACTAGAGACACCTGCAGGACGGGAGGTAAACTAGAGACACCTGCAGGACAGGAGGTAAACTAGAGACACCTGCAGGACGGGAGGTTAACTAGAGACACCTGCAGGACGGGAGGTAAACTAGAGACACCTGCAGGACAGGAGGTAAACTAGAGACACCTGCAGGACAGGAGGTAAACTAGAGACACCTGCAGGACGGGAGGTTAACTAGAGACACCTGCAGGACAGGAGGTAAACTAGAGACACCTGCAGGACGGGAGGTAAACTAGAGACACCTGCAGGACGGGAGGTAAACTAGAGAGACACCTGCAGGACGGGAGGTAAACTAGAGAGACACCTGCAGGACAGGAGGTAAACTAGAGACACCTGCAGGACGGGAGGCAAACTAGAGACACCTGCAGGACGGGAGGTAAACTAGAGAGACACCTGCAGGACGGGAGGTAAACTAGAGACACCTGCAGGACGGGAGGTAAACTAGAGACACCTGCAGGATGGGAGGTAAACTAGAGAGACACCTGCAGGACGGGAGGTAAACTAGAGACACCTGCAGGACGGGAGGTAAACTAGAGAGACACCTGCAGGACGGGAGGTAAACTAGAGACACCTGCAGGACGGGAGGTAAACTAGAGACACCTGCAGGACGGGAGGTAAACTAGAGAGACACCTGCAGGACGGGAGGTGAACTAGAGAGACACCTGCAGGACGGGAGGTAAACTAGAGACACCTGCAGGACAGGAGGTAAACTAGAGAGACACCTGCAGGACGGGAGGTAAACTAGAGAGACACCTGCAGGACGGGAGGTAAACTAGAGACACCTGCAAGACGGGAGGTAAACTAGAGAGACACCTGCAGGACGGGAGGTAAACTAGAGACACCTGCAGGACGGGAGGTAAACTAGAGAGACACCTGCAGGACGGGAGGTAAACTAGAGACACCTGCAGGACGGGAGGTAAACTAGAGAGACACCTGCAGGACAGGAGGTAAACTAGAGAGACACCTGCAGGACGGGAGGTAAACTAGAGACACCTGCAAGACGGGAGGTAAACTAGAGAGACACCTGCAGGACGGGAGGTAAACTAGAGACACCTGCAGGACGGGAGGTAAACTAGAGACACCTGCAGGACGGGAGGTAAACTAGAGAGACACCTGCAGGACGGGAGGTAAACTAGAGACACCTGCAGGACGGGAGGTAAACTAGAGAGACACCTGCAGGACGGGAGGTAAACTAGAGACACCTGCAGGACGGGAGGTAAACTAGAGACACCTGCAGGACGGGAGGTAAACTAGAGACACCTGCAGGACAGGAGGTGAACTAGAGAGACACCTGCAGGACGGGAGGTAAACTAGAGACACCTGCAGGACGGGAGGTAAACTAGAGAGACACCTGCAGGACGGGAGGTAAACTAGAGAGACACCTGCAGGACGGGAGGTAAACTAGAGACACCTGCAGGACGGGAGGTAAACTAGAGAGACACCTGCAGGACGGGAGGTAAACTAGAGACACCTGTAGGACGGGAGGTAAACTAGAGACACCTGCAGGACGGGAGGTAAACTAGAGACACCTGCAGGACGGGAGGTAAACTAGAGACACCTGCAGGCCGGGAGGTAAACTAGAGAGACACCTGCAGGACGGGAGGTAAACTAGAGACACCTGCAGGACGGGAGGTAAACTAGAGACACCTGCAGGACGGGAGGTAAACTAGAGACACCTGCAGGACGGGAGGTAAACTAGAGACACCTGCAGGACGGGAGGTAAACTAGAGAGACACCTGCAGGACGGGAGGTAAACTAGAGAGACACCTGCAGGACGGGAGGTGAACTAGAGAGACACCTGCAGGACGGGAGGTAAACTAGAGAGACACCTGCAGGACGGGAGGTAAACTAGAGACACCTGCAGGACGGGAGGTAAACTAGAGACACCTGCAGGACGGGAGGTAAACTAGAGACACCTGCAGGACGAGAGGTAAACTAGAGAGACACCTGCAGGACGGGAGGTAAACTAGAGACACCTGCAGGACAGGAGGTAAACTAGAGAGACACCTGCAGGACGGGAGGTAAACTAGAGACACCTGCAGGACGGGAGGTAAACTAGAGACACCTGCAGGACGGGAGGTAAACTAGAGACACCTGCAGGACGGGAGGTAAACTAGAGACACCTGCAGGACGGGAGGTAAACTAGAGACACCTGCAGGACGGGAGGTAAACTAGAGAGACACCTGCAGGACGGGAGGTAAACTAGAGACACCTGCAGGACGGGAGGTAAACTAGAGACACCTGCAGGACGGGAGGTAAACTAGAGACACCTGCAGGACGAGAGGTAAACTAGAGACACCTGCAGGACAGGAGGTAAACTAGAGAGACACCTGCAGGACGGGAGGTAAACTAGAGAGACACCTGCAGGACGGGAGGTAAACTAGAGACACCTGCAGGACGGGAGGTAAACTAGAGAGACACCTGCAGGACGGGAGGTAAACTAGAGACACCTGCAGGACGGGAGGTAAACTAGAGACACCTGCAGGACGGGAGGTAAACTAGAGACACCTGCAGGACAGGAGGTAAACTAGAGAGACACCTGCAGGACAGGAGGTAAACTAGAGACACTTGCAGGACGGGAGGTAAACTAGAGTCACCTGCAGGACGGGAGGTAAACTAGAGAGACCTGCAGGACGGGAGGTAAACTAGAGAGACCTGCAGGACGGGAGGTAAACTAGAGAGACACCTGCAGGACGGGAGGTAAACTAGAGAGACACCTGCAGGACGGGAGGTAAACTAGAGACGTCTGCAGGACGGGAGGTAAACTAGAGACACCTGCAGGACGGGAGGTAAACTAGAGAGACACCTGCAGGACGGGAGGTAAACTAGAGACACCTGCAGGACGGGAGGTAAACTAGAGACACCTGCAGGACGGGAGGTAAACTAGAGAGACACCTGCAGGACGGGAGGTAAACTAGAGACGTCTGCAGGACGGGAGGTAAACTAGAGACACCTGCAGGACGGGAGGTAAACTAGAGACACCTGCAGGACGGGAGGTAAACTAGAGACACCTGCAGGACGGGAGGTAAACTAGAGACACCTGCAGGACGGGAGGTAAACTAGAGACACCTGCAGGACGGGAGGTAAACTAGAGACACCTGCAGGACGGGAGGTAAACTAGAGAGACACCTGCAGGACGGGAGGTAAACTAGAGACACCTGCAGGACGGGAGGTAAACTAGAGACACCTGCAGGACGGGAGGTAAACTAGAGACACCTGCAGGACGGGAGGTAAACTAGAGACACCTGCAGGACGGGAGGTAAACTAGAGAGACACCTGCAGGACGGGAGGTAAACTAGAGACACCTGCAGGACGGGAGGTAAACTAGAGACACCTGCAGGACAGGAGGTGAACTAGAGAGACACCTGCAGGACGGGAGGTAAACTAGAGACACCTGCAGGACGGGAGGTAAACTAGAGACACCTGCAGGACGGGAGGTAAACTAGAGACACCTGCAGGACGGGAGGTAAACTAGAGACACCTTGTAGTTACACCCCAACAACATACCTAAGAAAAAACGATCTAACATAAATTATAAACACAAAACAAGCAATAAATCCCCACAACCATCTACAGACACTGAAGAAAAACCATTCATTCATTAATTTCACTGCAAACTGATCTGATCAATATATCACCCATACTACATAAAGCATTTACTGACGATCACGGAATTATAAACGACCCCCCCCCCCCCTTTCCTCCGCGCATGATGACGCATAACGTATAGGATCATATACAGTTGAATTTTTTAATATAGCGTGTATCGGGAATAAACGGCAATCGATAATCTATATATGCGTTTATGCCTATAACTAGCGTTCTAGGAATTACTGCAGAAAACGATAAAAACATACTTATATTCTAGAAGGTATTTTTGTATGAATGTTTGAATGAAAAAGTATAACGTTCCTACATCCTGAACGATAGATAATCCATGTTGAATGGGCCATAGTAATATCAATTTAGCAATACAATATAGTAATATAGTCCAAAAACGGTGTATTGTATTGGTATCCTTAAAAAATTGCATTCTGCAAGAAAACAACACGTCTTTTTAGTTTTCTCAAAAAAGTTACGTTTTCAGATAGGAGGTTTTGCTCTTCGGAAACATACATTTACTTAATTTTAAGAGGAAATTCTGAACGTATGCCAGTAAAGGAACGAGTGTGGAGCGTCTATTTACCCAGCATGCAACATTAAGCAACAGGCTGACTAATGACTAACTGACTAATAAAAGAAACCACCTGTAGCACGGCTGTGACTTACTCTAAAGAACAGATGCTTCTTCACCTCCTCTGCATCCCTCTCTCCTGCCCCTAGGCGGCGCTCTGGGCTCCTCCTCAACAGCTGGGGATCGGTACAGAATGAATGAATGAATGAATGAATGAATGAATGAATGAATGAATTGAATGAATGAATTTTTATTCACACACACACACGATACATTTTACATGCGAGTATCCTCATGTGATAACATGTCGCAAATTGTGTGCATGTGCCAGGTCTCCCAAGAAGCTATTTAAAGCTTTTGGAGGGAGCCTGAACACAGATACAAACAGAATATGAACAAACAAAACAATAACAAAATAAACAAAAACAAACAAACAAAAACAAAACATAAAAAAACTACAACGTGGGTAGGTTTACACACCTACCTACTAACTGACATATAACAGAGATACATAATACAGACAATTTTATTCCTAAGTTATAATTTTAATTAGAGATATGATTTTAGCAGTTCCTCTTTCAATGATTTTTTAAAGGTTTTAAAGGTATTAGTCATTTTTAGATTTTCATCAAGCTTGTTCCAGATCTGTGGACCCCTGCATGCTATGCTTAGGCTAGCACAATTTAGCCTTCTCCTCTTGCCAGATATAAGATGCTTGTTTCTTGTGTTGTGGATGTGCAGTGGTTGGCAGACTGGGACAAGCTCAGACAGTCTGTGATTCATGTTGTTGACAACTTGATACATAATTGATGCGTTTTGATGAATGTTAAATTCAGCGAGCCTCAGGAGACCAAAGCGATGGAAAAGAGGCTTTGAGGGCGCTCGATACCCGGACCATGACAGCACTCGTAGTACTTGTAGGCTTTCTAGTTTTTTTAGATGGCTGGGGTATGTGTTGCACCATATGACGTTACAGTAATTAATGAGGGGTTCAAACAGGGTTTTGTATAAAGTGAGAAGGGCAGGCAAGGGAAGAAAATGACGTATTTTGCAGAATAAGCCAACATATTTGGACAGTTTTGTTTGTAGGTATTTTATGTGGCATTTGAAGTTGAGTGACTCATCGATGATGACCCCCAGGAATTTTGTGGACGCCACTCTTGACAGCTCCTTTTCATTTATTTTTATGCACATGTGATGTGTGTGCATCCGATTTGAGTGGAAGACAATAAAGTTTGTTTTGCTGAGATTTAGTGATAACTTGTTGCATTTGAACCAGGTGTCCACTTTTTGTAGTTCTGTATTGAGTAGATCTTGTAGCTTGAGTGGATTTTTATGTGACAGAAACAAATTAGTGTCATCAGCGAATATAACTTTGTGCAGAAGTACAGATGAGTTGACAAAGTCATTTATATAGAGAATAAATAGTAAAGGCCCTAGAATTGTCCCCTGGGGGACCCCATATTTGATGTCAATTTTTATTGATTTGTGATTTTTTATATCGATGTACTGTTGCCTACCATGTAAATAGCTACTGAACCAGTTGAGAGCCAGACCCCTTATGCCATAATGGTGTAGTTTCCCAAGTAGAATGGTGAAGTCAATGGTGTCAAAAGCCTTTGATAGATCCAGGAAAACGCCCACTCCACAATCACCCTGATCAATGGCATCATGTATTTTTTCTATTAGGTCTAATATTGCCATGTTTGTAGTTCTTTTTTTCCTGAAGCCGTATTGTGAATTGGTGAGTATATCTAGCTTGGTGGTGTATTCGCTTAATCTATTGTACACAACTCTCTCATAGACTTTGGATAGAGCTGGTAATACGGATATTGGACGGTAATTATTAATACTATTTTTGTCACCTGATTTATATATGGGTATTATTCTTCCAATTTTGATGTTTTTTGGCACCACACCATGTAGTAAGGACAAATTAATACAGTGAGCGAGTGGTCTGACTATAATATTGGCTATGGCTATTAGGATTTTGCTGCATATTCCATCAGCACCGGCTGTGCGAGTGTCCTTCATCTTCATGATAATGTTGAATAGTTCATCATGGTCAGCAGACAGTACAAGCAATTAGGGACAATATCACGTTTAATACATCACGGTAAAAACAAACAAACGGAAAACCATATTGTGATATCAGCTACATTGCACTTGTAGAGGGTGCCAGTGTCTCCTTAGACCCCATTCTAGTACTTACCAATCTCAGTTTAGTACACGTCTCTATGAAATACATTGATGCTTAGTAATATGTATAGTGTCTTTATTTTCTAGCTACTTATGCTTAACGTATTGATAGGTGCATACTATCTGTATTCTCCACGTTGCTGAAACTATGTCCTGTAATGTACTGACTGGAGAAGCTGCTTTTCAAGCCCCTGGTGGGTTTTTAGACAATTCTCCTTCACATTCCTCTGCTTTATATAATGTATCTCTTACAAACAAACAAACAGTTTGTATGCAATACCATCTCTGGTAACGCAAACGTCTTAACAAACCTGACATTATATCATATCATATTGTGACAAAAAGCATATTATCCCATTCCCAACACCATGCTAAACTACCACAACTACCTCTCTGGTAATCACTAAACCTTACACCAGGGGTCGGCAATAGGTGGCCCGCGGGCCGACATTGGCCCGCCAGCAATCATTTCTGGCCCGTCAGTTTATTTTGAGAATATGATATTTATTTTACGCGCAGGAAATATTCACTCGTGACGCCAGAGTGTCTTTGTGAAGCTGTATCTATCTATTCCTCATATCTATGTCTGTCACTATAGCCAATTGAAATGCTAGAAATGATCACGTGGACTGGGAGAACCAATGGAATAGTCCCACCGGGCCGCGTGTATATTTTCCCTAACGCACTTTCACTTCCGCGTTCGAGATGCGAGCGAGCAAAAATGTGTAAAAAAAAAAAAAAAAAAAAAAAAACTTCTTTGGATAGCTTCTTTGCAACGGGGAAATACCAACTGAGGAGCCAGAAGAGGAGCCTACGACCTCCAAGACACATAAAGCTTCCTTTAATAAACAGGAGTCATACTTAAAATACGGGTTTATCGCAACAGGTCGGTGATTCTTGTGTGCCGACGTCCTCTCTGCATAATATGTGGCGACAAGATAGCAAACGACTCGAGGCAATGATGACAACTGTGTTCAAGTTGGCAGATAAAGTAGCTGCATTCAACGCCAATCTGGAATTGGAGGGCGGCGAGTGGATATTTGACCTGTTTCAAACATTAGCAGGGATTTTGGAGGACTGAACAAGCCCAGGGCAGTTATGGTGAGTCGTGTTTTCATGCATTCTGACCTGCTGTTCATGTGTTACTTATGCACCCACCGCGGTGATCTGCAACAGCTGATCTGCTGTTCATGAATGAATGAATGAATGAAAACTTTATTTAACAGATTGCAGAATGGGTACAATACAGTACGGCTCAATACACACAATTGTTAAGGGGATGCAGACCAGAGAAAAACGTTTGTCTTGTTTACATCAGGGTCCCCCATTTGCGAGTGCATCATGCTTGCTTATGCCTGTATTTTTTACTGTTGTGAAGCACTTTGAACTGCAACCTCTGTATGAAAAGTGCTATACAAATAAAGTTATTATTATTATTATTATTATTATTATTATTATTATTATTATTATTATTATTATTATTATTATTATTATTATGTGTATGCACCCGCCGCGGTGCTGCATTTTTCACTATCATTATATTAAATTAGCCATTGTTTTTGGTGTTGGCCCGCCATTCAATGGCTTGGGGAAAATTTGGCCCGTGGCCAGACCTAATTGCCGACCCCTGCCTTACACCATGTTAGTTTTGTCAACGCTAACACATATTGGGCTGGAACTGCTGTAAACCGGTAAGAATCGATAATTTAATCAATAACAACTCTAAATGTAAACAGTTTAGTTTTTATTGTTTAATATTTCACTGATTCTTGAGAGTCGGGACAAAACATGTCCTACATAGAAAAGTCTAATTTATATAAAAAATAAAGAAATTAATAATGATTGACTCACAAAGTTCAATCTAAAGGTATTGTGTATACTGATGTTATGTTTTAGCACATATATTTGTTTTTTGGGGGATATTTGTTTAAATGTATAATCTGTGGTTAGAAGCTCCCATGTTAATTTCCTTGTCCTCAGCAAGGGTCACATTATTGACCAGCCCAAAAAAGCTTGAAAAACCTCTCCACTTGTGAAAACATAAATATCAAATCAAGGATAAGGGTTATAAATGTATAAAACAATGCATGCCATGAAACTCAAATAATATTTTCCATAGAAATCTGCCTATCAAAGTTGTGTCCTCAGTTTATGTCAACTCCGTCAGACTTTTTCATAAACCTAATTAAATCAGGCAATAGCATGGCCAGTTCTATCCCTGAGGACCCCTTTTCCTTTCCCTGCCTGTGGTGAATGCAACACTACCACACATGGTCTGGTAAATTTGATACGTTTTGATATTTTAGACAAACAATGTCAATATTCCTATGGTCACAGCTGGAACATGTCAACACCATCTCTCCGTTATTATACTTTTAAAAAACAATAGTGGATTGAATTCAAGTGTTTCAGTGAGATTATTAAGACAGCTAGCAACTGCCAAAAAACTAGCTAGCTGCAGTGCACAATACAGGCTTGGAGGGAAAATGTGTGCCTTTTTGTCAACTCCGTCAGACATCAACTCCGTCAGATTTTGTGTCTGACGGAGTTGACGTGTAAGCTGACGGAGTTGACAAATCCATCAATAACCCCATAATATGCTATTATTATACTATTTTTGAACATGGTAAAGGATTTAAATGTTATTTCAGAGTTGTATCTGCACAGAAGTGTGCATATAATAGCATGCATTACAATACACTTCTGACTTTTAGAGCATGGGCAGGCTGTGGTCTGCTTATTGAATAATTGTCTTACTTTCCCAGCACATGTGTTAATACATAAATATAAATAGATCACTTGTCTACGTGGTTGATTGATTGATGTAAAATTTCATAACCCAGTAGGGATACAAGACAGAAGAAAACAGTTATTCTTGTTCTTATACTGTTTACTTAGATCATCAGAGAAAAGGTGAACGGTGGTAAACTGTGGATATTTCATCTTAATATCTTTATAATAATTCTTAATATAGGACTGGTCCATGTGTGTCTACTGTAGATTGCTACATCATCCTTTATCTGACTCTTTCCATCCATAGTGTAATACATTATGGTATGGAGTGATCAACAGGATAATATTTTGCTAGTCAGTTGTCTCAATCTTATCAGTTGTCACAAGTGTAGAGTTCAAGAAAAATCAGGATCAGATAAAAATCAGATCAGGATATTCTAGATAACAATGCCAGACAGTGCAGGGAGTCTCTCAGACAGGAAAAGCAACGAAGTAAAATGCGAAAAAGGCATTCAAGAGAAATAAAAACTATGAAAGAGAATATTACAAATGTAACAAAGCAACGAAACAACCTGATAAAAACAATAATGCGCAGAAAAAGGCTACAAATACATCACCACTGGACTCTCCAGGCACAGAAACAAAGAAGATGCTATCAGGAAGCAAAGTAAGGAATCCGAAAATCCAAAAGACCCTTCTATTCCACAACATCCCCAGAAGAGAGCTGAAGACAAACAAACTCCTGGCCCACGGCGCCAAAAACCAGCACTGAGTGTGTCATCAGGCACGATTCTTAAAAAGTATCGTCTTCTTCAACAAATGAAAGAGTTTGGGTTAACCTACAAGTTAATGAGAGAAAAGGAGCAGCCTCAGAAAAAGCCAACATTAATACAGGGTATAACACAGACTGTTCAGGATTTCTTCCTGAACTCTACACGTGTGACAACGGATAAGACTGACACAATCACCAGGAACAAGATCAAGCGGCACATAATGATCCTGCTAGACTCCATGCTCAACCTCCACACCAGATTAAGAACCACTGTAAAGCTGAGCTATTCTTCATTCTGTGCTCTGAGGCCCTTCTATGTCACAGCACCAAAAGCATCTGATCGGAAGACATGTCTGTGTCAAATACATGAAAATGCATGCTTAATGCTCGAGGTCCTTAAAATGTCTGGTGTTGTGAAGTCAAACAAACTGGATGACAGTTTTCAATTAGTTTGTTGCTCTCCAGCAAGTGAGGCCTGCCTTCTTCGCGCCTGTTCACAATGTCTAAACAAAGGTACAGTTACAACCCAAGAGCAAGACAAAATCGATGTTCAATGGAGGCAGTGGGAGAGAGTTCAAGAAGACACATGCAATGGGATCGACATGAACACTAAGCTCGTCGAACACCGAGGCAGCCTTTCATTGCTCATCAAACTCTATGAGCAAAAACTCAGAAAGGAAACCACAACACATGTGTGTTCATTGCGAAACCAGTCAAAAGAATACAGCAACACAATTGAGTCCTGTGATGAGAGTACAGCAATCGTCCATGTTGACTTTTCAGAATCCTGGAAATTCAAATATAAAGCTGAAGTTCAGGCCTGCCATTTCGGACAAAATCTGCCACAGATAACACTCCATACCAGAATGTATTACACTAAGGGTGGAAAGGCAGGTTTTGCACACTGTCAGAGTCAAAGAGACAGGATGCTGCAGCAATCTGGACACAAATGGATCCAGTCCTAAAAGATATCAAGACAAAATATCCACAGGTTACCACCGTGCACTTTTGGTCTGATGGTCCAAGCAAACAAGAACAAGAAGAACTTTTTTCTTCTGTCTGGTATCCCACCTACACTGGGGTTTGAAAGGACAACGTGGAACTTCTTCCCCACTTCTCATGGTAAGGGCGCACCAGACGGCATTGGCGGAACAGTAAAAAGAACAGCTGACAACCTGGTCCTGAGAGGAAATTATGTGACGGATGGACACATATTCTTCAAAAAGGTCTCAAACAGTCTGAATGGTGTTCAGCTGTATCATATTGTGGAAGAAGACATGCAAAGATACGACACACTTCTCATGAATCCTCTCAAACCGGTTCCCTCAACAAGACAAATACACCAGATCATCGCACATAAGGACAGGATCCACAACAGACAACTATCCTGCTTTTGCAGCGAGATGTTGGATTGCCAGTGCTTCTGCCCAGCTACCTCCTATTACCATGGCAACCCACGAGAACAGCAGAGTGATACACGGATGGCAAGGAAGAAGAGACCTCTGGCCATGTTGTGGGAGGAGATGGAAAATGAGATGGAAGAGGGTATGGAGATGGAAGATGTAATGGAGGAGTTGGACGAAGAACCTTTGAAAGGTCCTGAGGGTACGGTGACAGTAACGACTGTTAGCAGCCTTAGTAATGGAGACTGGTTAGCAGTAGTATATGATGACCACTGGTGGCTAGCCAAGACCATCGATGTGGATAATGAGCAACAAGATGTGAAAGTGGAATTTCTGCATCCCCATGGTCCAACAGAAATGTGGTTCAGCCCAAATGTGGCAAGAAGGATGTCTGTTTCTGCCCAGTTCAAGACATCATAGTGAAACTAATCAGAAATGCAGAAGGAAAGGAAGAGGAGAAGTGGGTGAGAAAGTGGAGATCAGGAAGTGGTGTAGAGGAGGTAGATGAAAACAGGGACGAGAAGAAGGGGTCCTGTTCTCCATTACTGTTTTTGTTGTTGGAAACGGTGCATTTTGTAATAGTTGGAAACAGTGTATGTAAAGTTTGTTGTTTATTACAATTGAGTTAACAAAATGTTCAGTATAAGACAAGGAGTTATTAGTTCTTATTATTGTCACTTCCATCTGTTTAAAAAATTGAGCAGAGATGCAAATCCAATTTTGTCAACTCCGTCAGTTTCTCGTCAACACCGTCAGATCATTGTCAACACCGTCAGATATTAATTTTTGTTAATCTTGGGGAAAATACAAATTCCTTCTTCAGTTTATGTTGTTTAAGTAATAAAGGAGCATTAGATCTTCATCCTCTTGTGTCTTATTTACTTAATGATATTTTTTTTATCATATCAAAATTAAAAACAAAGTTTGAAAATGCTAATATTTCTAACTCTGGGTTTTCAGAATAGTGTGAAATTACACCTGAGGTTTATATATTATATTTTATTGCATACCAGAGTAACTAAACACTATTACAACATACTTCAGAACTTTAGATTCTTGTTGGACTGGAATAATTAGAATTATATACTTTTTTGTGTGTCTGACGGAGTTAACACAAATCAAGTTTCAAAGGGAAACATGTGAATTTGTTGAAAATGTTTTTCTATGTAGAGCTCGCACCTTTCTCTACATGAATATATAACTCTAATTAATATAGTGTGCATTCTCAAAATATAATATTTAAAAAGTGTTTTGTCCCGACTCTCAAGAATCAGTGATTTGTTACATTTTTGTTTTGTTTTTATTAGTTTTAGTTGAATTTGTTCATTATAATATGGAGGGTATTTGTCAAGATTTCAAAAGTTCAGAATAGGTATTGCGTACAAACGCATCACTTTGTGAAGGTAATATAGCCCAGTCCCAATAAATACTGTACAAGCACCAATGACTCCTCATGCGAATTGAAAATTACTAAAACATTATTATATAATTATAAATAGAGATGTTATGTATGTTTGTATTTAATCTTCGTTTGTTTTCCAAGTACACAATATAGTTTCAGTTTGTTTGAGTATTTTTTTCCTCTAAAGTGGTTTATCTTTATTTAACAGTCGTTTTATGTTTTAGTTTAGTTGTAGTTGATATAACTTGGTTCTGCAGTGGAGAAGCTAAACAGTGGAGAAGCTAAACAGTGGAGAAGCTGAACACAGTGGAGAAGCTAAACACAGTGGAGAAGCTAAACAGTGGAGAAGCTAAACAGTGGAGAAGCTAAACACAGTGGAGAAGCTAAACACAGTGGAGAAGCTAAACAGTGGAGAAGCTAAACAGTGGAGAAGCTGAACACAGTGGAGAAGCTGAACACAGTGGAGAAGCTGAACACAGTGGAGAAGCTAAACAGTGGAGAAGCTAAACAGTGGAGAAGCTGAACACAGTGGAGAAGCTAAACACAGTGGAGAAGCTGAACACAGTGGAGAAGCTGAACACAGTGGAGAAGCTGAACACAGTGGAGAAGCTAAACACAGCGGAGAAGCTAAACACAGTGGAGAAGCTGAACACAGTGGAGAAGCTAAACACAGTGGAGAAGCTGAACACAGTGGAGAAGCTGAACACAGTGGAGAAGCTAAACACAGTAGAGAAGCTAAACACAGTGGAGAAGCTAAACACAGTGGAGAAGCTAAACACAGTGGAGAAGCTAAACGAGAAGCTGAACACAGTGGAGAAGCTGAACACAGTGGAGAAGCTGAACACAGTGGAGAAGCTGAACACAGTGGAGAAGCTAAACACAGTGGAGAAGCTAAACGAGAAGCTGAACACAGTGGAGAAGCTAAACACAGTGGAGAAGCTAAACACAGTGGAGAAGCTAAACGAGAAGCTGAACACAGTGGAGAAGCTGAACACAGTGGAGAAGCTGAACGAGAAGCTAAACACAGTGGGGAAGCTAAACGCAGTAGAGAAGCTGAACACAGTGGAGAAGCTGAACACAGTGGAGAAGCTAAACGAGAAGCTGAACACAGTGGAGAAGCTGAACACAGTGGAGAAGCTAAACACAGTGGAGAAGCTAAACGCAGTGGGGAAGCTAAACGCAGTAGAGAAGCTGAAAACAGTGGAGAAGCTAAACGAGAAGCTAAACACAGTGGAGAAGCTGAACAGAGTGGAGAAGCTAAACAGTGGAGAAGCTGAACACAGTGGAGAAGCTAAACGCAGTAGAGAAGCTGAACACAGTGGAGAAGCTGAACACAGTGGAGAAGCTGAACACAGTGGAGAAGCTAAACACAGTGGAGAAGCTGAACACAGTGGAGAAGCTGAACACAGTGGAGAAGCTAAACGCAGTGGAGAAGCTGAACACAGTGGAGAAGCTAAACGCAGTGGAGAAGCTAAACGCAGTGGGGAAGCTAAACACAGTAGAGAAGCTGAACACAGTGGAGAAGCTAAACACAGTGGAGAAGCTGAACACAGTGGAGAAGCTAAACGCAGTGGAGAAGCTAAACGCAGTGGAGAAGCTAAACGCAGTGGGAGCGGCTGCTAACTCACCCGTCTCATGATGGAAATGGCTTCGGTGGACAGGAACCTGGGATAGCGCACTTCATCGTTTACAATGCTGTCAAACACCTCCTCCTCATCGTCACCGGGGAACGGAGACTGACGACACAGACGAGCAGAACATTTAATAATGTATACAGTAAATGACATTTATACACTACATGACATCATGAATTAAATATTTAACAATTTATACACAAAATTACATCAGTTATTAAATATGTAATAATTTATACACTAACATCATGAATGACCTTACAGAGTTATGCTGCTAAAAATACAAGAGAATAGTTTATATAAGTAAAATAAATTTTGTTTGAGTAAACTGTATGTTTAACCTCTTAAGCCCTAGCCATATTTTCAGAAAATTCACCTAAAAGTACATACCCAAGTAAATGGAAGATTGCTCCACTTCTACAAGGTCCATTTGCATGTTATCTAGGGACATCTATGGACCTCAGGGAATGTATTCCCAGTGTCAGAAATATTGTGTCTGTTACTATGCTTGAGTAAATTGTAATGAACCAAAGGAGAATATAAAAACAATTATATTTTAAAATGTTCTTCATATTTGACGATGAATAACACCATGCTAACATTGACCAGACGTGAACAATTGCCACTGAGCTCATTCAGCACCTTCTTCTTCATGTATTCATATAACACTTAAAATCATTGGTAAACAAACATAGTGCTGAAAATATACACTTTGGCTACTGTTTTGATAGGGTTAGGGTCTTTACGCTTGGCTACATTTGAAAAAAAAATAACGCTACATTAATTAATACGGACTGTATTGATCTATTTATGGCGTGAAATTATTGTCTGTCCGGTACCGGACCGCGCAGGCTTAAGGGGTTAAAGAGGGAGATAACTGAACAAGCCACTTACCTCCCCGACCAGCATCTCGAATATGAGGACTCCCAGGCCCCACCAGTCCACAGCGCGCGTGTATGACGTCTCCGTCAGGACCTCTGGCGCCAGGAACTCTGGCGTCCCACAGAACGTACTGGTACGATCCCTGAAACCCATTCCTGATGGGAACAGACATTTAGGTCCAACATATGAATCCCATTTCTGATAGGAACAAACATTTAGGTCCAACATATAAAACATATTCCTGATCGGAACAAACATTTAGGTCCAACATAGGAAACATATTCCTGATAGGAACAAACATTTAGGTCCAACATAATAATAATAATGACTTGGATTTATATAGCGCTCTTCATGACACCCAGAGCGCTTCACAGAGTCCATTATTCGTTCATACACCGTCATACCGGTGGTGGTAAGCTACAATTGCAGCCAGAGCTGCCCTGAGGCAGACTCACGGAAGCGTGGCGAATAATCATCGCCTACGGCCCCTCCGACCACCACCAACATTCATTCACATGCATACACAATCATACGAGGCAAGTAGGTTAAGTGTCTTGCCCAAGGACACAACGGCGATGGGATGGATATGGGCTTGAGCGGGATTCGAACCACCAACCCTTCGATCATTGGACGACCCGCTCTACCCCTGAGCCAAAGCCGCACCACATAGGAAACATATTCCTGATAGGAACAAACATTTAGGTCCAGCATAGGAAACATTCCTGATAGGAACAAACATTTAGGTCCAGCATAGGAAACATTCCTGATAGGAACAAACATTTAGGTCCAACATAGGAAACATATTCCTGATAAGAACAAACATTTAGGTCCAACATATAAAACATATTCCTGATAGGAACAAACATTTAGGTCCAACATATAAAACATATTCCTGATAGGAACAAACATTTAGGTCCAACATATAAAACATATTCTTGATAGGAACAAACTGGTGCCCAGAATTGATATCCTTGTGAATATCAGAACTGGAGTTTTAAAGCAGTAGAGCAGAACGTTTAATTTGTAAGATGTGACTGTTGAGTCACTGTGCACTGTCTCACCCTCTTTGCAAAGCCCAAAGTCAGCGATCTTCACGTAGCCCTCTGTGTCCAACAGCAGGTTATCCAGCTTCAGATCTCTACAAGTCACAAGAAAACAGCGTCAGATCTCTACAAGTCACAAGAAAACAGCTTCAGATCTCTACAAGTCACAAGAAAACAGCTTCAGATCTCTACAAGTCACAAGAAAACAACAGCAGGTTATCCAGTGTCAGATCTCTACAAGTCACAAGAAAACAGCGTCAGATCTCTACAAGTCACAAGAAAACAGCTTCAGATCTCTACAAGTCACAAGAAAACAGCTTCAGATCTCTACAAGTCACAAGAAAACAGCGTCAGATCTCTACAAGTCACAAGAAAACAGCTTCAGATCTCTACAAGTCACAAGAAAACAGCGTCAGATCTCTACAAGTCACAAGAAAACAGCTTCAGATCTCTACAAGTCACAAGAAAACAACAGCAGGTTATCCAGTGTCAGATCTCTACAAGTCACAAGAAAACAGCGTCAGATCTCTACAAGTCACAAGAAAACAGCGTCAGATCTCTACAAGTCACAAGAAAACAGCGTCAGATCTCTACAAGTCACAAGAAAACAGCTTCAGATCTCTACAAGTCACAAGAAAACAGCTTCAGATCGCTACAAGTCACAAGAAAACAGCGTCAGATCTCTACAAGTCACAAGAAAACAACAGCAGGTTATCCAGCATCAGATCTCTGAAAGTTACAAGACAACTCCACACTATCCTGAGAATTCGATGTCCAGAGTGAATTCAACATGTTACCATCACAATTTCTCACCTGTACACAATCTTATGGTCATGTAGGAACTGGAGTCCCAATACAACACAAGCTGCATAGAATCTGCAAAGAGACAGAACAACACATGAGCCACAGTCAAGACCAGCGTAACAGTAGGGGGTAGGAGGAACGGCGGGCCGTCACGCGCTCGTCTGCCGGCTCCGGGCTGCTTTTTTGGCCGATCATCCAATACACTGTTCGAAAGTTTCATTTGCCGCCTTTCGATCGCCCACCACACTCAACCAATTGCGGGCTTCGGGGTCTCGAGTTACAAGACGATATATATCCGGCGAGCGTCATTTGACAGGCCTCTCCGTCAAGTGACCACATCCGACTGTAACCGCTGATGGCGAAAAGGATTGACCACCGTTGTAGCCAAGAAGCGTCTGCTCCGAAAGCGATCCCAGACGGGCGGGTGAGAGTGGTGGGGGAAGTTGACGAAGAAGTCCTTTGTCCTGACTCAAGCGTCAGATTGAAAGGAAGTGGACGGCCATTTTGGATAATCATGCTGTATTTTTACCGGTACACACATTACAAAAACTTTTCTCAAACACTCATTTTCCGTGGGGGTCTTACAGGTCAAAATTTATAAAAATCCCACATGCTTGATGTTTGACAACGCTTTTTTTTTTAATGTGTGTACCGGTAAAAATTCTGCGTGATTATCCAAAATGGCCATCCACTTCAATTCATTCAGACGCTTGAGTCAGGACAAAGGACTTCTTCGTCACCTTGCCCCACTCTCACCCGCCAAGTCTGGGATCGCTTACGGAGCAGACGCTCCTTGGCTACAATGGTGGTCAATCATTTTCGCCATCAGCGGTGATTGGTCAGTTCAGGACCGTTTACAGCCGGATGTGGTCACTTGACGGAGCGGCCTGTCAAATGGCGCTCGCCGGATGTTTCGTCTTGTAACTCGAGACCCGAAGGTTGAGTGTTGTGGCGATCAAAAGGCGGCAAATTGAACTTTCGAACAGTGTATTGGATGATTGGCGAAAAATTCAGCCCGGAGCCGGCAGACGAGCGCAAAGTGCCACGAGTGTGTGATGGCCCGCTGCCGGGCCGTCCGATGTTTAAGATGTTGAACAGTAGGGGGAAGGAGGAGCAAGTTAACAAGTTACTAACGGAGCTCAGGTTCTGGTACTAATAGAGCTGAGGTTCTGGTACTAATGGAGCTGAGGTTCTGGTACTAATGGAGCTGAGGTTCTGGTGTAATAGAGCTGAGGTTCTGCTACTAATAGAGCTGAGGTTCTGGTGTAATAGAGCTGAGGTTCTGGTACTAATATAGCTGATGTTCTGGTACTAATAGAGCTGAGGTTCTGGTACTAATGGAGCTGATGTTCTGGTACTAATAGAGCTGAGGTTCTGGTACTAATAGAGCTGAGGTTCTGGTACTAATATAGCTGATGTTCTGGTGTAATAGAGCTGATGTTCTGGTACTAATAGAGCTGAGGTTCTGGTACTAATAGAGCTGATGTTCTGGTGTAATAGAGCTGAGGTTCTGGTACTAATGGAGCTGAGGTTCTGGTACTAATAGAGCTGATGTTCTGGTATAATAGAGCTGAGGTTCTGGTACTAATAGAGCTGATGTTCTGGTACTAATAGAGCTGAGGTTCTGGTACTAATAGAGCTGAGGTTCTGGTACTAATAGAGCTGAGGTTCTGGTACTAATGGAGCTGAGGTTCTGGTACTAATAGAGCTGAGGTTCTGGTACTAATGGAGCTGAGGTTCTGGTACTAATGGAGCTGAGGTTCTGGTACTAATAGAGCTGAGGTTCTGGTACTAATGGAGCTGAGGTTCTGGTACTAATAGAGCTGAGGTTCTGGTACTAATAGAGCTGAGGTTCTGGTACTAATAGAGCTGAGGTTCTGGTACTAATATAGCTGAGGTTCTGGTACTAATGGAGCTGAGGTTCTGGTACTAATAGAGCTGAGGTTCTGGTACTAATAGAGCTGAGGTTCTGGTACTAATAGAGCTGAGGTTCTGGTACTAATATAGCTGAGGTTCTGGTACTAATGGAGCTGAGGTTCTGGTACTAATATAGCTGATGTTCTGGTGTAATAGAGCTGATGTTCTGGTACTAATAGAGCTGAGGTTCTGGTACTAATAGAGCTGATGTTCTGGTGTAATAGAGCTGAGGTTCTGGTACTAATGGAGCTGAGGTTCTGGTACTAATAGAGCTGATGTTCTGGTATAATAGAGCTGAGGTTCTGGTACTAATAGAGCTGATGTTCTGGTACTAATAGAGCTGAGGTTCTGGTACTAATAGAGCTGAGGTTCTGGTACTAATAGAGCTGAGGTTCTGGTACTAATGGAGCTGAGGTTCTGGTACTAATAGAGCTGAGGTTCTGGTACTAATGGAGCTGAGGTTCTGGTACTAATGGAGCTGAGGTTCTGGTACTAATAGAGCTGAGGTTCTGGTACTAATGGAGCTGAGGTTCTGGTACTAATGGAGCTGAGGTTCTGGTACTAATAGAGCTGAGGTTCTGGTACTAATAGAGCTGAGGTTCTGGTACTAATAGAGCTGAGGTTCTGGTACTAATATAGCTGAGGTTCTGGTACTAATGGAGCTGAGGTTCTGGTACTAATAGAGCTGAGGTTCTGGTACTAATAGAGCTGAGGTTCTGGTACTAATAGAGCTGAGGTTCTGGTACTAATAGAGCTGAGGTTCTGGTACTAATGGAGCTGAGGTTCTGGTACTAATAGAGCTGAGGTTCTGGTACTAATAGAGCTGAGGTTCTGGTACTAATAGAGCTGAGGTTCTGGTACTAATAGAGCTGAGGGTCTGGTACTAATGGAGCTGAGGTTCTGGTACTAATAGAGCTGAGGTTCTGGTACTAATAGAGCTGAGGTTCTGGTACTAATAGAGCTGAGGTTCTGGTACTAATAGAGCTGAGGGTCTGGTACTAATAGAGCTGAGGTTCTGGTACTAATGGAGCTGAGGTTCTGGTACTAATAGAGCTGAGGTTCTGGTACTAATAGAGCTGAGGTTCTGGTACTAATAGAGCTGAGGTTCTGGTACTAATAGAGCTGAGGTTCTGGTACTAATGGAGCTGAGGTTCTGGTACTAATAGAGCTGAGGTTCTGGTACTAATAGAGCTGAGGTTCTGGTACTAATGGAGCTGAGGTTCTGGTACTAATAGAGCTGAGGTTCTGGTACTAATATAGCTGAGGTTCTGGTACTAATAGAGCTGAGGTTCTGGTACTAAGAGAGCTGAGGTTCTGGTACTAATGGAGCTGATGTTCTGGTACTAATAGAGCTGAGGTTCTGGTACTAATAGAGCTGATGTTCTGGTACTAATAGAGCTGATGTTCTGGTACTAATAGAGCTGAGGTTCTGGTACTAATAGAGCTGAGGTTCTGGTACTAATAGAGCTGAGGTTCTGGTACTAATAGAGCTGAGGTTCTGGTACTAATAGAGCTGAGGTTCTGGTACTAATGGAGCTGAGGTTCTGGTACTAATAGAGCTGAGGTTCTGGTACTAATGGAGCTGAGGTTCTGGTACTAATAGAGCTGAGGTTCTGGTACTAATATAGCTGAGGTTCTGGTACTAATAGAGCTCAGGTTCTGGTACTAATAGAGCTGAGGTTCTGGTAATACTAGAGCTGAGGTTCTGGTACTAATAGAGCTGAGGTTCTGGTACTAATGGAGCTAATGTTCTGGTACTAATAGAGCTGAGGTTCTGGTACTAATAGAGCTGATGTTCTGGTACTAATAGAGCTGATGTTCTGGTACTAATAGAGCTGAGGTTCTGGTACTAATAGAGCTGAGGTTCTGGTACTAATAGAGCTGAGGTTCTGGTACTAATAGAGCTGATGTTCTGGTACTAATAGAGCTGAGGTTCTGGTACTAATAGAGCTGAGGTTCTGGTACTAATAGAGCTGAGGTTCTGGTACTAATAGAGCTGAGGTTCTGGTACTAATAGAGCTGAGGTTCTGGTACTAATAGAGCTGAGGTTCTGGTACTAATAGAGCTGAGGTTCTGGTACTAATGGAGCTCAGGTTCTGGTACTAATAGAGCTGAGGTTCTGGTACTAATGGAGCTGATGTTCTGGTACTAATGGAGCTGATGTTCTGGTACTAATAGAGCTGAGGTTCTGGTACTAATAGAGCTGAGGTTCTGGTACTAATAGAGCTGAGGTTCTGGTACTAATAGAGCTGAGGTTCTGGTACTAATAGAGCTGAGGTTCTGGTACTAATAGAGCTGAGGTTCTGGTACTAATAGAGCTGAGGTTCTGGTACTAATGGAACTGAGGTTCTGGTACTAATAGAGCTGATGTTCTGGTACTAATAGAGCTGAGGTTCTGGTACTAATAGAGCTGAGGTTCTGGTACTAATAGAGCTGAGGTTCTGGTACTAATAGAGCTGATGTTCTGGTACTAATAGAGCTGATGTTCTGGTACTAATAGAGCTGAGGTTCTGGTACTAATAGAGCTGAGGTTCTGGTACTAATAGAGCTGATGTTCTGGTACTAATAGAGCTGATGTTCTGGTACTACCAGAATAGAGCTGAGGTTCTGGTACTAATAGAGCTGAGGTTCTGGTAATAGAGCTGAGGTTCTGGTACTAATAGAGCTGAGGTTCTGGTACTAATAGAGCTGAGGTTCTGGTACTAATGGAACTGAGGTTCTGGTACTAATAGAGCTGATGTTCTGGTACTAATAGAGCTGAGGTTCTGGTACTAATAGAGCTGATGTTCTGATACTAATAGAGCTGAGGTTCTGGTACTAATAGAGCTGAGGTTCTGGTACTAATAGAGCTGAGGTTCTGGTACTAATAGAGCTGATGTTCTGGTACTAATAGAGCTGAGGTTCTGGTACTAATAGAGCTGATGTTCTGGTACTAATAGAGCTGAGGTTCTGGTACTAATAGAGCTGAGGTTCTGGTACTAATAGAGCTGAGGTTCTGGTACTAATAGAGCTGAGGTTCTGGTACTAATAGAGCTGAGGTTCTGGTACTAATAGAGCTGAGGTTCTGGTACTAATAGAGCTGATGTTCTGGTACTAATAGAGCTGAGGTTCTGGTACTAATAGAGCTGATGTTCTGGTACTAATAGAGCTGATGTTCTGGTACTAATAGAGCTGAGGTTCTGGTACTAATAGAGCTGAGGTTCTGGTACTAATAGAGCTGAGGTTCTGGTACTAATGGAGCTCAGGTTCTGGTACTAATAGAGCTGAGGTTCTGGTACTAATGGAGCTGATGTTCTGGTACTAATGGAGCTGATGTTCTGGTACTAATAGAGCTGAGGTTCTGGTACTAATAGAGCTGAGGTTCTGGTACTAATAGAGCTGAGGTTCTGGTACTAATAGAGCTGAGGTTCTGGTACTAATAGAGCTGAGGTTCTGGTACTAATAGAGCTGAGGTTCTGGTACTAATGGAACTGAGGTTCTGGTACTAATAGAGCTGATGTTCTGGTACTAATAGAGCTGAGGTTCTGGTACTAATAGAGCTGAGGTTCTGGTACTAATAGAGCTGAGGTTCTGGTACTAATAGAGCTGATGTTCTGGTACTAATAGAGCTGATGTTCTGGTACTACCAGAATAGAGCTGAGGTTCTGGTACTAATAGAGCTGAGGTTCTGGTAATAGAGCTGAGGTTCTGGTACTAATAGAGCTGAGGTTCTGGTACTAATAGAGCTGAGGTTCTGGTACTAATGGAACTGAGGTTCTGGTACTAATAGAGCTGATGTTCTGGTACTAATAGAGCTGATGTTCTGGTACTAATAGAGCTGAGGTTCTGGTACTAATAGAGCTGAGGTTCTGGTACTAATAGAGCTGAGGTTCTGGTACTAATAGAGCTGATGTTCTGGTACTAATAGAGCTGAGGTTCTGGTACTAATAGAGCTGATGTTCTGGTACTAATAGAGCTGAGGTTCTGGTACTAATAGAGCTGAGGTTCTGGTACTAATAGAGCTGAGGTTCTGGTACTAATAGAGCTGAGGTTCTGGTACTAATAGAGCTGAGGTTCTGGTACTAATAGAGCTGAGGTTCTGGTACTAATGGAGCTGAGGTTCTGGTACTAATAGAGCTGAGGTTCTGGTACTAATAGAGCTGAGGTTCTGGTACTAATGGAGCTGAGGTTCTGGTACTAATAGAGCTGAGGTTCTGGTACTAATAGAGCTGAGGTTCTGGTACTAATGGAGCTGAGGTTTTGGTACTAATAGAGCTGAGGTTCTGGTACTAATGGAGCTGAGGTTCTGGTACTAATAGAGCTGAGGTTCTGGTACTAATAGAGCTGATGTTCTGGTACTAATAGAGCTGAGGTTCTGGTACTAATAGAGCTGAGGTTCTGGTACTAATGGAACTGAGGTTCTGGTACTAATAGAGCTGATGTTCTGGTACTAATAGAGCTGAGGTTCTGGTACTAATGGAGCTGAGGTTCTGGTACTAATGGAGCTGATGTTCTGGTACTAATAGAGCTGAGGTTCTGGTACTAATGGAGCTGAGGTTCTGGTACTAATGGAGCTGATGTTCTGGTACTAATAGAGCTGAGGTTCTGGTACTAATGGAGCTGATGTTCTGGTACTAATAGAGCTGAGGTTCTGGTACTAATGGAGCTGATGTTCTGGTACTAATAGAGATGAGGTTCTGGTACTAATAGAGCTGTGGTTCTGGTACTAATAGAGCTGAGGTTCTGGTACTAATGGAGCCGAGGTTCTGGTACTAATAGAGCTGATGTTCTGGTACTAATAGAGCTGAGGTTCTGGTACTAATAGAGCTGAGGTTATGGTACTAATAGAGCTGAGGTTCTGGTACTAATGGAGCTGAGGTTCTGGTACTAATAGAGCTGAGGTTCTGGTACTAATGGAGCTGAGGTTCTGGTACTAATAGAGCTGAGGTTCTGGTACTAATGGAGCTGAGGTTCTGGTACTAATAGAGCTGAGGTTCTGGTACTAATGGAGCTGAGGTTTTGGTACTAATAGAGCTGAGGTTCTGGTACTAATGGAGCTGAGGTTCTGGTACTAATAGAGCTGAGGTTCTGGTACTAATAGAGCTGATGTTCTGGTACTAATAGAGCTGAGGTTCTGGTACTAATAGAGCTGAGGTTCTGGTACTAATGGAACTGAGGTTCTGGTACTAATAGAGCTGATGTTCTGGTACTAATAGAGCTGAGGTTCTGGTACTAATGGAGCTGAGGTTCTGGTACTAATGGAGCTGATGTTCTGGTACTAATAGAGCTGAGGTTCTGGTACTAATGGAGCTGAGGTTCTGGTACTAATGGAGCTGATGTTCTGGTACTAATAGAGCTGAGGTTCTGGTACTAATGGAGCTGATGTTCTGGTACTAATAGAGCTGAGGTTCTGGTACTAATGGAGCTGATGTTCTGGTACTAATAGAGATGAGGTTCTGGTACTAATAGAGCTGATGTTCTGGTACTAATAGAGCTGTGGTTCTGGTACTAATAGAGCTGAGGTTCTGGTACTAATGGAGCCGAGGTTCTGGTACTAATAGAGCTGATGTTCTGGTACTAATAGAGCTGAGGTTCTGGTACTAATAGAGCTGAGGTTCTGGTACTAATAGAGCTGAGGTTCTGGTACTAATAGAGCTGAGGTTCTGGTACTAATATAGCTGATGTTCTGGTACTAATAGAGCTGAGGTTCTGGTACTAATAGAGCTGAGGTTCTGGTACTAATAGAGCTGAGGTTCTGGTACTAATGGAGCTGAGGTTCTGGTACTAATAGAGCTGAGGTTCTGGTACTAATATAGCTGATGTTCTGGTACTAATGGAGCTGAGGTTCTGGTACTAATGGAGCTGAGGTTCTGGTACTAATAGAGCTGATGTTCTGGTACTAATAGAGCTGATGTTCTGGTACTAATAGAGCTGAGGTTCTGGTACTAATAGAGCTGAGGTTCTGGTACTAATGGAGCTGAGGTTCTGGTACTAATAGAGCTGAGGTTCTGGTACTAATAGAGCTGAGGTTCTGGTACTAATGGAGCTCAGGTTCTGGTACTAATAGAGCTGAGGTTCTGGTACTAATAGGCTCAGGTTCTGGTATAATAGAGCTGAGGTTCTGGTACTAATAGAGCTGAGGTTATGGTACTAATAGAGCTGAGGTTCTGGTACTAATGGAGCTGAGGTTCTGGTACTAATAGAGCTGAGGTTCTGGTATAATAGAGCTGAGGTTCTGGTACTAATAGAGCTGAGGTTCTGGTACTAATGGAGCTGAGGTTCTGGTACTAATATAGCTGATGTTCTGGTACTAATAGAGCTGAGGTTCTGGTACTAATAGAGCTGAGGTTCTGGTACTAATGGAGCTGAGGTTCTGGTACTAATAGAGCTGAGGTTCTGGTACTAATATAGCTGAGGTTCTGGTTCTGGTACTAATAGAGCTGAGGTTCTGGTACTAATAGAGCTGATGTTCTGGTACTAATAGAGCTGAGGTTCTGGTACTAATAGAGCTGAGGTTCTGGTACTAATAGAGCTGATGTTCTGGTACTAATAGAGCTGAGGTTCTGGTACTAATAGAGCTGATGTTCTGGTACTAATAGAGCTGAGGTTCTGGTACTAATAGAGCTGAGGTTCTGGTACTAATGGAGCTGATGTTCTGGTACTAATATAGCTGAGGTTCTGGTACTAATAGAGCTGAGGTTCTGGTACTAATATAGCTGATGTTCTGGTACTAATAGAGCTGAGGTTCTGGTACTAATAGAGCTGAGGTTCTGGTACTAATGGAGCTGAGGTTCTGGTACTAATAGAGCTGAGGTTCTGGTACTAATAGAGCTGAGGTTCTGGTACTAATAGAGCTGAGGTTCTGGTACTAATGGAGCTGAGGTTCTAGTACTAATAGAGCTGAGGTTCTGGTACTAATAGAGCTGAGGTTCTGGTACTAATGGAGCTGAGGTTCTGGTACTAATAGAGCTGAGGTTCTGGTACTAATATAGCTGATGTTCTGGTGTAATAGAGGTTCTGCTGATGCCCGACTCACATGGCTCTGGGTTCTGGTTCTGGTGTAATAGAGGTTCTGATGCCCGACTCACATGGCCCTGGGTTCTGAGAACACGTCGGCGTGGATGTGCATCATGAGGTCTCCTCCGGCGGCGTACTCCATGACAAAACACACGTGTTCCTGTGTCTGGAAACACGCAAACAGATTGACCAGGAAGGGATGGCGCACGCTGTTCACGGCCTCAAAGATCCTCTTCTCGCACATCAGACTGAGAGAGAGAGAGAGAGAGAGAGAGAGAGAGAGAGAGAGAGAGAGAGAGAGAGAGAGAGAGAGAGAGAGAGAGAGAGAGAGAGGAGGGGGGGGGGCATGAATCTCAAGTTCAAGTTTATTTATTAGTTGTCATACAAAAATACAGAATACTTTTATATGAAATGCTTTTTTGTGTTCTGTTCCTGAGAGTGTGCTAGATAAAAATAAAATAGATAAGTATAAAATAGAAAGTCAAAGTATGTAAACAAGTGTAAACAAAAGTGTTCAATATACATATATACAATACAGAGTAGGAAGAAAAATGTGTAACTGAGTTACAATACAATATACAGTACAATGCAGAAATGGGATGAGGTACACTTTAGGGTAAGGTGCAATGAGGTATGAGTTGTAGTGCAATCTCTTTACCAATAAATATAAAGTGTGTTAAAGTGTCTAAAGTGGGTAAAGTGGGTGCTACAGTGAGTTGTTTATTTAAAGTGAGTGTGTACGTGTGGATGTGTGATGTGTATTTGATGGTTTGTTACATAGTGTTAGTCGTTGAGGATCCTGATGGCCTGGGGATATAATCTGTAATGTAGTGGAGGTTAACCCACCTAAACTCAGATTTAACACATTTTATATTTAGTAATTTAGCTGAACATGTTTATCCACAGCGACTTACAAGTATTGTACAACAAGTCAGCAGGAAGGGTACAACTCTTTCAGCTAAGGGTCAGTAAGATTGTTCGTCAAACAGTGTTGAACTTGAGCGCTACAGTATTTAGTACATAGTAGTATAGACATAATTAGCATAGTAAATTATAAATGGTGAATTTTTTTGTACATATCGCTTTTATCCAAAGCGCTTTACAATTTGTTCCTCGCATCTTACCCATCCACTCACACTTTCACACACCGATGGCTGAGGCGACCATGCAAGGTGCCAACCTGCTCACCAGGAGCACATAGGGGTTAAGCGTCTTGCTCAAGGACACTTCGACACGCTGCCCGGGAGGAGCGGGAATCGAACCGGGAACCTCCGGATTACCAGACGACTGCTCTACCTCCCGAGCCACTGTCGCCCCGTAGGTAATAGTATAGACATATTAGCATAGCAGCAGGTAGTAATATAGGCACAGTTTCTTTGTAACAAAGTGCATAATAGTAAAAGAAGGTTAGTAGTTTTTTTTTTAAATGTATTTCAGATATTGATAATGAAGTGTGTTTTTAGTCTACATGGGAAAATTTGGCGCGTTTCGGCTGACTGTGGTGGGAAGCTGGTTCCACCATTGTGGAGCTGAGAACAGCCCGCCTCTCTCTGACCCTTTATTACCGTTCAGGAATGTAAGGGAGGATAAACCACCTAAAGTCGGTCTACATTACTGCCTATCAAATTCATCAAATTCATCGGTTATTGCACTTTTTACTTCTTACTGATGACTATTTTTAAACTGAATCATTTTAAACTATTTTTATTATTTGCTAGATCCAAATGTGAAACACTGATTATTTGTATTACTGAATAGAGAGCCTATTAGGATGCTAGATCCTAATGTGAAACACTGTGATTATTTGTATTACTGAATAGAGAGCCTATTAGGATGCTAGATCCTAATGTGAAACACTGTGATTTGCCATACCTTGCTATGCTCGCTCATGCCTGTATTTTTTTTATGTCCGTTCTATTTTATAATTTTTTGACTATTTTTAAACTGAATCATTTTAAACTATTTTTACTATTTGTGTTACTGAAAACTGTAAGCGGAGAGCCTATTGGGATGCTAGATCCTAATGTGAAACACTGTGATTTGCCATACCTTGCTACCCGTCTATCTTTTTATGCTCGCTTATGCCTGTATTTTTTACTGTTGTGAAGCACTTTGAACTGCAACCTCTGTATGAAAAGTGCTATACAAATAAAGTTATTATTATTATTATTATTATTATTATTATTATTATTATTATTATTATTATTATTATTATTATTATTATTATTATTATTATTATTATTATTATTACTGCTGTGAAGCACTTTGGGCTGAAAGGTGCTACAGAAATACTGCTTATTATTATTACTACTACTACAGGTGGGGAGACAACAGTGATATACACTAGTGAGCAGTGTTCAGTGTGAATCCTTACCTGTCCACCTCGTCTCTGGCCACTATGTCTCCTTTCTTCAGAGCCTTGATGGCAAACATCTCTCCTGTACTTTTATACTCCGCTAGCAAGACCTGTGGGACAGACCACCATCATGTTCATCTTTTGTGATTGTAAGTAACAATCAAAGGTATAGATGCTGGTAGAATGAGAACAGGACTGAAACAGAGAGGTATAGAGGCTGCTAGAATGAGAACAGGACTGAAACAGAGAGGTATAGAGGCTGCTAGAATGAGAACAGGACTGAAACAGAGAGGTATAGAGGCTGCTAGAATGAGAACAGGACTGAAACAGAGAGGTATAGAGGCTGCTAGAATGAGAACAGGACTGAAACAGAGGTATATAGGCTGCTAGAATGAGAACAGGACTGAAACAGAGAGGTATAGAGGCTGCTAGAATGAGAACAGGACTGAAACAGAGGGGTATAGAGGCTGCTAGAATGAGAACAGGACTGAAACAGAGGTATAGAGGCTGCTAGAATGAGAACAGGACTGAAACAGAGAGTTATAGAGGCTGCTAGAATGAGAACAGGACTGAAACAGAGAGGTATAGAGGCTGCTAGAATGAGAACAGGACTGAAACAGGTATAGAGGCTGCTAGAATGAGAACAGGACTGAAACAGAGAGATATAGAGGCTGCTAGAATGAGGACAGGACTGAAACAGAGAGATATAGAGGCTGCTAGAATGAGAACAGGACTGAAACGGAGAGGTATAGAGGCTGCTAGAATGAGAACAGGGCTGAAACAGAAGTATAGAGGCTGCTAGAATGAGAACAGGACTGAAACAGAGGTATAGAGGCTGCTAGAATGAGAACAGGACTGAAACAGAGAGGTGTATAGAGGCTGCTAGAATGAGAACAGGGCTGAAACAGAAGTATAGAGGCTGCTAGAATGAGAACAGGACTGAAACAGAGGTATAGAGGCTGCTAGAATGGGAACAAGACTGAAACAGAGGTATAGAGGCTGCTAGAATGAGAACAGGACTGAAACAGAGGTATAGGGGCTGCTAGAATGAGAACAGGACTGAAACAGAGGTATAGGGGTTGCTAAAATACATAATCTGAGTGATTTTTTTCCTCCAGTAAAAAATCTCAAAGACCTATATGTGACCAGGCACATTAGCTTTTACATTATATGAAAGTACAGGTTCGTACCTTCAAAATAAGCCATCACTTGTACAAATCGAGCGGATACAATTAAATCTATGTCTCATTAACCTGTTAACCCCTAGCCCTATTTTCTGAAGATCCGCCTAAAATACATACCTAAGGAAATGGAAGATTGCTCCACTTCTATAAATATTGTGTCTGTTACTAGGCTTGAGTAAATTGTGATGAAACAAAGGAGAATATAAATTATGATTTTTCTTTTCTTTGACGGTGAATAACACCATGCTAAAAATGACCAGACATGAAAATCTGCCACTGAGCTCGTTCAGCACCATCTTGAGATCACGTGTACAAAAATATTCTAAGCAAATGAATAAAGGGAAGATGATTAAACAGAAGGTTTTGTAGATACAGTACTGAATTCAGCCATCTGGACCAATGCAATATTGAAATATTATTATAGAATATAGAATATCAGGCCTATAAATTACCTTATTATAGCCAAGTTGCACATCTATGGATCAGGCCAAATCTACTGTTTCCAATGGCAGAGTTCAATTTGGATTCAGTATCACCAGGGGTGCAGCAAGAACCATGAATGAAATCTACTGTAAGTACAGTTCCTTTCTTATAATGGATATGGCTCCGCCATTTTGAATCGGAAAAACAATGTACAATGGCGCACGCCTCACATATCGGCATGTAACTCGAGAACCGCTGAACGGATTTTGTCGCCTGAGGTGGCAATCAACAGGCAACAAATAGGGCTTTAATTCCATATATATATATATATATATATATATATATATATATATATATATATATATATATATATATATATATATATATTAAGGCTGTCAAATATATCGCGTTAATATCGCGTTAACTCCCGATTCTATTAATGCCACTAATTTTTTTAACTCAAGATTAACTAAAAAAAAAAAAAAAAAAAAAATTACTAGACTTCACTCAGGTGTATTATTGATGCTCTCATTGATACTATGTTTGTTTCTGAAGTGTGTGTGTGTGTGTGTGTGTGTGTGTGTGTGTGTGTGTGTGTGTGTGTGTGTGTGTGTGTGTGTGCGTGTGTGTGTGTGTGTGTGTGTGAGAGATATAGAGAGAGAGGGGGGTGAGAGAGATGAGGAAGGGGCAAAAGAGAAAAAGAGCTGGGAGAGTGTGTGTGTGAGGGAGAGAGGGGGGTGTGTGATTAATCAGCCCTTGTGTGTGTGAATGTAACAAGTTCCTAACGTTTTCTTTCCCCTATTATTTCATGCACACTTTATTCATTGTTTTAAATTATTATTTTCTTTTAAGTTATTTTGTGCATCACTTTGTTTTGAATTTGATGCAAATTTGCAATGCATGAGGGTCATCCTTTTGTGTTAAATGGCTGCACAAAGCAAGCATTTGTTGACTCGCATGTTGATAAGAGTATTAAAACTTGGAACTTGAAAAAGATCTGTTTAAGGTAAAAAAAATTAAAAATGCGATTAATTTGCGATTAATCGCGAGTTAACTATGGACAATCATGCGATTAATCGAGTTCAATATTTTAATCGTTTGACAGCACTAATATATATATATATATATATATTGTTTAAAAAAATGCAGACCCGAGCCGCTAGGGGCCGCCAACGTGTCGTGTCGCACCGGTGGGCAAATCGTCCTAAAGAGTCCTGTATATAAATAAAATAAAAACATACCTTCCCAAAATGGCCACGTCCTAATACTGCCACACACTTAAAGTCCTGGAGGCTGAAGTGAAACTGTTCCTCTTCCCTGGAGAGAAGTGGGAGAGAATAGTTTATATTATATTAATATTACTATACTGAACACACACACACACACACACACACACACACACACACAAACACGCACGCACACGCACAGTTCAATAATTTTAAAGATGCACCCAAAACAGAGTTCTTTTGACCATACATTAATTTTCATTAGAGAAAATAAAACATACTTAATAAAGCTTATCCGGGGTAGGATTCGTTATAGTTATAAAAAAGTTGAAATCCAAGGCAGCTCTACAAATATTAAAATGCCTTTATTTTATGGCTCACATTATTTAGAGAATTTTTAAATAAACCGACATGTTTCGGCCTACATAGGGCCTTCATCAACACCCTGATGAAGGTCCTATGTAGGCCGAAACATGTCTGTTTATTTAAAAATTCTCTAAATAATGTGAGCCATAAAATAAAGACATTTTAATATTTGTAGAGCTGCCTTGGATTTAAACTTTTTTATAAATATTTAATAAAGCTTATGTTTTACACCCATTTCATTTCAGTAAATCAGTATATTCTAGGTGGCGTTCATTCACACCTACCCTGTTTGGTCCGTTTTAAGTGAACCATGGTCCCTTTAAATCAATTGTCTGTTTCGTTTAGAGAGGTGTGAACACAAACCAAACTATTGTGAGGACCAAACAACCGAACCATGGTCCTCTTGAAAAGTTGGGACTCGGTCCCTTTCAAAATGGAGCATGGTGGGGTTTGCTGTTAGTGTGAACACAGTCTAACTTTATATAGTACCTAATAGGGCTGAACGATTAATCGATTTTAAATCGAAATCGCGATTTGGAATGATGCAATTAGCAAATCGCAAAAAATAAAATAATCGCTAAATAATATTTTTTCTTTTTTCTTTATTTAACCAGGACGTTTTGGAGAGGGAGGTAAGGGGTTTTAGATTGTGTGTTGTGAAGTTTAGACTTCAGAGAGGGAGAGTAAAGTACAGAAAAAAAGGTACCGTTGGGTACCGGTATCGATTCCCAGGTAAAAAGAAACATTTTCAGGCTCGGTGTCCCGAACAGACCCACCGCTTAGGCCAGATGCAAGCCGCATTTTACAATAAACCTCTGTGGGGCTGCTTACATTTTTTTCTTTTTAATTATAATCGCAAATTTAATCGCAATCGCAATATAAAATAAAATAAAATAAATAAAATAAAGTTATTATAATATCGGTCAGAAAAATCGCAATTAGATTATTTCCCAAAATCGTGCAGCCCTTGTACATAAACTTGTACAGTTTATTAATTTAGTATGCTTTAGTTCAGTACAGTTTTGTATAGTATAGTTTAGTGTAGAATAGTTTAGTTTTAGTTAAAGGTATTAGTTGGGACCTGATCTGAGGGTCTTTCTGCAGAGCGGTCCAGGGTTAAAGGTATTAGTTGGGACCTTGGTGTTGCTTTAATTTTTATAAGGAATTACAGGTATCTCTAACCAATTTGCCTAGATAGAGGTACGGTGAGATGCTCGACTTATCTATTTAAGGACTAATGGGGGGATAATGGAGGGGGAGCAAGGATGGGACAGCCTTAGGAACCTATGTCTCCAACGGGGGATAATATTAGATTAGGTTGTAAGTAGGGATGCTCGATATTGGCTTTTTTACCGATACCGATATACCGATATTGTCCAACTCTTAATTTCCGATACCGATATCAACCGATACCGATATATGCAGAGTTTCCCCCCCCAAAAAACGGAATAATTTCAGGTAATTAACATTACATATCTCTTGTCGTGTAATTAACACAACATTATGCATACTTTGACAATAAATAAAATAATAATTTGTTCTTACTTGCCTGGGTAAATAAAGGTTAAATAAATGTTTAAACATATATTTTTTTTTGAGAACCGATACCGATATTTTCCGATATCACATTTTTATGCCAATATCGGTAGGCCGATAATATCGGACATCCCTAGTTGTAAGTATGTGAAGCCAACCCTTAGTTGCTTAGGTCATTCCCTTTTTGTCAAATTGAGATTTCTGCCTGACTGTACTCTCCTCACACTGCTGCATCTTCCTGGCTTAGTGCCTATGTCCTCGGCCAGTCAGAACACTTGTTACGTTAAAAAATCCCCATTTGCCTAACTCACTTGTATGACTTGCGACCGAGGCTCATTTCCAACAGTCTTGGAGGGTGACTTGGGCGGCTGTCATATGAGGCTAACGATATGGATTAGAAGGGGGGGGGGAGCAGGGTTGATAGAGCTAAAGGGGGGGGGGTTTAGGTGATAGATTAGTGAGGGGGGGTCTGGGTATATTTTGTATTTGTTTTTTTGTCTGGTTTTGGGTCTGTGTTTGTTATTTTTGTTATCTTGTCATTATTGTCAATGTATTGTTGTCGTCAATATATATATTTTTTGGTCCACTTTTTCTCCTTATTTTTCTATTTTTTCTCCCTTCCCAATTTCACCTCGCCAATTCTCCCTTCAATTCTCCCCTCCCCTGTCTCGAACGTTGCTAGACTATGCCTCCCACTGGTCGGCTGCAGTGAGGACCAAGCCTTGCATCACGTGTCCCCTCCGGTACACGAGGAGGCAGCCTGTCGCATCTTTTCACCTGTACAGCGCAATCTCTCAGTGGCAAGAAGTAACGCGTGGGAGGCTCACGCTGCCCCCGATACTTCCTGATTCTGCTGTACAGGCGCACCAACCGACCTGTAGGAGTCGCTGTCCACAACGTCCGATCCTCACCCACCGGCTTTCCCACCCCCTAATACTGCCAATTGTATTAGTATGAACGACCAGCCAAGCTGGTAGCAACGCCGAGAGCTGGGCTCGAACCCAGCATCTCCTGCGTTAGTGGTGAGCGCCTTGCCCACTGCGCCACTTAGCCGCCCTGTTGTCATCAATATTGTGTTTGTTGTTGAAAAAAGAAATAGAAAATTTTAATAATAAAAAAAGAAAAGGTATTAGTTGGTACCTGATCTGAGGGTCTTTCTGCACAGCGGTGAGCTCCAGGGCTGGAGGCTGGATCTCCTGTTCCACTCCGTCCAGCTCAGACTTCACCGCGATGCTGTTCCTCTTGTTCAAGAAGTCGAAGGAGGCCAGGGCGTCCTGGAGGGAGGGGACACACACAGTGGGAGGAGAGACAATGTCACTCCTGGGGGAGGTCATGTGATCACTGCATTGTGACCTTTGTCCCGCCCCCCCACGTCTCCTGTCAATCTCCCCAGTATACCAGCTACAGTAATAGAGCAGGGAAGGTTGCAACACGTCGCGACACATTTTACAGCCGCCTGTCGGCGTCACGCTGTGTTGTTGTCTCTCAACCAACACAACGATTTAAATGTAAAATGGCCGCCATTTGATTGGCACACCGCTTGGCCTATTACGTGCTTCCAATCTCGGGTTATAAGACCAAACGAGAGTCAGTTACGAGAAAAAGTTACCACCTCCGGTTTCGCCTCTCAATGACCGGACAAATCACCACTGACAATGATTGACGGTTTGTGTAGCCAATGAAACTCAGAGATGAACTACGCATGCGCAGATTGATAGACCTAGACTCCGTGGACAATCTGCGCATGCGTAGTTCGGAAGTAGGTGAGAAAAAGCGACTATAACTCGGCAGAGAAAGTGCCGATCGACTTGGGATTGGTCGCGCCGTGTTCAGGAGACTCAGGCGTATACAAATCTATTGGATCATGTCTCCCGCACCCCCACAGCCGTAGCTACAACCACTTAATGTCGAGGATCTCATCCACATTCATTCATTTTCTCCCCCCCCCGCGCTCTCTCTCCCATGATTTCAGAATTGCGGAAGTGTTGCCGTGGTCTATAGTCACTTCCTCATATGTACAGTTGCCATGGTAACACACCTGTACGTCTTCCTTGTCGGGTATCTTGTCCTGTGCCAGAGGCTCTCTGATGTCGTCATCGGGGGCCGGGTAGTGCTGGGGACCTGCTGCGGGCTCTTTGTCGAAGTCCAGCTTGGTGACCAACGCGTCGCTGTTGTCATGGTGACATGAACATTTCCATTCAGACATTTCAAATCAACCATTTACATGGTTAAATAAGATGAACCGTGTTTACACATGGTCCAGAGTAGGACATGGTGTGTGTCTGTGTGCGTGTGGGTGGTTGTGTTTCTGTGTGGTTGTGTGTGTGTGTCTGTGTGCGTGTGGGTGTTTGTGTTTCTCTGTGTGTGGTTGTGTTTCTGTGTGGTTGTGTTTCTGTGTGGTTGTGTGTGTGTGTCTGTGTGTGTGTGTGGTTGTGTTTGTGTGTGGTTGTGTTGCTGTGTGTGTTGTGTTTCTGTGTGTGTGTGTGGTTGTGTTTCTGTGTGTGGTTGTGTTTCTGTGTGTGGTTGTGTTTCTGTGTGTGGTTGTGTTGCTGTGTGTGTTGTGTTTCTGTGTGTGTGTGTGTGTGTGTGTGTGTGTGTGTGTGTGTGTGTGTGTGTGTGTGTGTGTGTGTGTGTGTGTGTTTCTCTGTGTGTTTGTGTTTCTCTGTGTGTGTGTGTGTGTGTGTGTGTGTGTGTGTGTGTGTGTGTGTGTGTTTCTCTGTGTGTTTGTGTTTCTGTGTGTGGTTGTGTTGCTGTGTGTGTTGTGTTTCTGTGTGTGTGTGTGTGTGTGTGTGTGTGTGTGTGTGTGTGTGTGTGTGTGTGTGTGTTCTCTGTGTGTTTGTGTTTCTGTGTGTGGTTGTGTTGCTGTGTGTGTTGTGTTTCTGTGTGTGTGTGTGTGTGTGTGTGTGTGTGTTTCTCTGTGTGTGTTGTGTTTCTGTGTGTGTTGTGTTTCTGTGTGTGGTTGTGTTAGGACAGGTCTGTGTGTGTGTGTGTGTGTGTGTGTGTGTGTACCTGCAGGGGGTGGGGGTGCAGGGCAGACTGCTAGGACAGGTCTGTGTGTGTGTGTGTGTGTGTGTGTGTGTGTGTGTGTGTGTGTGTGTGTGTGTGTGTGTGTGTGTGTGTGTGTGTGTGTGTGTGTGTGTGTGTACCTGCAGGGGGTGGGGGTACAGGGCAGACTGCTAGGACAGGTCTCTGTGTGTGTGTGTGTGTGTGTGTGTGTGTGTGTGTGTGTGTACCTGCAGGGGGTGGGGGTGCAGGGCAGACTGCTAGGACAGGTCTCTGTGTGTGTGTGTGTGTGTGTGTGTGTGTGTGTGTGTGTGTGTGTGTGTGTGTACCTGCAGGGGGTGGGGGTGCAGGGCAGACTGCTAGGACAGCTCTCAGCCACCTGGGGGCTGAAGGAGGTGGTGCTGACTGGAGGGATGGCTCTGCGCACCAGGCGTCCCCACGTGGCGACGTTGATGTTCATCTGAGGGGCCCGGAGAAACGTCTTCCCTGAGGAGGTGGGGGTCAGGGGTCAGGGTCATCACCTTCACCTGTTCCCTTAACCCTCAACACACTATAACCTGTTCCCTTAACCCTCAAAGCACTATAACCTGTTCCCTTAACCCTCAAAGCACTACGAGTTCCCTTTTTTTTTTATCCACTTTTTCTCCCATTTTTCTCCCATCCCAATTTCATATTTCCAATTCTTCCCTCCCCTGTCTCGAACGTTGTTAGACCATGCCTCCCACTGGTCGGCTGCAGTGAGGACCAAGCCTTGCATCACGTGTCCCCTCCGGTACACGAGGAGGCAGCTGTCGGTAGAGCTGCTGCGATTACCGCATTACCGCGGTATCGCTGTTACATCACGGCCACCGCAGAGTAGGCTGAATACCGCGTCACCGCTGTTTTTTATAATAATAATAATAATTTACCCTCCTCTCGTTGGGCTTGCGGCTCTGCAGATATACCCTACTCGTCTATCGAGGTTCCAAGCGACCCTATTGGGTACCAGAAAAGTCACGTGAAACATTGCAGACCACTGATTGGTCAGAAGAGAGACGCGTCACACGTTTTTACTTCCTGAATGTCAGCACATCACAACACGGCTAATAACGTTAGCTTTAACTCTCCGCCGGAGTGGACTATCATCGCTCTTCAGGAGTACTAAACGAGACATAATGATTTTACTGTCTGCAACGAATGTTATAATAAAAGCCCTTCGTTCTATACACTTGTCTGATTGAAAACTTTATTAACAGACCGCAGAATGGGACAACTCAGCACGCTCTGAGCAAAGAAAGGAACTGAGATATGAATAGAGTATTGCTTGCTATGGTCCGGTAAATACGCTGATGTTATTGAACGCATAACTATATAATGTCAATGCCACAAAACGAATGCCTTTATTATAAAGTAGTAACTTTATAGTAATAATAATAAGAAAGGGTCGGGGGGTGCCCGCGACACCGAGTGAACTGCGCATCCGTGTTTCACTTTCAATAACTAATGCGTGCTTGCCGAATCCCAAACAATATTCATGCTGCAAAGTCATCCTCTAAAGATAGACATTTAGACTAGAGGCAGGCTATATGCTATAAAGAGTAGACTACTACTAAAAAAAAAATGCATTCAAACTTTTTTTTTAATTTTTTGTGTGCGTGCGGTAAAAACGCGGCGGTAGGAAATATTTTGCAAATTTGTGCGATAAGGAAATAATCAATACCGCGGCAGCTCTAGCTGTCGCATCTTTTCACCTGAACAGCGAGATCTCTCAGTGGCGAGGAGTAACGCGTGGGAGGCTCACGCTGCCCCCGATACTTCCTGATTCTACTGCGCAGGCGCACCAACCAACCTGTAGGAGTCGCTGTCCACAACGTCCAATCCCCACCCACCAGCTTTCCCACCCTCCAACACTGCCAATTGTGTCAGTACGACGGCCGGCCAAGCCGGTAGCAACGGCGAGAGCTGGGCTCGATACCAGCATATCCTGCGTTAGTGGCGAGCGCCTTGCCCACTGCGCCACTCAGCCGCCCCTATCATCTGTTCCCTTAACGCTCAAAGCACTAACATCTGTTCCCTTTATCCCTCAAATCACTATAATCTGTTCCCTTAACGCTCAAAGCACTAACATCTGTTCCCTTTATCCCTCAAATCACTATAATCTGTTCCCTTAACGCTGAAAGCACTAACATCTGTTCCCTTTATCCCTCAAATCACTATAATCTGTTCCCTTAACGCTCAAAGCACTAACATCTGTTCCCTTTATCCCTCAAATCACTATAATCTGTTCCCTTAACCCTCAAAGCACCTTAACCTGTTCCCTTAACCCTCAAAGCACTATAATATGTTCCCTTAACCATCAAAGCACTATAATATGTTTCCTTTATCCCTCAAAGCACTATA